>NW_018397262.1:8676680-8722525 GCF_002168275.2 Theobroma umbraticum | reverse complement strand
GAGAAAAACCTGTCTAATCCTTGCTTCAGACCCTCAGCAGTGACATTAGTATAAAAAGCATCCCATGTACACCAGCCAAACCAGTTCAGAATGTCTGGCATCTGAACCATAATGGATGAAGACAATGAACATTATTAAAAAAAAAGGGCCTGAAAAGGTTTGCAAATGAAGTGTTTCATTGGAGAAAGAGAGAAACTACCTTCTTTTTCTCTCTGTGCGAAAAGGTTTGCAAATGTTTCTCAACTGTCCTGTGTTTCAATTTGTAATGCACAGCTTGATCGATCATTCGTGTTAAGATAAAGACTGACACTATTTGAGGCTACAGGTGAAGGAAACGAAATTCTTCTTATGGAACAGAGGGGAGAAACTTACTTCACTGAGTTGGTGATAACATCATAAGGGTCTGATCCAGCTGCAACGAAAACCAAATGACTGCCCTCAAATTTATCAACAGCAGGATCTCCTGCAAATAACCAGCAATCCTACAAATTTCATAAAGAGATCCAAGATATTCAGATCATGTCAAAATCTAAGTTAATGCTTTTTCTTACCACTTTCCAAGCAGATTTCCAACTCATTTTGTTCATTCCCTTGAAGAACAGCCCTGAAATCACCTTCAAGAATTGGCAAGAAAACCGCATACCTTATTGATTGATTGGCTTCATCTGTACTTCCCTCATCAATATGAGTGTCATCACATACTTCAACAACAAGGAATTGGGTCTCAAAGGGGATATCTTTGCCAGATGCACCCATCCATTGAGTCATCCACCAGAATTTGTGCCGGAAGACACACATGAAACGCAACTCCCTGCTGGTCAGAACCGAAACTTAATGCCAAGAAAAACATAGGAGAGCATGATGACACAAATATGAGAGAAAAATCGTAATGAATTCGAAGAGCCCTGAAGATGAACATACTCAAGCTTTCCAACAGGAAAGACTCTTCTGCTTCCCATCTGATCTGATCTGACTCCAATGAAAGCCCCATCCATCAGTGCATTCCCTGAGCCTGATGAGGCTGCTGTTATCACTACATTGTCATGAACATCACGCAAGACGCACTTCCCATACACCGTCAACTTCCCATCACTCAAAGATATCCCAGCCCCAACAGTCATTTTGAGTCTTGTAGCTAGAATGTAGAATCAAGAACAGTAACTGCCACTGCCCCAAGAGCTAGAACCTCAAATCAACACAAAGGAAATGAAAAACAAATACTACACCACCAGAAACAGCAGAATCAATACCATATCCAACAATTCGTTATATGCAGCTGTCCTGTTACAAATGAAAGCAAATTTTTTTGGGGTTGGGGGTGTCAGAATAATAAAAGCAATCTTTCAATGCTCGAATCTAATGGCCTAAAAGCAAAGCAAGCATATTCTGTAGAAATGCTCGCAGACAAAACAATTAATCAATCGGAAGCAGCATATTAAAAAAAAAGCATAAAACCATCCTCTTGATTCTGTAATCAGAATACGAATGTTGAAGGGGAAAAAGAAACATACCACTGGACTAGACTTGTCATTTACAAAGATACAAGCAGCATCAAGGATGCATTGCTGTCGTCATCTTCTCTGTTCTAGTACTTCCTCGGTTATTTTGATGTGGAAGAGTTGAAGCCCTCAAAAAACAGAAGAAACAAACGTAAATGTTGGTAATAATAAAGCCATAAACAAATGTGGACCTCAAAAGTCACATCTGTATATAATATATAGATAGCATAGCTGCCAGCAGCAACCAATAAAACACCAAATAAGGAAAGCTGAAATTGTAATAGCAAGGCAGGTGGTGGTACTACTTCTCCACTCATGGCCGCCACCCATTCTATCATAATGTGACTCAAAAAATGTAGTCTCCTTGCAGAATGAAGCACATCTCCAACCTCATAGAGACCTATACAAAAGAAGAACCACCCACTTGTCCTTCAAGCACACCTCTAGAAAAGACAACTTTCTGGTAGATAGGCTTGTCAAAGTGGGAGTCAACCGAAATAGATCCTTTTACGCCATTTTGTGAAATTTCTACCTAGGGAGTTCAGACCTTTTCCTCTGTGGCAACAAACCACTGAATGTATTGTCACAAACATTAGCTGTATACTTAATTAGCACCATGCCATCTCGCGGTCCATACCTATCAATACCTCGAGCTTAATTTCCAGATTGCTGTATGGAGCAGGTAGAGTGGCACACTAAATTAGAAGAAGTTCCAACGTACCTGTCACTATGCATGCAGATGCAGCAGACTTAGATGAGAGGACCCAGAGTTGGATATAGTTGTCACCATGCATGCAGATGCGGCAGACTTAGAGGAGAGGACCCAGAGTTGGATCTAGTTGTTCTTTCTATGAGGCCCATCAGTTATATATCTTCTCTGTGAAGCCCAACAGTTATCAGTGATTGTGACTGTAGGAGGATTCAAAGCTCGAAAACTGGACCCGCTAAGCCATTAACAAAGCAGCCTTGCTAACCATTCCCATGATTTATAACATTCAATTATCTACTAGATCTCTATTTACGTTCAATTTAGAGCTACCTATCACGTTGAATAAGAAACTGTAATCTCTCAACAT
Organism: Theobroma umbraticum; assembly: GCF_002168275.2. Lineage (NCBI taxonomy): Eukaryota > Viridiplantae > Streptophyta > Magnoliopsida > Malvales > Malvaceae > Theobroma > Theobroma umbraticum. The sequence continues at coordinate 8,719,950 of NW_018397262.1, read as the reverse complement.
AACATTGTGAAATACTAGCCACACCAAGTTGACGATCGAAAGCATAGCCTTGAACCAACAGGTTGGATGCTGTTGCCTGTCAGGGTAGTAGACTTCTCGTCAGGAATTCAAATATTAGTATCACCCATAGTCATGCATCCACTTCATGATCAGGACCAATCCTTGGCAAAGCAAAAACATACACTTTAAACCATTGCCTTTCAACAGATAAATCATAGTAAACAAATTAAAATCATTGAGTATTTAAATGGAATTCTAAATTGCCGGATTATTCTCTTAATAATTGCCAAATGATAGGCATGTAGGAGTACATAAGATTCAATTTATAAATGCAAAACTTTATGAGATGGCAATGTGTGTGTGTGCGTGTTTTGGATAATTTTATTTTGTTTTTAGTCCAAATGGCTTTTGATTATTTGCTTATAACAGCTTTGGGGTAGGTATCTAGAAATGAAGTAATACCAAACTTGCATTATTATCTTAATTATTATAGATTCATAGCCACTTCTCACACCAAACTTAGTAGCTGGGCCAGTCTACCTGAAACATGGGATGGGTCCTTAAATATTATTTGATGAGAATATTTTTTTTTTTATAATTGAGAGAGAGGGTAGTCGAACCTTACTCTTTAGGCGGGAGATAATATACTAATCAATGAATCAAATACTTGAATGCTATCAATCTAGCCCAAATTTGCAACTTTAACGATTTTATTTTGTATTATTTGACAAATATTTTCATTTTTAGATTTTTTTTTAGGTAAAAATGGCCTTATCCAACATCGGCTGAATAAAAATAGATATACTCTATCTGTCTTTAATTTTTAATAAATTAAAACAATATTCCAATATGTATATGTATATGATAAATATTATCGGTAATTCATTAAGACGATAAAAAACAAAATTAATGCTTGAAGAGGATAAGATTTTACTAGATTTATATAGTAAAATGACATTCAACTTTATGATTGTTAGTTAACTCATGAAGATGACAAAAAATCTGATACCATAGCAACATCACCAAGTCTTAATTTTAATGAATGAGATGTGTTAGATATATCAAAGGATCATAAGGTGTGAATTCCAATTATCACATTTAAATCCTATTCCTTTCATTTTAAGTAATATTCACATAGATAATTAATCATACATATACCATGATTACAACAAAATAATATCAAAATTAAACTAAAGACTTTTCGCTTATCGATTAAAAGTCAAATGCTTAAATGCTATATATCTAATTAATTAAACCCTTAATTGATTTGTTAATTCATATTAATGACTTGTTCCTCTTTTGTTCTTCTTTGGATGGTTGCTTTGCTAGCCACTAAAGGAAGAATCCTTAGAAAAATCTGCTATGGGTCAACACTGACTTTTGCTTTTGCTCCCACTACCAATGGATCATACATAAAATACCTTGGGCAGATATTTTTGGCCTTTGGAGACAATGATAGCTTCTCCACCATAGAAAGAAGGAAGAAATAATAATCTTCTTATGACACTTTGTAGCCAAAAAATAAAATAAAGTAATCCACTTCAAAAAGTGTTTACCCTATAAGAAAGAAAAGAAAAGGAACATGACTTTTGGGTTATAATATTATTAAAAGAATTTGATATAAAAATCTTATTTTAGTGATTATATTTTAATTGGTATTTATTCAATCGATTTAACCAATTTAATCGATTAAATTAATTTAATCGATTTGATTTTAAATTTTTGAAAAATCGAATTATCCCAAGATGGACAATTGAACATGGCATGATGGGTTGGTTCCAAAGATGGAAATTCAGTGGGTGAAAAGGCTCACATATTTTCTAAAGCTGTGTGCTGTGCTGCTTGAATCTCGACTGTCGACAGTGTTGGCCCTTTGGCTTTTGCGAACCTATTCTTCTTTGCTTTTAACTTTACAGCTTTGGATCCATCTTCTTTGTCTTGTGCTTCACATTCACATTATTATTATACAAAATTCACTGCAATTGACCACTTTCTATTTCGGTTTCAGCACCACACCCCACATGCACTTGTGCACACATACGTGGATTGCACCCCAAACAAAGACAACCCAAGCAAGTTCTAACTCTTCCTTCTATGTAAATTCATTTCTACCCTTTTTTTTCTAAACCAAATATATATATATATATATATTAAACATCATAAAACAATACGAAATCTCGATTAAGAACCGGTCACACTATAAACAATATCGAAACAACATCATAAAGAATAAACAACGTTAATACAAAAAGTCAAATTACTATCGAACAGCTTGATGAAATACAAAATATATCAACAATGATAATTAAAATTGATAAAAAAAAAATACTTAGTTGATTGTGTGATTCACGATTAGCACCATGTGTAAATCATTATTAGCTAATGAAAAACTGGGATTATGGATATTTAAGATTTATCAATCATCATCATTACAAAAAAGGTGCACCATGTAGAAATGTTATGTTATATTATTTAGAATAAGATATATGCAAACAGTTTAGTCAAGATGGAAAGACTTACTTTATATATATAATTGATTAGGAAGTGGAGTTAAAATTATTTTTTTTAATGTCAAAAATAGTTATTATCCTAAGCTTTCCATCAATCTCCATTATAAAGTAAAAAAATTGGGAGTTTGTGATAGGCCAAAACTTTCAATTTTTATAGACAAACAAACCATTAATAATGGATTAATTAATTGCTGCTGCAATGCAAATGTAGACATAGTCACAATGGGATTAGAGAAGGAGATTGGAACCATTATTTTGTTAATGGATGAGCCTAAGATATAAAGTTAAGAATTTTGAATTTAGGATTTTCATGTTTCGTACAATTTCATATATTAAACAAGTTAAATCCGCTTAACTAGCATACATTAGTTTAACTCATATTATGTCATTGTTTTAATTTGCACAATATGACATGTTTAAATTATTTATAAAACTCATTTAAATAAGTTCATCCTGTCATAATAGTATTATGTTATATAAAATTTGTTTATCACATATTAATTGTGTCATATCATGTAAAAAATATATTCATGTATGTAGTTCTAATATTAATCTATCTAATTAACCATAGTGTATTCATATTTATTCTAAACATGACAAGATTAGAGCACAAGATAACCTATATGTTATATGGTTATCCATAATCTTGACAATAGTGTCGTGGGTTAACAGTATTTATCTTTTTTAGTATTATCGACCAGTAATTGACCAAAAAAGGCTACTCCTCCTCTTAGTCTTTAGATGAAAGCCTTCTAGAAGGCTTCCCCCACATGCCAAGCTTCCCCTACAAATGGCTAAAATCGAAAACAACTATATCCGTCGTACGATGGCAAGACTTTCACTTGATATTATAATAGAGTATCTAGATTGGAGGCACTTAATTTAAGAGAGACAGGAGGACAGGGGCTTCTAGAAGCCCTTGCAAGTGCCAAACTACCCCCACGGACTTGAAAGAATCTTTCCCCTTCCATGTGTTGCAATGATACAGCAAACAGTTGGGCAGTCTCTTTCATCTCGTCTCCACCGTGTGATTGGGGCCAATCAGAATCATGATGTGAGAGCACAGATAGGTAAGGCGTAAGGCATAAGAGGCGGAGGGACTTGTTAAATACGTGGACGGATGAGGGTTTTAGTCTTCTAGAAACCCTGGTCTGGCCAAGCTGCGGCTCACTTAACCACAAGCTGGTGGGAAGGGGGACCAGGGACCATTGGGTCTGACCATGGATGGTTTAGGGGGAGGATTGTGATGGAGCTTTTTCCCTCGGCTGCAAGCAATGCTTGTTCAGCTTTAGCCAAGACTTGGGAGAGTACAAGCAAATGAAAATCCACTGGCACAATTGGAAGGTGAAATTGCATAGTGAAGCATACATTTGAAAAGCACATGGCTCTGCCCATAGATTTTAAAACCAGCAACCCGAGCTTAGAATTAAACCATATCAGAATTAATGAATTGGAGTGTATTTATATATATATATATATATTCTATAATTATCTCACATATTTAATTCTATGTTGGAATGAAGATGGGTCTAGTCATGTGATTTGCTTATTAAGGACAAGTGTACTGGTGTAATATTGCGAATCTTTATATTCAATTCAATGGTCTATTTGCTCGTATTTTTTTAAAAATAGTTTTCAATTAACTTAATTTATAGTAAAATCTAAATTATAACTTTTGCACTTTAAAAGTAGTTTTATTTAGAAATATACATAATTGTATGATAACAATATTATATATATATATATATTTTTTAAGATAAAGTATTTTTTTATAACAAGAAAATCCAAAACAGATAAATTTTTTTTATTTCTATTACTTGTAATTTTTCAATTACAGAATCGAATCATTTTTTAATCAAACTTAAATCGAATCATTTGACTAATAAATTTAGTTGAACTCGAATTTTATAATACTCAATTTAGATATGACATGAGTTCTAAACTTAAATTCAAGCTCGAGTTTCAAACCTTTTACTCAAAATTGATAATAATCAAACTTAATCAAACCAAGTTTAAGATCAAGTAATTAAATTATTTTTTATATTTAATTTTAAAAAATTAAAATATTAATTTATTAATTAATACATTAATTTTCTGTTTACAACAAAAACCAAAGCAAGCCGGCAAGAACAATAGAAAGAAAGAAACATCTTAAACGGCTGGCTCAAAGCCGGCGCCGAAGAGAAAAAAAAAAGGCCGAAGATCTTCTAGAAGCTTTTATAAAACAAATCACAAAATTTCAGACGCTCACTGCCATGTCAGCATCCAAAGACAAAAAACCACCCGACAAAACATAACCCACACCCGGTTTTTGTACTTTCTCTCTCTAAGAAAAAACCTCCGCCTTTCTCTCCCTAAACAAAGTCTCTATCTTTGACCTCTATATATCCCCACTCCCCTCTGTGGTTCCCCTCTCCTCGCATCTCGATTTGCATTCGATTTCCCTCTTTTTCCATACCTCTTTTACCTTTCCTTTACCCAATGTACGCAGCTCTGTCTTCTTCTTCTTTGGCCGCTAAACCCATCAGCAGTTTCTCTCCGATTTCGCGACGCGGGAAGGCGGAGACCGTCAGGAGTTCGGTGCAGACGCCGTCTTTCAAGTCCGCTACCGCCACGGGCAACAAGAACGCGGCGATGGCGGTGACGGTGGCGAGGGGGAGTTTGTACGAGGTGCTGAGGGTGGAGAGGACCGCGTCGCTGAACGAGATCAAGACGGCGTACCGGAGCTTGGCCAAGATGTACCATCCCGACGCGATGGGGTCGTCGTCGGACGGTCGCGATTTCATCGAGATACAGAACGCGTACGCGACGCTGTCGGATCCGACGGCGAGGGCGATGTATGATATGTCGTTGGTGGGGCGGGCGAGGCGGGTCAGGGCTCGGGTCTACACGCCCCGGACATGGGAGACCGATCAGTGCTGGTAGAGAAAGCTAGGCGCAAACTGTTGGTGTTAGGACACAGGTTGCGGAAATGTAGGAAATTTTAGAGACATGTCACTCGACGTGGCAATGTTGTTAGAATTTATTGTAAAAACCCCCCCTTCTGATTCTTTTGTTTTGTCTGCGGGAATTGAGTAAATACACATTGTTTTTCTTCCCCATCTTCAACATTCTTCTTCTTCTTTCCCTCTCATTTATCAATATCCTGGGAACACAATTCAAGGTACAGAGTGCATTGGATGGCAATGAGATACATATCGTTTTTTGAGCAGAGGCCAATAGGTACAGAAACTCACCATGTGCAAAACAAGCGCATCTAAGATGTCAAAACAGAATTTCCTTTCCTAATTTGATCTTTAATCTTTATAGGGAAGCAACATACAAGACACTTTGCAGTCTCTCAATAGCTTTCAATTCAAAACAAAAGAGTTTGGATGCACAGAAAGGACCCTGGACTGGACTGTTTTGGTTAGGACAGAGAGGAACCAATCTGTTCAATGGCATGGTCCAGATATCAACAAATTACAAATCCTGGACTGTCTTTGTTCAACATATAACCGAACAAAGAACATCCTGATGAGAGTCCAGTGAAAGTGTAATTCATTGGTGTTTAATCTTTACCTGATTTATCATGATGAACAAGTAAATCCTTTGGTGTCATGTAACAAAGACAAACACACACAGACCTGCATTTGTTAAATGGCATGGTCCAGATATCAACAAATCCTGGACTGTCTTTGTCCAACATAACAGAAGAAAGAACATCCTGTTGAGAGTGCGATGAAAGTGTGTTATTCATTGGTCTTTAATCTTTACCTGATTTATCATGATGAACAAGTAATGCTTTGGTGTCATATAACAAAGACAAACACGTACATGCATTTTAAAGCAATAAATTTCTCAGTCCACTGTGGTACAATAGCAGAAGATCAGGAATGACACAAGATGTGCCATCAGCAATGGCAGAAACCAACTCGATGGTCATCCATTGGGACATTGACAACCAACTAGATCATATGCATCTAATGCACCATAAACACCTCGCACCAATTTTCATCGATCATTCACCATTTCTTTGTCATGAAATGCTTACTGTTTTACTTCCCTTTCAATCTATCTGACTCTCACTACAACCAACAACTCCCTACTTTACATCTTAACATCTCTCATAGTCTATGTACTTTCCCCAAAAGAAAGGAAGGCGACCAATTGCCACATATTTAGCCCAAATGCCAGATTCTTATAATTGCTAATAAAACAGAAGATTGAATAAGATTGTAGCAGATGTAAATATGGATGAACATATCTGCTAGAAAGACCAGAATGAACAACTATGTTTAACAGCCCTTTACAATATGATGGAATAGGATACCATGATCCTTTATTGTTAAAATGCTAGGAATGCACAAAGAGCCGTAGTAATTATCTTATCCATGTTACTAACAGTCTCCCTTGTGTAGGATTAGGCCATAAAGTCTAGAGAAATCACAACCAAATATTTACTTCAAATCAAATTCCTAAACTTTCGAATGATAGTCCAACCAAGGACATTAAGAACATGACTGAATGCCACAACAATAAAGAATGTGAAAAATACAGAGTAAAAGAACCACACAGGCACTTATTTATTCAAAAATTCGAGCAGCATATAACTGAGTTATGCATTGTCAACAAAAATCCAAGGTACAATAGTCCCAATTCCTCAATTTAACACCTTTTCAAAACCTACGAAAGTAGAGAGCATCATCTTAAATTCAAAGCATCAAACAGTATAAGAAAAGAACCTATTTTTCCACTAGCCATGACATCTGTTCATTTTGCTTCAACTTCAGATGGTGTCTTTGCCACGATAGACAAGGCGTGCAATCCACTCTGCAACTCTTCATCCAACAAACCATAAATTAACCTATGCCTTTTAACCAAACTCGTCCCTTCAAATTCCTTTGACACAATTCTCAAATTAAAATGCGTTTCCCCATCACTACCCCTCACACCAGCATGTCCAGCATGCTCATAAGAAACATCCTCCACTTCCAATACAACAGGACTAAGCTCCCTCTCCAGCTTCTCCCTTATCCTCATTCCTCTACTTCCCAAACCACTTGAACTTTCTTCACCACCCCTTGGAGAACTCGATCCAACGCCTAAATTCTCATCAACTTTTGAATCCAAGATTGAGTTATCAACAGGTTTTTCACTGCTACCCGCTTGAGAACTCAATCCATCACTCACAACCTGACCACTACTGGAAGATCCACTACCCTTCTCAGCATCAATGAGCAACTCAAGTGCCTTCCTTTGCATCAGCTTCAACATGTTCAAAAACCCATTATTCCTGGAAGGTGTCAAGCTTTGTTGCAGCCCAAGAAGCACAGCAAAATCAGGAGAAACTCTCAAATTTCCTGGACAGGCCTTCCGGACAATCCATTTACGAGCAAAGCAGCAAGTCCTTTGGTTAAAACAGAATCAGAATCAGCTTCGTAGACAACATTCTTGTCTTCATCCAGATAAGCCCTAACCCAAACCTGCGAAACACAACCCTCAACCTTGTTCTCTCTAGTTTTGAATCGGGTATCAAGGGGTTTCAAGTTTTTGCCATAAAACATGAGCTGCTCGTACTTGGCTTTGGGTTCTTCAACAGACTGGAAAAGCTTGACGATTGCTTGCAGCTTAGGAGGGAGTTCCTCCATGGGTTGGAGTTGGGTGGAGCTTGATGAGGATGATTGGAGCGGTGGTGGTGTTTTAGTAGGAATCTTCTGGAAAGAGATGGATCTGTTGTAAAAAGAAGGACAAATTGGAGGGTTTAGAAGGGGAAAGGACGGGCTTTGTTGGGCGGAAAGAGATTGGGAATTTGGAAGTGAAACAGCGAGCGGAAGAGAAGGAATATGATGACATTCTTGATGTTTGGAAGCAGAGGATTCCAGACACAGAGCAGCCACCGTACCAAAGTTTCATCCTTTATTATAACTGAAACGCACCGTCCCTCCCTCCTCTAAAGGTTCTCTATACCACCCAAATTTTCAAGTTCAAATTTACGGTGTATGAATAATGTATGCCAAAAGCCTTTTTCCTTTTTTTTCTTTTTTTGTTCTTTATTGAGAAAAAGAAAAGAGGCTCCTTTAAATGTTGCACCTTCTACTTTCAGGTTGGAGGGCTACCTAAGCAAGTCTGAAGACTGCAAGCTCAAATTTTGGTTAAATTTGCCAAGCTCAAAATACATTGATGTTGCTGTCATGGATAGTGCAAAAATCATTGCCTTTTGAGAGAAAAATAGAAGTCAAAATCAATACTTGCATAAATGTCAGCAGAGCTGCAGAAGATCAAGGAAAATACAAATCTGAAATGATGCCTAGTTTCTTACAGTCTATATTATCACTAGATTACAAAATCAGGACCCAATTTTCCTGTACCCCAAAGCAGAGGGTCCTTGCATGAAAACAAACCAGAAACTTCTTGTACAAACTTGTACCTAACATATCCTCATGTTCATCATTTACAGGTCATTAGAACAAAGTTGATGACATAAAAGAGAGCACGGATGCTGGCGTGTTCAGCACCCGTGAGCAGAGGTGAGCTACTTATGTCGTGCACTCTCTTATAGACTTCCTGAAAGATTGGCCGTACATGCACTGCGATCATTTGGTCGCCTGGGTTTATGGCAGTGGCCACATCTACCATCCATGTGAGTTTTCGTGGTGTATCCTTGTTGATGTCACATGCCAATTGCTGCAAGAGAGATAGCAGCACTCCTTGGCTCAAAGGAAAAGGGGCAGTTGACAGAATGCTACGTAAATCAACCTAGCATAAGCAGGATAAGGAGAGTAAATACCTACAGCAGAGCCTTTTAACCAAAAGTTCAAGACAAAAGTTGAGACAAGAAGCAACAGGGAAAAATGAAAGGGAGACTTGACACCTAGCATCAATATGAATTCAAAATCATAAAGAAGGAAGCCAAAATCGAAAGTTTATACTTCATATAATCTTTACACTTAAAACATTAAAGGCATACCTGTGAACATAACCAAGCAACAATAGAGAGGTCACTTCTTTGCAGGGCAGCAGTGAAAGCTTCATCATATTTGCGTTCAGATAACAATTTTGATAGCTCCTTTGTTGGATCCATTGGCACCTCAACCTGAGGCAAGGACATAAAATCCTTTGTCTCTAAAGTAGCTAACTGAAACATTTATGAAAAGAAAACGAAGCAATACTTAACAGCCTGATTGACTTTGGCAGTCCAGGTTTATTGAGAATTATAGCAGAGAAACACAAGTAAATGGGGAAACAAATGTACCTTGTCATACAGAGCACTTAAAGGTCCATTGCTGAGTTGAGAAGTCAATGGGCTTGCTGCATTTGAGTTAGCTCCTGCAGCTGCAAAAGCTAAAAGTTTTCGCTGTCCATCAGCAAATTCTCCACTTAAGGTTTGAGCAAGTGATGATGCAGAGTTTATGGCATCCTGCAATTAAAATAAATTTCAAAGGACAAAATTATACAGAGATACTTTTGAAAAGCAGCAACAAACTGACAAACACACACATTGAACAAGAACTGAAGCAGCAAATAACATTGCAGTTGAATGCATATTACCTCAAATGGCCAAAAAGCGACATTACACCAATAATCCTTACCAATAAGTTATTCAACATCTAATACTGAAAATGTAATACAATCTTCGAAAAACAACAAAACTAATCAGCCTTCTAGCGAAATTGTAAGTGTAACACAAAAATATACCCTTAAAGCAATTGCCAAAGAAGAACTTGCAGACTCAAAGTGTTGCTGAGCAGCATTGGTATGTTCAACCATCCCTTTCTGAAATGCAGCATCTACTTGCTCAAACATTGCTTTGCATGACATCTCAAAGGCAGGGATCACCAAAGCCTCCACACTAGATTTCAGAGCCTCCTAAATAAAATAAATAATAAATAAATTAATAACCAGAAATCGCCTGGAACATGCCAAATGACAACAACTTTATGTAAAAGACTGCAAATAACCCTTTTCAGCTATTCAACTGAGTGAAGTTGAGCTTGTACATACCTGGAGTGCTTGCCTGCCAGAAGTTTGAAACTGTGCTTGAATTTGCCTGGCAACCATGGCCTCAAGTTTTGAATTAACAGATTTTTCTAGTTGATTCACTGCCTTATCTCCAACCCCTCTCTGTGGCACAAAGGACTAGTTAGATTCCACTACGACAGCTTTCAAGCAAAAGAACTAGATCTTTAGAATTCTAACCTGGAAGGACTCAGTGATAACTGAAGTTACTGTTTTCTCTATTGCTGGAGTAACGGTACGAATTACAGCTGGTCCAACTGCAGTTAATTCCTTCTTGACTGTTTTGTCTAATATAACTGTGAAGTCCTTGTTTATAAAATTAGTGATCAAACTCATTATATGCTGTGCACGTTCTCGTGACAACTTCTCATTTTTGGCATTCTCTTCTTGAAAACGAGCCCATAGAGCATCAGTGTTGGCCTTAATGGCTTTCTCAATGTTCCGTCCAAGAGCTGCCTCTAGTCTTCTGCCTTCTTTTGTAACCGGGAGATTGACTATATTTGACATTTGTTTCTGCATTTCCTTTTGTGTAGTAATTAGCTGCAAGAATGATTGAAATCACAGTCAAGAGACCATATTTGATGCAAAAAAAATTTAAACTACATCTGTATGCAAAAGTATGCTAACATATTGCTAAGTGAAAAGCAGTAAAGGAACAATAGGGAAATATATTTTACAGTTCTCAACCAAAATTTACAACAGAGGACTAATGGTGAGACAAAGCTAAACGAAACTAGCATAATCCCCCCATCCCCAACCCCCATCCAAAACTAAGTAAATAAAATAAAGGAACCTGGGTCAGTTACAGGGGCTAAATTAAATTCACCAAAATTACTAAACCCTTAATGTAACCAATTCAAAATTGTTAAAGACTTCTTCACCAATACTCAAGTGTAGTAATTTACTATACTTACACCAGTCTCCACCATATTTAAATGTTACCATGCAGAAGCAAAGTGCACATGCAGCAGATACACACAGGTGTACCTATCTTTTTTGTTTCCAATTTTACTGTCTATAGGCAATCACCTGATTAAGCATCTCTTGCATAGCTGCGATTTGAGGAAATGCAGCACCTGTTGAGGGGAGATTGGAATTCCCTCCTGGCTCAGTGGAAGAATCTGCAGAATTGAAAGTGCTTGAAGATGGAGAAGATTGGCCAGATGCTTGAGAACTTTTCCCCTTCTGCTTCTTCCCTTTTGTACCTGGTGCCGGTGATTGCGGAAATGTAGAAGGCATGGCTGATTCCAAAACCTTTCCAGACAGATCTTTTCTGGAATCATGGATTTCTTCCTCACCGACATTAGGTTGCACAAGTGACCCTGATGAAGCGACACCATCTGCTTGCTGAGATTCATCCACAATGTATGCATCTCTTGAAATTGCACAGCACTCCCTAGCCATCTGAATGCCAAGATCTGAAGCCTGAGAGCAAAAGAATCTCTCTCTATTTTCCAAGTTTCGATTTTGGGAGTCTCCATGAGAACCAAATTCATTGTTCTGAGAAGATCTTGCTTCACCCACCACTTTTACCTCAACCTCAGCATTGCGCCCATCATTGTTAACAACCACATCTTGAATGTTCACCTCACCCTCACTCTTTCCCTCAGTGATATTGGTAGTTTCAGATGATGATACAGCCATCAATATCTCAGAGGGAGTCACAAGATGAGTTGGATGTTTGAAAATGATAGGCGGATTACATGCATTAGATTTCTCATCTGCTACTATCTTCTTCTCATCATTTCTCAAAACATCTTCTGAAGAATGCACATCAGACAAATTTGCTCGAACAGTTTCCATTTGTCTGTCAACTGAATAATCGACAACCAGCTGGTTTCCACCATGGTCACCAAGCTGGGATGTTGGCTCAAAGCCATTTGACGGACTATGAAAACCAGAGGGCTTTCTAGACAACCTAGGACTAGGAGGAAGTGGTGGCGGTGATGCAACACAAACAATATCCGCATCACTTGCTGTTGATGCCAAAGCAGTAGGGGGAGATTTAGAATCAATATTCAAAGTATTAAATGTTTCTGCAGTTTTTGCCTCGATAGAAGGAGGGCTTGAAGGATACCTTGCTGCAATTGAATTTTCAGAGCTACTAACTTGTGTAGTTGGTTTGGGAACTGAACCATAAAGAGATAATTCAGAAGGTTTATTTCCAGGTGGATCCAAAGCATCAAAGCCTTCAGCATTAGTTGCATCACATGAAACATATGACTCTGACTTCTCTAAGCCAGTATTATCCAGTGGTGGTGGGATGCACTGGCATAACTCCAAGGCATACTGCTGTATAGCCTGTGTCTGAACACAATAAATTTTAACAATATGTTCATCAGGAGGATCGCTTGTCCCAGTAAAACTTAGTATAGGCATAGTGACAGTGAACTCTGCTATGTAATCCATGCACGTTGCTGCTGGACAAGAGCCATATTCTACATGTACAGCATATATAGCATTTCTTTTAGCATTTGCAAGTAAGAAAAGGCCTGCTTGAGATAATACAACAACTTGATTGAAGAATGCTTCTTCAATTTGAGGTTCAGTAGAGCTCTTCAAGTCTAATGTCTGGGTGCAAGTCCATGTTTCAGTGTTGCTTGGAAGTAGCCAACCCTCTTCACTTGCTGATGTCCAAATTTTGATTTCTCGATTTAGGGGCCCCTGGCAAAAAATGTCAAATAATTCAACTAAGAAAAATCAGACAAATGGCTATTCATCAGAATGAAAAGACTGTCACATGGAAAAGGAACCTATATTATACTAACCAAATCAATAACAATTTGCTTAACCATGAACATTTTATCAACAGGTCAGCACATAACCACTAGACAGAAGTATGATAAGGACAAGGTGAGAGAGAGAGAGAGAGAGAATACAGCAATTATTACCCCTGTTATGAGTATAATATGATCTGGTCGGTGAGGCGCATTCAGGAAGGTAGCAGAATAAACAGGTTGGCCATCATGTGGTCTCAACACTGCTAGTGGCACTGCCTTGCGGTCATCCCATATCTTTATCTGTTGCATAACATAAGCTTGTAAGTAAGGCATTCCAGACATAACTGCATTTTACTCATTTATTCAACATGAAATTTCAGCAGTAGACAATAATAAACCAAGCACTTAGTTCCATGATTCTACCACAATGGAACACAGAGAATAGACAGATATCCACATATCAACATAACAAAATGAAGCGAAAATACAAACCGTGCCATCTTTAGAAGCAGAAACCAATCGGGTAATCATCCATTGACACATTGACAAATCAGTAATTTCTCCATCATGTTTGCCAACCAACTGAATACCATCAACCAACTTGTCAATTGGACATTGGAGAGGTGAAGGTGCATCAACTGAGAAGACTTCACTCTTCCCAACTTTCATAGTATCAATTCTCAGAATGCGTTTTCCAATCCCAGCCACCAAAACTTCCTGCAAAATGTGATCGCAATACTCGTTGGCAACAAAACAGTAGCAAACCTCTCGTTAAGAATGAGCACTGAAAGTTGCATTACCTGTTTGTGACAGTGCCAACAAATTCGTGGATGTACATATTCCTCGTCACCTAATATTTGAACACCAATAACTATCTTTCCTGTAATCTGTGGCTTATCTTCTTCATCTGGATCTTCAGATATCTTCCATACAAATACCCGTCCCTCTAGACTCACACTGAATAAGAGTGTGTCACCAAGATGGGGAAAAAAAAAGCACAACATAATTAACAATTAAAGAAAGTAAACTACCTAGCCAAAAGGTGAACATCCTCAGCAAAGAAAGCCATGTCTGTAACCCTCTGAGAAAAGGAAAATGTCACTTTCAATGAAACAACAATAAGCCAACAAAAGTCTAGACAAATTATATTTTAGCTCTATTATGATACCAGCTCTAAAGAATCACCAAAGTAGATGCACAAATTTTTTAACATTCATACTCGCAGTCACATCCTCTCAAACTAACATTTACGTACTTTGCAAAATAACCAAAAGGCAAAGGAAAAGAGCAAGGTAAATTAACTATCACAACTGGCTCTATATACACATAAACACCATGTTAGCCACCACCATCTTCATTTTTCATCCCATAGAAGCACAACAATATTACCAGCCACCATGCCACAAGCCTCCAACTTTTATCCAATGGTCACCCAAACTGAAGTGCCATTGCCAAGGAGGCAATTAAACATTAACTGAAACCTAAAAAGTAAGGAAAACAATATCAAACCCAACCACCAATTCTTCAACTTATAAACAAAATTACACTACTGTGCACCATGATGCTACAAAACTTCAAACCAAATTCCAATAACACAGCCATCACAACCTAGGATGCAGTTCTCTTTTAACTAAAAGTTGAAGTTTCCACAATCATTGAAAAGCAGTGAATTATGCAACTAGAGCTTGGCATGCCTGACTTAATATGAACATTTATTTCATACCATAACTTTGCCAATATTTCATCATAAACATACCAAGTTTGCAGTCATGCACTTCAATACCATGAAACTCTAACCTCAATTCTATTACCACGTTCATTTCAATCCAACAGAGAAACTACAAGAAGATACTAAAGTTAAAGAGCTAAACCTGCGTGTGCCCACGAAACAAAGACCTCAATGCAGTGTTTATATTAAGAATCCTAATATTGCCTCCTTTTAGCCCATAACAAATGTAAGACTTATTAACAGCAATCTGCCTGCCCACGACCAGCTGAGGGTCAGACCCATACTTTGTTATGGGAGTGACCTCAAGCTGCGGCTGAACCTCCCCGGCTAGCCTCGTATCAATATCATAAGCCACCTGAGCGCCTGATAACCGCCTGCCCTTGGGCAGCTTGCAACTTGGCACCCTTAAAGGCCCCACATTGGGACCTGCAGAGCCCAAAAACTCTGCGGGAGGTGGTCTGCTGTTGAGAAAGCTGATTTTGAGGTGGGAAATCTGGGTTCTGCGGAGAGGAGTTGATAAGGCAAGAATTTGGGTGCCAATGTAGGGGCCAAGGGAAGGGGAAGGAAGGAAAGGATTTTTGCATCTTGTGGGGCGCTTGGGTAATTTGGATGGGCAGCAGAGAAGGAGGCATGTAAAATTGGTGTACTGGGGTGAAAGAAAGGAGGAGAGGTGGAGGATAAGAAGAGGAGGAGTAGGATAGGAGCAGATGGATTTTGCTGTTGGGATTTGTTGGGGTTGCTGATGGGTTGAAATTGTGGGTTTGAAGAATTTCTGCATGTCAAATGGGATGGTTTGATTTGGGTTTCCTGTTGAAGCCATCTCACAAAGAAAGAAGAAGGGATCCTTTTGGTTCTTGAAAGAATGTGATTTTTATACGAGTAAAAAGATAGGTATATAATATGTGGCAGAAGTGAAGATCTGAGTAAAGAAAGGAGGAGCAGAAGAGAATCTGAGAGAGCTGGAGAAGAAAAGAAAGAGAAAAGGAGAGACCCCTGAATCTGAATGATGGTGACTCGAAGTGAAGAGGTGGGGACTTGGAAGAGAAAATTTGGGAGCCTTGTGGGTTTCAAAAGGCAATATTGTGTTCTGAGCGGAAGAATTGAAAAAAAAAAAACTTACTTTAAGGTTTTGGATCATGGCTTTTCATTTCCTTTTTCGTCCCCTGTATCTCCCTATGCTGTTTTCGATTACAAGTAAAGGGCTGTTTCTATGTGAAACATGTGATTAAGATTAGAGATAACAAGAAGCCTGTGTTGTTCCATTTGAAAGAAAAAGCCCATGTCTTGAAGCCCCAACTCTCAGAAAAGAAGCCCAAACCAACAAGCCAACCAATCCAACCACCATCTCAACTGCATCAGCTGAACAGTACCCATCCAAAGTCGTAAAAGCCAAAAATCCTAAAGTCCACCCCTTTTTATCAGCAAAGTTACTCACTTTTCCTATTCTTTTATCAAATTGAGATGGGATTTGAAGGTTTTCCCTTCGTTGGATGAGATTTGCAGTTGAAGGGTAAAGCAAGAAGCAAGAAAGAATCTCTCTCCCAATCTTTTTAAGTCCCCCTTTTATTGCTTACCTTTTAAGCCAGCTAACAATTCAAAACGTCCAAGTATTTTCAAGCAGTCCAAATCCCCCACTTTCCCCTTCACTCCACGTTTTTCTCTCAGATCCAAAAACCACCCCTTTCCCACTCTTCACATATCTCTTTCTTTCTTTCTATAAAGACCCTTAAAACCAAAAACCCAGATCAAAAATCCCCAGAAAGAGCCCAAACAGAAGCAGAAAGTTTTCTTCTTTTTTTGTGTAAAGATGTGTTGTGGGAGCAGAGTGTGCATGCTGTGCACATGCCTGATACTTGTGGTGGTGTTGATTGGATTCTTGTTTGGTTTTGGGGTTTTCAAGAATGGTTTTCACAAGCTCAAGGATACATTGCATGAGGAATATTACCCCTGTGATCCTAAACTCTCTTCCTGTGGGAGGCCTTTCTTGGGTTATGCAGCTCCTCCTCCTTTCTAAATTCTAGGCCTTTTCTTTATTGTTTTTTAGTTTTTTATTGTAATTGGCAATTGCCAAATGGGATATTTGTTTCTTTGTTGGGATTTATGAAGTTTAATTCTATTGTTATTTGTTTATTTTGTGCAGTTTCTTGAATCATGTCTTTACTTTTAAAGATGTATTCTTTATTTCTTCTGTGAATTGATGTGTTCTTGTGTACTGAATCTGCATCATCTGTACAAACAACATTCAAGATCGTTTGGTCTTGAAGCTACCATTGCTAACATATTCATCAAAGCCTTCAACTTTTTCAATCAATTGGTTGAAGTGTGTTGTAGAGTCCTATCTTAAACCAACCACACCAACAAACTCAACAAACATACGCGTTTTGATGGATTCAAACTTAACAAACAGGGTTTGATGGATTCAGTGAAATCTGGTCTAAACACTGAGAAGTATACTCAATTTTGTCATTCTTATTATTCAAAGAAGATTAAGTTGATCATCAGGGGAAAATGGAAGAGTGCTGTGTTGTAACAGATAAGCAGAATGTTATACAGATCTTATCTTCATTAATAGGACAAAATTAGTGAGACAAACAAGTGCCATCACTCATTGGCATTGGCATGAGATTCATGCTAGATCCTCTATGCCCCAGGGAAACTTTTTATCCAAAATGCTCAATCAAAAGATCAAAACCATGGTGCAGTTTCTTGCGGCAAATGAGATCAGAAAAAAGAGAAGGGGGGGAGGTGGTACATTCTAAAAGGGGTTGAATGGGCTATGCATACACATACTTAAGACTTCAGGCCATC
The DNA here is from genome assembly GCF_002168275.2 of Theobroma umbraticum. Taxonomy (NCBI): domain Eukaryota; kingdom Viridiplantae; phylum Streptophyta; class Magnoliopsida; order Malvales; family Malvaceae; genus Theobroma; species Theobroma umbraticum. The sequence continues at coordinate 8,702,185 of NW_018397262.1, read as the reverse complement.
AACTAGGCATTCCATGGATTAAATCATGAGGTTTCAAATGATTTCTTTACAAGTATATGGTGCACCTTCTTGCAGCAAATGAGAACAGCAAAAAGAGAAGTGGGGAGGTGGTATATTCCAAAAGGGGGTGAATGGGATTTGCATGCACACTTGAGGCTTCAGGGCCTCAACTAGACATTCCATGGATTAAATCATGAGGTTTCAAATGATTTCTTTACAAGTATATGTTTCTAAAGCACGATGTGAGATGCCGCTGCTGATGATGATCAAACTTACTCCAAAAATACCAACCAAAACACCTCAAATTCCACCCAAACTTACTACATAAAGTCAAGTTTCCAAAGCTGATCATAGTTGGAACTCAGAGGTGATGTGAACAGGATCAAAGCTTGGTCAAAGTATAATTTAAACCTAATCATTATTCTCTTCTTAAAAATTAACTTGATAAAATTTACCACTTAAACTTGAGATTCCGTAACAATTAAGTCTAATTGCGACCTCAAGGTCAAACCCAAGAAAATAGTCGTATCGAAGCGTGAAACTTATATTAGTGATAGCACAAATTCAACTAATAGGGAAAAGCCATGTAAGCGTTTAACTCTACTCTGGAATGTAGACAATCAAATCACCTGCTTCTCTTCGACACGAAGTAAAATTCAGAACAGAACAGAAACTCTTCGATAAGAACAACAGCATAAAAGAAGTCTAAGTGAAACAAGGTAAAGTCCTCTCCTTTTATATTATTAAACGTCCAAAACTTAACACTAAGTTAAACCCGACAACAAGGGAAAAACACACGCAGGAGCAACAGAAGATCCAAAGCCAAAACCCAAGATGAAAATCACTGTAATGACGGCAGATGAACAGATCCTTAGCTTAGATGTTGATCCTCATGAAACTGTTAAGTACCCTTTTGTCCCATCTTTGTACTTATTCTGAATTTCTTTATCTTTGCTGAGGTTTTTTTTTAATTTTGTTGTTCATAGGTTGAAAATTTGAAAGCTTTGCTGGAAGTGGAGGTCAGAGATCATTACCCTTTGGTTATTTGTGCTTCCTTTTCAATAAAGTTAATCCTTTTGGGATTAACTGTGAGCATTTTGTTTTCTTTCTTTGCTTTTCTTCAAAGGGTTTAGGATTTTTTGAAAGTTAATTGTTTGAGATTCTTTAGCTCACGTTACTTGATAAAAGATTAACTTTTTTCCTTGTCTTACTTTGAAAAAAAAGGTTTTCTTCAATGGTTTTCTTTATAAATTTTGGATTTTTAAGAGTTGACTGTGGAGCTAAGCTTATGCTGATTGGTTAGAGCGTGTTTGGTGTTTATGGGCAGACTACGGTGCCGCTACAGCAGCAGCAACTGCTGTACAATGGGAGGGAAATGAAGAACTTTGAAAAATTGAGTGCATTGGGTGTTAAGGATGAGGATTTAATCATGATGGTCTCCGGTGCTGCTTCTAGGTGATGCATTATCATATTGCTTCCTGTAGTGTGATCTTTAATGTCACTATCGGTTTTTGAAAGGTTCAAGATTCACCTATTATGTTAGGGAGTTGGCCAATGAATTAGTATTTTTTTCATTTTGTTAGGTGGTTAATTTGCTTTGCTCATATAAGCATATTTGATTTTGTTGAAACTTGAATCAAAAGTAAATGAAAAGAAAGGATAAGCCTTCAGCCAGTTAAAGTGCAAGTTATATCTATCCAGAACTGACCTGGATTGTTATGAATCATTGCAGTGCATCTGCCAATGATTTGAGCTTCAATCCTGATGGATCTGCTGTGAACCCTGGAGCTTTCCAGCAACACATTCGACGTGATTCTAATCTAATTGGACAACTATTTCAGACTGATCCTGAATTTGCACAAGCTGTTGTCGGAAATGATCTTAACAAACTGCAGGACCTTCTGCGAGTGCGTCATCGACAAAGATCTGAATTGCGACGACAAGAGGAGGAGGAACTTGTGAGTAGCTTCTCCTAGTTGTCTGTGCCTTTAGTTGTTTGTGTATCAGTGGTCAAATGTACAACAGTACTTCTTTGTGTTTCACTTCATTATATTCCAATTTGATAAAGTTATCGAGAAGTTTTTTGATTCTAAAAGAGCATAATCATACTTATGATAAAATTATATTGTCTTGATCATCTCTGTAATTGATACACATTTATTTGATTTTGCACTATAGGCTCTTCTTCAGGCTGATCCTTTTGATGTTGAAGCACAAAAGAAAATTGAAGCTGCCATTCGTCAGGTTAGTTTTCTGCAACATTCTACTAATCTAACTTAATGTGAACCAATTATTTGCATTTGAAATGTGTCATATGTTAATTTATGGTTTGACAAAGATTGTTTTGTCTCTGTAATTATCTCTCATTTTTCTGGACAATATCATGATGCAGAAAGGGATTGATGAGAATTGGGCTGCTGCCTTGGAATATAATCCTGAAGGTTTTGCAAGGGTGGTATGTAGGCTTGTTTCCCTTGTGAATTTACCTATTAAATTTTATTACTTTTTTCCTCTTTAAAATTTAGTGTTTCTTTTCATACTAATCAGGTTATGTTGTACGTGGACATGGAGGTTAATGGTGTCCCATTGAAGGTAAAGACGGTAGCTTGTGCTGTATATTTATTAACAAGGGTCATCATTATATGATTAAAGCCTATAGGTTCCATTAAACCCTTTGCTTTACATTCTCTTTTAATTCTAAGGAGTCTGAACAATGTACATCATGGGACTATCCTTTCTTTTCCACTTTGAGAATCTCGTTTGCAATTTTTTATATAAGGTTATAGTTGAGATTCTGTATTATTCTGTTCATATATACCTTGATGTTGAATATTGGACTCTGAGAAGTTTACTGAAGTTGTTACTTGATCATTCTTTTCAGGCATTTGTTGATAGTGGGGCACAGTCAACAATAATTTCAAAAAGCTGTGCTGAGCGGTGTGGGTATGTGCTATAAACATTTTTTCATTTTCGCATATCTAAAATGCCTTTGCTATATAAGTCATCATAGCAAAATTGAATTAATCACTGAAATATTCCTCCCCCTCCTTCGTACGTGGCCGAAGGTGTTGGGGATTTGTAATTAACATTATTGTCTGGCTTTTCTCATGAAAAGGGGATTCTGCTGACTGAATGTTTCCTTTCCATTTCTTAGTTAGTCATGCTATTATATTTGTCTCTTCATAAGACTTTAAAATCGATGGCCTTGTCCTTGCTGTGTTGGTGTTGTCCCCTCCAGATTGCTTAGGCTTTTAGATCAAAGATATAAAGGTATTGCTCATGGAGTTGGCCAATCAGAGATACTGGGACGAATACATGTTGCTCCAATCAAGGTAGGATGTGTACTGGTTTTCTAGAACAACATTATGTCTTAACTTTCTTTTTTCCTTCAGTTGGTTTTTATGAAACTTGTTTGACAAATAATCCTAACATGAACATACACTTATTCATTATGCTTACTCTTGGTTTATCTCATGTTTGTAGATTGGAAATATATTTTATCCTTGCTCCTTCTTGGTTCTGGACTCTCCCAATATGGAGTTTCTCTTTGGATTGGATATGCTCCGTAAACACCAGGTAGCTACATCTCGACGTGACTTAATATGTGACATTTCTGTCCAGTTTAGTGCTTACATTCCTTAAGTTCATATAATTCTTACTTGGGCAATATGTGCAGTGTATTATTGATTTGAAGGAGAATGTTCTTAGAGTTGGAGGAGGAGAAGTATCTGTACCATTTTTGCAAGGTTGGTGAATTTAATCATTATATTGGGCCATTGTTTCAGAGTTAAGAATTACCATGTGGTCATTATGTCAATCTTTTTCTCTGAATTTGTGCTACTGGATTTCTTCCCTTATAATGGAAGTTAACTAAAGTCTTTACTCTTCTCAGAAAAGGACATACCTTCTCGCTTTCTTGATGAAGAAAGGTATTCGAAGCAAGCATCCAGCTCAGGAGCTACTGTAAGTCTTTTATGTATCTGCCATGCACTATCTGAGTCTTTGCTACCGTGAAATTATATCCCACATAAGAATTATGTTGCTTCCATGAATTCCCATATTTGTGGGGAATATATCTACGGTTCCTAGTTTGGCACTGATCTTTAGGTAGTGGAGATGCATTTTAGCATTTTTTTTGCCACTGATCTTCTGTGATTCTTCAGGCAACAACTGGAATAACAGAGAAGAATCCTAGTTTGCAATCTGGAGGTCAATCTTCTGGTTAGTAGTTGTCATCTGACTCTTGTCATGGCATGCTTTCATGTTGCTTTTGTTCCAAAATTCATCTAAATGCAACTTTATTATTTAACTGGTACATACTTCCAGCATTAATTTTTTTTCCCCTTAAGCAAGGTTTTATTGCTTGAAAGAGGTGTTATGAAAGCACTTTGTAAGTGATTCATATTCACAGACTTTGCCTCTGAAATGCTTTCCTTCTTTTTCTTCTTTGCTCCCAGGAGGTGTACGAGGTGATGTGACACAGGTATGTCTGCTCTGAACAATTCTTTTACACCTTGCTAGCTTCTATACAGAATATTTCTCTAAGCTGTATTTTGATAACCTGATGAAGTTGATTCCGTTTCTATATATCTTCAAGTTGATCACACTGTAAATTTGAGAATTCATTCTTAGCTTCATTGCAATCCAAGGTGGGGGGTTGCCAATTAGTATACAGCAGTAGATAACCCATTTTGATTGAGCTGAAGCCTGAAGGTTCAATGATTGACCCAAATTCTAATAAAATACTTATTATTTTTCTGCAGAGACCTGATTTTGAAGCCAAAGTTGCAAAGCTTGTTGAGCTGGGGTTTGCAAGACAAATGGTGATAGAAGCTCTTAAATTAAGTGATGGCAATGAAGAGCAGGCTGCTGGGATTCTCTTTGGAGGCTGAAGAATCACTTGCAATTTCCATTTTTAGAAATAACTTTGATTTCAATTATTAAATGACAAACTTTTACACATTGATAAACCTGTACTTGATATCCATTTGATTTGAATTGTTTATACATAACTGAGGAAGTGTCGCAATTCAAAAGAAACTGAATTTTCATTGAAAGAAACATTTTTTTCCTTTTTGTTTTAACTGCTGATGGAGCACCTGAAGCTGAATATTTGTTATTTCTGCAGTAGTGTTGGTTTAATGGTTTCCTTAGCTAACATGACTATAATCCTGAAATGCCAGGTACGTTCTGTATGATTATCTTAAATGGCTAAAAAACAATCCAAGTGACAGAATGTTATACCATACTGCATTTTATTTTTAAAATCAAATACTGCAACACCAAGGAATACAATCACCAATCATCAATACAACAAATTTCATTGTATGATTCCAAACGAGACATTATAATGGAAGTTTATAGATGATTCACTCAAAGCCTCCCAGTCAAAAATTCATCCAAAATTACACTCTGTAAAGAATACTCAGAACATTCTATCCTGGGGAAGATCTTGTTTTTCTTTTTCGGTTTTTTTTTTTTTGACAAAATCTCATTCATATTACAAAAAAGGACACGATCAAAACCTTTCTGCCAATCTGGCAGAAACTTGTCTAAGTTTTGAGTAAACCTTCCCAGCAGGGGAACCTAAAATGAGGCTGCAAAGAGAATCCCTAGCAATCTTGATGTTGGCAAACGATCCCAGTATATGAATCTTGGAGTCAGCAATGACAATCCTAGTCTTTGTAGCGTTCTCAATAGCAAACTTTGTTTTACCACCTTTCCCGGACAGTCTTCCTATAGCTCGAGATAAGTGCTCTCCTCTAAGTGTCTTCACATCCTTGATTTCAAAGGACTCCACATATAGCTCATCCATCCTCAAAAGAGCAATGGCATCCACAACATCAAAACCCAACATGAAAGCCTGGACAAAGTCTGCACACTTCTGAAGGTTACTAATGTCAGGTGTATCTGATCTTGTTTTCAGTTCAACCTTCCGAGCTTTGAGATTCATACGGATGTCAATCTTCATCTGTTCATAAATTGGTGTATAGATATCCATCCAGTATTTCTTGAGAGGTGAATACCTATGAGGTGGAACAGAGACCTTTCTAAACTGGACTCGACCGTCAGACATCTCATGTGCCTTCAGGGGCTCAAACTTTGGCTTCGGTGGCAATGAATTGGATTCAGGTTTAGGTTCAGAAGGCAAGGTTTCAATATCCATGGTGGCGGCTGCTTCAGCAGACATCTTTCTGCTATCTCAACACAAACTAGTTGGAGTCTGTAAGAAAGGAAATTACAAGAAGTTCAAGTTATGATTGAAGATCAAAGTATAGAAAATCATGGGAAAAAAAATTGCAGCATCAAACAATAAATTCAAACCATCAAGAAATCATACTAGCAATGAAATCACAAATTACATCTACAAGAATACTGTTAAAGGCATCGATTTCATCTTAAAAAGAGGCAGTAAATCTTATTCTACTCACCAATGAATCAATTCAATAACATAAAAGACTAGTCCTTAAGGCTAAAACAACCAATCCCAACTGAAAAATAATAAAAAAAACAACATAATTCAAGCATGAATACGACACAACCATCAGAACTTTAGAGCCCAAAAGGGCAAAACTTGCATACTGTCAAAACAAAAGGCAACAAATTTGGAAGCATGACTACCCATACATGAATCCGAAATCATTCAACTTCAATTATCAGCAGAAGAACATGAACTTTAAGGAGGAGAAATAGAAAGACGAAAACGTTGACCTGACCTGCTGAAGAAGTTAGAAGAGATGGGTGGCGGCAGGACTGGACTTCAAACACAGAGACAACAAGGCTGTTTCAGCTAGCTTTCTACTTTTTGAAGAGAATAAGACCTTTGGGTACTCAAAAAAATAGGAGATAACCCTTCTCTTAACCCTGGCCGGAAGCAGAGAAGCGGAGAAGGTGGAGGCAACGAGAGAGGAAGAAGAAGCAGTAGCAGTAGAAGACTTAAACCCTAAAACTTACTAGCAGTGTTTACCGAACTACCCTTTTTGAGTTTCGGCTTTCATGTAAAGGGCTGGACTCCTTTCTCCCTCAGGAAGAATATTTGGCCCAATGATTCATCCATGGCCCATTCTGAAAGGTCTGTGGGCTATATGTTGGGTTTTCCAAAATAAATAATTTTTTTTGAAGATTTTACTAAAATAAATATTTTTTTTGCAGATTTTACTAAAATACATCTTTATAATTACAACGGATATCAATTAATTTTAAGATACCCAAATTCGATTAAAATTTTATTATTTATATTTTACTCAAATCTGATAAAAAATTTGTACTTATTATTTATAATCATATTCAAGTGATGAGTATTTTAGGACATGTATTATCCAAACTCATGATGGTAATATATAGTTTTACTAGCCTTACTCTTATTTAATGAGTCAGTATTACTCTCATATATGAACCATCATGCATGTCAAACTCTTCAAAAATATTCTAAGAATGAAACTAATCTATACAATCTATTACTCGTCTCGAGTTACTTTCATACTGTATGATCATATATGTAATATGAAATTATGAACCACCATGCATGTCAAACTCTTCAAAAATATTCTAAACTAACCCATAGACTGTGTTACTTGTATATAGTAGTATACTCATTATGAGACAATTTCATAATACTTTCATATTTGAACCATCATCGTGCATGTCAAACTCTTCAAGAACATTTTAAGGATGAAACTAACTCATACACTTTGCTACTCGTCGAAATTATTTTCATTTGTCCCGAGTTACTTTCATTGCTACACAATGGTATACTCTATGTATAGTCATATGCTTGATGTGAAACAATTTTTTCATATTATAGATGTTGTATACTCTTTTCCTTTTCTTTTCACCAGCATTTGAGGCAAGAGAAAAGGCAAGTTCATGTTGATAATAAACGTAGGCAATTAATAGACTGAGGGAAAAAACTCAACCAAGAATAGGAATAAACCTTCTATTTTTTTCTTATTACCTACTAGAAATTGATGTCATTACAATTGCCATCTTCTTGTTTAATCTTTCCCAAAGAATGGAATGAGAATAATAATGATCAAACCCTAATTAATCAACCCTATTTCACCAAATCTACTTGTGCTTCACCACGAGAGGACTCCTCACGTAGTGATGACCATTAGACCAAATCAACTGCCCAAATACATAGCCTGCAGGCTGTCCATTACTCTTTGCCTTGAATGTCACTTCAAATTTCTTCTCTTCACCCTTCTTCTCAAATGTTAAAGTTGAAGGGTTGACTGAAACTGCAACGCCGGCCGGTGATCTGACCCGGGCTCTGTAAGTCCCTGGTGAACCAACATTCTTCACCTTCCTGCTAACCGTTGCTGAGCCACTGAACTTATCAACTGAAATGGAAGGGTAGTTGAAGTCTGACAAACTGAATGACTTGGGACAAGTGTATGGCTTGTCTGAGAACAGTCTTATCATACTTTGATTGTAGCCACGGGAACACAAGTAGTTCAAGTAATCATCAACTGTTAAGTCGTAGACAAGACCGGGATCCATTGCACGGTTTGGTCTCACGTGTCCTGCACCGTAAGCAAACGGGGTTGCCTTCTTGTTGGTTGAATCAAGCATCGGGTTCCCAGTGTTATCTCTTGTTCTTGCTGCAAAAATGAGAATTTGGTGTTGGAAAATTTGGGCAATACGTGAAGAACGAAATGGAGTAGGGAGAAAAAGAGCTTGTATATACCGCTGGTCATGATTGCAGATTTGATAGCTGATGGACTCCAGTCAGGGTGGAGGCTCTTGAGAAGGCCAACAATACCAGAAACATGGGGGCATGACATGGAGGTTCCAGACATGCTGGTGAAAGGCATCCTACGTTTGTCAGATGTTTCTTCAGATGGCCCAACTGCTTCAGAAAAAGCTGCAATGATGCTCACTCCTGGTGCAGTTATATCAGGCTGAAACGAAATAAAGATTAGAAATATTAGACATGAAAAGAAGTATCGATGCAAACCCGAAGGGTTGATGAGTTGCCATTATCGCAAACCTTGAGGATTGATGCTTCAATCACATTGGGTCCCCTAGAAGAGAAAGAAGCCATAAAAGGAGCAGGCTTTGAACCCAATTCTGTCGTCGCGGGAGTAATATATGCTGTTGGCTTCCTGGTATAAGTTCATAAACAGAATGAGTTGGCTAGTGAAGCAATGGAACTTCAAGTAGAAAGTAAGAGAGGAGCTTACTTGGTTGAGTTGATGTATGCAAAAACAGTTTCACCGTCAGTGAAACTTATGTGTGAAGCTGGGAGCAAATGAGGATCTGCCATAATTCCATTTCCACTTTTCTCATCATTGGCGAGAATCATTCCAACCGCGCCTGCAAGAAGAGCCTGCTGACTCTTGTCTGTTCTTGCGTTGACTCCTCGAACACAGACTATAATCTTCCCCTTAACCTTTTTGGGATCAAGTGTTCCAGGCTGACAGAGGATACTGCAGAAAAAGCACAAGCAAGGCAATATATATATATGGGATCAATGATGTAGAATTATGAGTACACAGGGTGGAGAGTATGATGCTTACGCGTCTGCAACTGATGCGTTGGCTGCTTTAGCCGTTTCAGCACTGATCAATGGATAGAAACTCCTAGAAGACAAGCTTGAAATAGCCATGCTTGCTCCCTGGCAGCGGATACAATTATAACAGGTAATAAACCATTGCAAAGGTTAAATTAGTGAACCTGTTAAAATATATTGTAAAAGATACCTTGAGGCGCTTGTCGTTGCCTAGTTCAACATAACTGATGAAGTCCCGGTCAAGTGTGCTAGCACCAATGGTAAACACCCAGGGTGACACATTCGTTACAGTTTCTGGATCTGGTCCGTCGTTGCCAGCAGAAGCAACCACAGAAATGCCTTTCCTCATAGCATGGAAGGATCCAATCGAAGTCCCATCTTCAAAAAATTCAGCTATTTCACCACCCAATGACACAGAAAGCACGTCAACACCATCGCTTATTGCAGCATCATAGGCAGCCAGGATATCTGCATCAAAACACTCGTTGCCATCGATGGGGGGCCAGCATACTTTGTAAGCAGCCACACGAGCTTTTGGTGATCCTCCTTTTGCAGTTCCATTACCAAAACCTAATACGTTTGCTCCAGGAACAAAGCTGCCACCAGCTGTTGATAGTGTGTGGGTTCCATGGCCCTGGTTGTCCCTTGCAGTCTCGAGGGTGGCATTGAGTTTACCATCAAGGAAAGCTGCATAACCTTTGTTGAAGTACTTTGCTCCGATCAGCTTCCTGCATTTCCAATAACAAAATTGCACCCTGTTAAATCATCTGAACCAAGACAACAGGCTTAGCTGTTTAACCAAGCCTTCCCCTAAGCTGTTAAATCATCTTCGCACTAGGTGCTGTTTACCAGCCGCAACTCTCCTGGTCACAACTATTTCACATTGTGGAATTCTCGTCACCATTGATGCTAAAGTTATAAATTGCTATACACCCTCTAGCCCAACAAGCCCAAGCAGCCATGGTGTAAGTAATATCTTGGATATTGACTTTTAACCAAGAGAATATATACAGAAATAGGAGGTTAAAGGGTGGCACAATAGGCACTTCACTTTATGCTTTCTGTAGTCAACATCAAGATCAGAAAAACAAAAAATAAAAAGGGACATGGTGGAGAGCATCAAAGGGAAAATAAAGAGGACCCTGGGGGGCCTTCAAAATGGATATTTAGAAAACCATAGACTCAAAGAGAAAATGTCCTTATTCCCCTTTTGCTTTAATCTTTTCTGTTCTCAATATTTAAGAGAATGCTCTTCCTTTCCCTTGTTGTTACTTTTTTCTCAATTTATTATTGAAAAAGGATAAGTTTGGCCTTCACTTTATCCCTACAACAATCAATGATTAAATAACTTTATCACTTTGTTATGATTCTAAGTCTAGTCTTATCAGATTGGCATTGTTAACGCCTGAACTTTAGCTTTCAGGTCTTAGCATAAACACACATGGTAAGAGAGATTTGGGTAGGGATCTTGCTTCAAAACATGAAAACTGCCATAACTTTCACTGATAAAACTTGAAGAACAAAGAGAAGAGCTGAAGGTTTGCCTTTCAAGTTTAACTGTCTAACTTGGGTTTGAAACTGGAAAAGAAAATGGTTTCACCAACATACACAATCAAGCCATGTGCATGAATGCAGAAGGCAGCAGAGACCACCTAGTATTTTATTCTAAGAAAAGATGTCATTTTCAAAAACCTAGATCCTAGTTCAAGCTGCTTAAAGACTAATGCACCCGGATCTAAGACAACAAATTGCCACTCAATTACATACATACATACATACATACATACATACATACATAAGTGGTGTGTAAATGAAAACATCATGAGACCAAAAGTATCAATCTTGTTAAACACTAAACAAGGATTAGAAATTAGCATAAACCTCATGTGAAGTAGTGAAGATTAGGCACCTAGATAATCAAATTGGCTGGAAAGATTTATGAAATGCAATGATGGACAAAGGGAATTAGGAAACATTTTTTCTTTTAATTTTTCAGAAACTCCCTAGAATGTGAGATTCACATATGAATTCCATTATCACTGCATACCCTGAAAAGCATGGCCAGTTAGACAACTTTAAAAGACAAAAAGAAATGAACTTTAAGGAATGGGCCCTTCTTCTTTCAAACTTTACCTCATAATTGAGCTTGCTATTACACACATATATATAATATATATATACAGAAGGAAATACATTATAGTGATATATACAATTGTTTTATAAATTGATCTGTCCGGTAAAAACTTATAGTTTCCTAATTTAGCAAGGAGAGGACTCGTTTTCTTTAACAAACAAACATTTTGGCATTGAATGATTTGGCAGGCTTTTTACAGATATTCATTCCTTAAAGTCAAGCTTTCACCAAAGGTAAATTCTTTAAAGTAAAAATTGGGGGGGGGGTTGGGAATCAGAATGAAACCTGTTGCAGTGAACTCCATCATCAGGATCGTTCTGACAGGATCCTTTCCACCTTGACGGGATAGGCCCATCCCTTCATCGCTAAAGCTCTTCGATTCCGGCCACACACCTAGGCACAACCCCGTCACACAGAAGAGAAAAGCATTTGCACCCAAAAAAATAAAGGGTCAAAAATTATGGCAATTGACAAGCAAACAGTGGCACACATCATTGATACACAAAGCAAAAAGAATGGCAAAAGCAAGAATGTGCAGTCAAAAATTATTAGCTACTGACCCTACCACTGTCAGAGTGGATATATGTTTACACATATGATTATGTATATCTGCAGATTAACAGAAAGCTGGTCTTTCAACCTGATATATGCTTTCAAAAAAGCTGTTCTTTTGATCAATTTGTTTTGGTTTTTTAACACTAAAATTGCCATGAATTCATTGGGAAAAAATCATTTCTACTAATTGTAGAATGATTAAGTCAAAACAATAACAGACAGAATTAGCAGATTATCAGAGAGTCAACTTCAGAGTGTCATGTGATGGAAATTGAGTTTGAGCTTGAAACGTGTACAACATCAAATCAGAAACCCCAAAAATTTTTCATGCAAAAAACAGTATGGGGATCGTTCAGTTTCCAAGAATGGGATTGAAATGTTTCAACCTGTGTCAAGGTTTCCGATGATTGTATCTTCACCAAACCTTGACTTTTTCCAGATAGAGGAAGAATGGATGACTCCATCATTCTCTAATCCGAGGAAATCCCATGACCGTGTGGTGTGCAGCTTTCTCCCTTTGTTCAAGAAAACCGACACAACTTCCGGATGCTCTGCATTGATCAAGAAGAAAAAACAATGATTGACATGAGTGATTCTGAGATTAGAAACAGCAGAAAGAACAAAGGAAAAAACGGAGAAACAGAGGCGGAAACTGGAAAGATGGCTGCATACGGTCGGCATTAAAACAGTGAGAATTTAGAAATATGCTAGACGAAATCGAACTTCTTACTTGCAATCTCTGCTGCTTCTTCCTCATCCAGGACAGCAGCAAAACCGTTGATGTTTTGAGTATACGAGTAGAATATCTTCTCTTTGGCTTTGTCAGTGCTGCATAAATATATTGAAGCAAATGCAGTGAATTGCAGTTTATTCTGCATTTAAAAGGAAAACGGAGAATCTCTTGTCCTGTTAGTATCAAACTCTATACCTCCCGACGAATGAACCTAGCAAATCATAATGAGAATTCGTCGCTTGATGAAGGTCAGCCGCTGTGGGCTCTATACCATGTTTATGCTCTCCCAAGTACACTATGTAAGACTGAAAACAGAGAAGAGATTTCCAGTCAAACACTTATCTACATTATGAACAAGAAAAGATTGAAGCTCGAAACTCTACAGAAGTTTCAAGATAAACCCAGAATGAGTCCTGGTACCAAGAATCAATGAAAATTCAGCAAGCAAACCAAATTCAATAACTTTCTCAAATGAAAAAAAAAAATAATAATGGAAGATGGTGCTCGCCTTTTTGATAGCAAAAGTGGGACTCTGCAAAAGAGAGAAAAGAAACACTGGTAAAAGCAAAGAAGAAAGGATTGAAAGCCTCATTGCTTTGCTTTAGAAATATCTCTCTTCCCTTCTCCTCTGCTCACCTCTCTTTGTGAAGAAGAAAGTATAACAAATAAACACACAAAGAGCTCTGCTTTCCCCTGTTTTTAAAACTCTGTTTTTGCTTGTATTTAGAAACAAATTTGCATTGAAACTCTTCCATTGTGCAAGCAACTTTTTAGGGAATGGATTGATTTAGGAGCTAACAATTTTTTTAAAAAAATATTCATTCAGATTACATTTTATTTTGTTTACAGTTGTGATTTGGTTGGAATTCTTGTGAATCACTAAATTTTTTTCTTTTTATTTTTGTGTTTAATTATGTGAAAATTTAATTAATTAATACCCAAATTAGTGGCCACCAGTTGGGTAATTATAAGAAAATTTTCTATATATAAAGTCTTTTAAAAAATTCCAAAAATATTTACATATTTTGCAAATCAATTTATGAATAATAAAAATCAAATCAAATTAAATGGAGCTCGAATACTCCAAAAATATTCTTTGTGGAAATTTGTTAATGCTACAAGAAAAGTCAATTTAGTTGAAATTATAATTAGTAAAAAGTGAACTTGGAAAGGTTTGATTAGGAAATATTTAAGGAGATTTTATTATTAAATAGATTATATTATATACGTATATTAGGAAAATAAATAAAGGGATACAATTTTGTGAGCATATACATATAGACTAGGTAAGTACAACCTATAAATTGATAATTTAGAGCATATTATTAATTAATTTTATAAAGCTAGTAGCCATAGCATGGTTAAGTTGATAAGGTTGTACCCATGGCTACTTGTTTAAGCAGTTTAGAGAGGGATACCCAAATCTGAATCCCATTAAAATTTAACTACTTATATCTTATACAAACTTATTAAAAATCAACATTTAATATTTGTATCCAATTATTAATATTAAATCAAAATTTAATATTAAAAATTATTATTTATAATCGAATTTTAGTAATAGATATTTTATGATTGTTATTTGAATTTTATTGAAACTATTAATTTTATTATTTAAATTTTATCGAAACTTTTTTATAAAATATTTTAATCTTACTTAATCGGTCGGTCCATTTTTTGGGCCTTGGCCTCTTCCTAAATCTAATCGTATTACTTAGTTGAAACAAGAATGTCTGTCCTTATGCTTCACTATTCCATATCCATCTGAAACAAACCGAACAGAACCTACTGTGCTTTGGTCTTCGGAGTTTGGTCTTGGGTTAAGGCCCAATGGGCTTTATATAGGCTCAAGGAAACCAGTTTATTTATGCTTGCAAGCCTTTTAAATTTTTTCTTTCTATTATTTGGTAGTCTCAAATATTTTCTAAAAAAATAATTATTTCCATGACTAATAAGGGTATATACACGGTTAATTTGGTTAAATTTTTTTTTCTTTTTTAACCAAATATAATGCAAAATATAATGCCGTTTAGACGGTTGGAATTAGCTAAATGTTGCGTAAATCAATGTATTTTATCCTTGTTTTTACATTATCCGATTAACTAAATTGACCGAAGCAAATATTATTATTAATTTTTGGGTGCCTGCCACGTGGTGACAGTGGGATTCAGGTGGATCTCAGGCCCAGGAAATGCAAGGTTGATAGCAACAACAGTAGTCTAATCTTGCGGCTAGGAAGGAACTGATGCTGCTAATCTTCTCGCTTCTAGGGTTTGGAGTTTTCAACATCTCCAAAACCACCCAAAGGCATCATCTTCCGTTTCCTTTCTCTCTCTGTCTCTCAATCAAAGGCCTTTGTCCTTCCTTTCTTCCACTCTCAGGCACTTGAGCAAGAAAAATCCCATTTTTCGAAATATCCAAAGAAAGCAAGCTCTCAGCTTTGTTAAGTATTTTCTGTAAGTATCGTTTCTCTCTCTCTCTCTGTTTCTATCACAGAACCCAAAGTTGTTATTGGCTAGAAACTGAAGTTATAGTTTCAAAGATTTCTGCTTTATATTGTATAAAACTAGAAATAGAATTCCTCAGTTTTTTGTGTGAGGGGTATAGACTGAGAGAGACAGAGAGAGCGAGGGAAGAGGAAAAGTTTCATTCTTTTGTATTATATGGGGAAATCAGGAGGTAGAAGAAAGAAGGGTAGTTCAAACCAGGTTTCAGTTGATAATAATTCCACTAATACAACTAGTTCACATGTTAATGGTGGTGTTGATTTAGACTCTTCAATATTTTTGAAGAGAGCCCATGAGCTCAAAGAAGAAGGCAATAAGAAGTTTCAGAATAAGGACTACGCGGCTGCTTTTCAACACTATGATAATGCTCTTAGGCTTATCCCCAAAACTCACCCTGATCGAGCTGTCTTTCACAGCAATAGAGCTGCTTGTTTGATGCAAATGAAACCTATCGATTATGACACTGTCATTGCTGAGTGTACTATGGCTCTTCAGGTTCAGCCTCGCTTTGTTCGAGCTCTTCTTAGGAGGGCTCGGGCTTTTGAGGCCATAGGGAAGTATGAAATGGCGATGCAGGATGTGCAGCTCTTGTTGGGGGATGACCCCAATCACAAGGATGCTTTGGAGATTGTCAGGAGACTAAGGACTGCATTGGGTCCTTGCCAGGAGGCTCAGCAGGACCTCCAGAGCCGCCCTTCCCCAGCTGCACTTGGGGCTTCTGCTGTTCGTGGTGCCCCAATTGCTGGCCTTGGGCCTTGTTTACCTGCTCGCCCGGTGCCTAAGAAGACGGCAGTATCACCTCCTGGAGGATCGGTTGTATCACCAATGAATAAGCTGGAGAAGCACCAAATCAATTTAGCAACTGAAAATGGTCCTGAGAATAAGGCCCAGTTGCCAAAACTTGTGCTGAAGCCCTTGGGTGGTTCTTTGAAAGCAACCGATAATATCAATAAGGATGGCCAGAGAGAACAGTCTTTTTCTGCTTCTGTCCGTGGGCAGGTTCCGGAGAAGGCAGTTCAATGGAGGCCATTAAAACTCGTTTATGATCATGACATAAGGCTTTCCCAAATGCCAGTTAATTGCAGCTTCAAAGTGTTAAGAGAGATTGTCAGCAAACGTTTTCCTTCATCTAAGTCAGTTTTGATCAAGTATAAGGATAATGATGGAGATTTGGTAACAATTACCTCTACGGCAGAACTCAGATTGGCAGAGTCTTCCATTGAAGCTCTTCTTCCAAAAGAGCCAGAAGCAGATAAAACCAGTGGATTTGGGATGTTGAGATTGCACATTGTTGAGGTAAGTCAAGAGCAGGAGCCACCATTGCCAGAAGAAGACGAGGAAAAGCCTTTGGAGAGTGAGGGAACCAAGGCAGATGAAAGTGGGTCTCACTCATCTCTTGGTGAATCTGTGTCCGATGGTGTTGATACTGATATTGAAAAAGCAGAGAAAGAAGCTTCAAACGAAAAAGCAGGGGCTTCAGAAGATCCAGAGTGCAAGGAAGTGGAGATGGATGATTGGCTGTTTGAGTTTGCTCAGCTTTTCCGCACCCATGTGGGTATTGACCCTGATGCTCATATTGACTTGCATGAGCTTGGGATGGAGCTCTGTTCAGAGGCACTTGAGGAGACGGTTACAAGTGAGGAAGCTCAAATCCTCTTTGACAAAGCTGCTGCCAAGTTCCAGGAGGTGGCTGCATTGGCATTTTTTAATTGGGGAAATGTTCATATGTGTGCTGCAAGGAAACGGATTCCCTTAGATGAGTCTGCTGGGAAGGAGGTCGTGTCAGCACAACTTCAAGTGGCTTATGACTGGGTTAGGGAAAAGTATTCTTTGGCCAGAGAGAAGTATGCGGAAGCACTCTTAATCAAGCCGGACTTTTATGAAGGGCTGCTGGCGCTGGGACAGCAGCAATTTGAAATGGCCAAACTTAATTGGTCTTTTGCACTTGCGAAAAAAATAGATCTCTCAAGCTGGGATCCTGCAGAGACACTTCAACTTTTTGACAGTGCGGAGGAGAAGATGAAATCTGCCACTGAGATGTGGGAGAAGCTGGAGGAGCAGAGAGTAAATGAGTTGAAAGATCCAAATTCAAGTAAGAAGGAGGAATTGTTGAAGAGGAGGAAGAAACCTGGAAGTGGTGCTGAAAGTGAGCTCTCAGGAACTGGTAGTCAGGGTGAGCTTTCAGCTGAGGAAGCAGCTGAACAAGCAGCTGTGATGAGATCACAAATACATCTTTTCTGGGGCAACATGCTCTTTGAACGATCCCAAGTTGAATGCAAATTAGGAATGGATGGTTGGAAAAAAAATCTGCATACTGCTGTTGAGCGCTTCAAGCTTGCTGGAGCTTCTGAAACTGACATATCTACGGTTTTGAAGAACCATTGCTCGAATGTAGATGCTGTGGAAGGTGGTGAAAAGAAGGTTGTTGGTGAAGCAGACAGCAGTGAGGTGAAACAAACATCTGACAAGTGATATAGAGTTGATGTTTCCTGTCACTTTGATGGCTTTGGTGAGTTCACCTTCTACAATCCTGTGTATGAGCTGCAAAATGAAGTGCTTTTTTACCTCAGCTGCAGGAAGGGAGTGTCGAGATTTTTTCCTTGCAAATGAAAATTTGGGGCCCATTAGTGATGAGTGTTGTACTTGAAAGATTTTGGGTTTTAAGGTTTCTGTTTTAACCTTTAAAGGGACCTTCGTTCTTTTTTGTCATAAGATTATTGGCAATACCAATGAGTCTTTCAATAAGCAACTTTGTGTGATCTAATTTAAATCCCACATGAGTCTTACTTGATGAACATACGCGACATATGTTGATATTTTGTAATTCATTTACTCAATGTAACGTTGATGTATGGGCCTGATGAAATCTTTTGGTCTCTGCATTCCGCCTCGAGATTCATGTCATGATGGGCTTTTAAGCCTTGGACTGATTCAACTTAAAAGAGCAGAAGGCAAAAAAAGATGCTAATAATATTCCCTCCATATTCCCAGTTACGCAAACTTGTTCTTGTTCCACTCCCTTTCACTCTCTCTCTCTCTCTCTCTGTCTTTCCATATTCTGAGGTTCTCAGTTATTATCGCTAGAATATTCGATTGTCAACTAGCAAGTAGATATTCACGTACTGTTGAAGGTGAAACTTTACTATCCTTCCAATAGAAGCTTGATTTCTGCTTCTGAAGAGCAAACTCTTCTGCATGTGATCATTCTGCTGACTTCTCTGAGTTGGTTTGTTAGTTATTTATCTATTTGGTATTGACTTGTGGACGTGGTGCTTCTGTTTCTTACATCTTTACAATTGCTGTTCTTAATGCAACCTCATTGCTCTCAGCGTCAGCTCTGTTAACCCTTTTCTTAGTTGGAGCTGGTATGGACTTTGAAGGTTTAGGTCGAGGTCTTTTTGACTTCTATGACAGTGAAGGATGGTTACATTCATCGAGCTGGTATGTATGTAGATGTAGGAAAGATAGAAACAACCTCACGATAGTGATTCCTTAGCAAGTGGGGTGACTTCAATTCACATGTCAGAGACATTTTCTTTATCCATCTGCCCTCTGCCATCTGCTGATGATCATGGCTACAAACTTTTTTCAGAAACAGAACCCATCTTGCATGTTTTGCTACGATTGGAGCCTCTGTACTGAACTGGCGGGGAAGAAAACCCAGTTCTTAAGGCTGGGAGGTGAACCGCTAGACCACATGGCCAGGTTTTCCATTTGATTCTGGTGTTTGCACCCTTATCCTTCATTTACTTGTCATTTATGACAACATGGTGGCTTTTTCTTTTGACTTGGTGACAGTTTATTTATAAATAAAATTAAGGTTCTTGAGTTGGTTAGTCTTAGTCTTGTCTAGGCCAAAATCCACTAAAGAGTATGTGAGTTTATCGTGTCAATGACTTCTCAATGTGGAGGCCGGAAAGTCATGGCTGCATTCATTGCAAAGTGGTCAAGCTGTGTACCGGCATGTTTTGTCTCCATGTTTTTTTCTTCAGCTGTTACATAGTTTAGTTAGTGCTTGGTTAGATAGTCAAGAATGCTTGGTTAGATAATCAAGAGTGAATCTTAAAAGCAGCAATCGAGAAAATAGAAACCAATGGTTAAGTTTCAACCTTCATTGCTGACTTATTAGCATTTGCAATCAAAGCAGACAGACCCTGTATTCATATCCTTGGATGAAAGATGTTTTCAGATAGATTTGAGTGTTTTTTGTGATGATTTATCTCGGGCATCACAGAACTGATTGAGTAAAATCCTTCTCAAAATCTAAATCACAGTATAAATCAATCAATTTTCAAGTTTCAACCAAATCATATTGTATTCCTGAATTTCTGTTATCAAGGATAGTATGTTCATGTCAAAGGAAACCAATACCTATGTACATGGAGACATGAATTCGATCTGAACAAAAGAATCATCTTTACAGAAACCCTGCACTCTAAAATCTTCATGGGGCGCTATAAATACCACTGCCTTAAACATACTTCCTTTGTTCTTTACACAATGGTGGAATCTTAGAATCCTTTCCAGGTGTTTAGAACTTCATGAAAGACATCAGCTATCAGCTCCCTGTCTGCACATTGCAGGAAAGCATTAAAATCATCTCGAATATCATATATTTTACCAAACCTCACAAGATATCTCATGCAACTGGACTTCAGTTTTGGCAGCTGATACAAAGCTGCATTTTGGAGCCTCTCAAGAACATTCTTTGTATCAATATCTTCCAGGAGACTCTCGTGGCATGCTTCTTTCAAGTCCGCGATATCATACTTATCAGCTGCCTGGAGAAGTGCCAGTCTGTGAGTCAGAAATTCTTCATGTTTGATGTTTCCGTAAATGTAACTGAGGAAAGCCTGACAAGCTTCAATTGACATGTCAGAGATGTTTATGGTTGACAGTTCTTTCTCTTTCAGGTTATGTGAAAACATGCTGTGGAAAACAGGTGATCTTGCAGCAAGAACTGCACGATGGGCTCCAATGCTTCCATCAGAAGCATTGATGATGATGTCTGTGTGGATGCCTTCTGTTAACATTCGACCAAGGCATGCAAGAGCTGTTGCATTTGATTGCTTTTGTGTGAACCCTTCAGCCCATATGGAGCAAGGTTCCCCACCCTGTCAATGAACAGCGAAACCATAATTGTTAATTCAGGTATGATGCTAAACAACACACTCTTTCGGATCACTAGATTTCACTCTCATCAGCATTAGTTTCCACAAGAGACCTTGAACAGCAGTGTTAAATTCATGATTTGAAACATCAGGATGAGAACTTACGTTTGGAGATGCAGTCTTCAGATCCAGAAACTCAACGTCAATAATGAATTTCCCTGTTAAAGGAACCTCAATCTGCCAGACGAAATCATCATTGATCTTCAGCTGTTTGTCTGTTATTTCTGTAAAACAGAGAATCAGATCGAAGTTAATTGTCTTAGCTTAGAGGACGTGACTTTCCAGCAGCATCAGAAACCAAAATCAATCAGAAAATGCTTTCAAAAACATGTGAGTTCTTCCATATTCACCAGCATATATGCTTTTTACCATCAAAATATGAACTGGTGGCTCAAAATAAATGATCAATTTGCAGAAGCAGCATCTACCTGGATGAGTGAAAGCCCTTCGATCTCCTGTAGAGCAGACAACGCGGATGATGAAGGAAGCAATTGGAGGATTTTCTCTTGTTAGATTTGATATCTCCGGGTACAATTTAACATACAAAACCCTGTTCCTCTCCACCGACAAATGCCTTGAATCCAGATAAAAGAAGCAAGAAGAGATAAGAACGAGGTTCCTTTGCCCTCATAACTAAAGCCATAAAAGACTTGCAATACTACAAAAACAAAAAAAAGCATGCTTTTTCAGCAACCAAACAAAACATCAAACTTTCACTCAAACCTTAAAAGTTTTCAACAGTTTAGTTTCACCAATGTGCAACACAGGATTTTGTCAGGGACATAAACCAGGGTCAAAGTGATCAACAAAGAACACGCTTGCTAAAATTGAGAATTCTGCAATATTCTTTCATGATGAACAACAACAAATTCTAGAAACTCAGAAAAACAGAAACAAACCAAAGGACAAGCCTAAAAGGGTTATCTAAATGCAGGGACTTGTATCCAAATTTCCAGGGACGAGAAGCCAAACTAATGCGTGATCAAAGCATCATAGTTTTGTTTTTTGAATCTTTGTAAACAGATGGAGAGAAAGAAGGAAGCTAAAGATAAACAATCAGACCAATTCCACTTGCCGATCTTGAAAGGATCGGATTTGCGGTAAGTGCAGGAAGCAAGATTGTCTATCCTCCATTGAGCAAGGCGAGCAGTGGTTTCGACTCTATAGGCAGACTCGCTCATCCTAGACAAAGCGAGGGCCGCAGTGATCTCATGGATGCAATCAAATATCCCCTCGAAGAAATACTCCCCGGACTTTCCCAGGTTTACTGTTACAATATCGTTCTCTCCACATAAATACTTGAATTAAACAAAAAAAAAATAAGAAAAATGAAAACAACCCAGTTCTCTCTTCTGTCTGTAAAACACTGCTGTGTGTTGCCTGGAAAAGATTACAGACAGGAGAGAACTGGTGAAGTTTATGTCAAAGTTTGAAGGGTTGTTGCTGTTTTTTTTTTCCTTTGTTATTTCAAAGGTTTCAGGTACACAAGGCCGTTGGTGTTGCTTTACGCTAGTGATGGTGAAGTATGATCGTATTGGCAGGGGAAGAGAGAGAGTTTGAGGAAGATTTGGTGAAATGTTGGTTGGATTTTGCACTGAAATTCAGGTGGGAGGGGCGCGTGGGGGTTATTTATTGGCTTGGTCGAGTCCTTGGATGGTTTCTCATTATGGGATTTCTAAGTAAACTACTATTTCGCTAGGGAAGGGGGAGGGGGGGGCGCGGGGGGTTGTGGTTGTTTCTGGAGGAATTAGTTTTGGTGCTTTGAAGCAAAGAATCTAATACTTTCTTTTATTTGTTTGTCTGTCAGCTGCAATCCATTCTCATTCTATTCCTCTTTGACACTCATTTCTAGGCCATCCATGCATTGGCGTGCACCCAATTCAACTCCCATTCATTGGATCAGTGTCATGCATTCTTCCCTCGCTTTCTTCTTAGTTTTTATGTCAATAAAACCCAATAAAAGAACCGAAAATTCTTAAAAAATACAGAACAGAGTTAGCAAGCTTTCGTTGCAGTTTAAGAATGGCTTTTGCTTGAGGGGAGGTTTAAAGATAAATACGTAGTCCTTTTTAAGTTAAATCATGAATTGTAATCAATCCATCTGCCTATGCCCAAATTAAGAAGGGAGGGAGGTCGGGAAGAAAAGAAAAGGACAAGTAAACTAATAAAGCCTTTAGCACACCAAAGATTCTTATGTGTAAGCATCAAATTGCAGATGAGGTCACTCACCTTATCTTTCAACATTGTGTCCATTAATCATAAAGAGTAGCCAAGATCAAGTCCCCATCTGATTAAGTAAGATTACCCCAAAGTTAATTAGCTTAACATGATATATTCATATCAATATGAATATGGAAAAACAGTCACCAACGAATAAAAACCATGTACATCGATTATAAACTTAATATTACAGGAAGAAGTACATGCTTTCAAGCAATGGGGTATTGGTTTTGTAATCATTTGAACAAACAGGCAGGAGGAGAAGGCAAGTGGGCAATTTTTTATATCAACCAAAGAAGGAAATGGCCATGGAGGCATTGATTAGCAACTGGCTTGGAATCTTTGATTTCTTTGTTTATTCTTGATGTTAGTGTAACACACAATTTTTCCTCTTCGACTGGGGAGACAAGAAAGGTATCTTTGCGGGACAGGCATGGAAGAATCCTTTAAGCATCCCAATCTTGCAAGAAATCTGAACAAAGACATCTCAAATGATCTCAGCCATACACCTAGGACATAGCCAGGAAAGATAGGCATAGCCCACTCGTAAACAGTCTGATGTTTCTACCTTCTTTCCTTTACACTAATTCAGTGTACAGTAGGATACTTATTTGGGAGCCTAGGGCATTTCAGTTTTCAATATGACATAATTGATAGATAGACAGCTGCTGTTTTGCACCGTCATTTCTAAGGCCACTTTGACTGAACCATTGGTTAGAGTTTTTGGGCGTGTGTGTAAGTTCTTTTAACAAGGGTGGCTAGCTAAACAGGAAATGACATAAACTCTGAAACCCCATTGGGAAAATTGGCATTAGAATTAAAGATTTAAACTACTATGGATAGAAAGATTAGCTTTACTCTCAACAACCTTTATTTGGTTTTATTTCTGTGACCAATCGCATGATGAGTCCTCATCACCAAATGCCACTGCACTATAAATAAAAGATTCTACAGTGTTTCTTGATTTGTGCCTAATTAATGACTAAATTTAGTTTAATGGTATTATAAGACTAGATTTACAAGGTGGGGTAAAGCATGATTATTTTTTGTATGTGGATGTCACTCTCGAAATATGAGTCTATTGTTATATTTGTATCATTTTTCTATAAATACAAAAAATTTTTGAAATCAGATAATATAAATGGTATTCATATATTTTTTGATTTGATAAAAAAGAATTCAAATCTTACTTTTTAAATGAGATCATGCACCTATTACTTAATCGAATTCTTGAATACAGTTGGTTCTTATATTTGTATTGCTTACTCAGCATGACTATACGTGATTTGTTTATTTAATAAATTTGGTTTTGGACCTACTAATCCTTTGTCTTAATTTCATAAGTATCTCCCAAACATATTAAAATCTTAATTCTCGATCAATATTAGATGAATCCTAAATATCTTCTGATAAAAAGGAAAACAACCCACACTCTTGAATCTTATATTATCACCTAACAATAAAGACAATAGTATGTGAAAGTGACATTCAATTAGATAAAACACTGAGAAAGACAATTGGGTTGTGGGGCTTCATAATCTTGCTATCAACTTGTTGTTCAAAGTTTGAAGGGTGGGTGTACTTGGATAGTCTGGGTGACACATGGCGACTGTCGAATGCACTTGTCAAACTAATTAATTTTAGCTTAATGACGTGTATTTGACAAAGGGTGGCCTGGTTGAACTTTTGGTTAATCTAATTAGAGCAGATGGACAGGCTATGTGTTGCAGCTAAATTCATGTCATAGACGCATAGTCATCAAATGAATGCATTTCTTTAGATCGAGCACACAACAATTTTCACCTATTAGAATCATTTTCTTTGTCTGTCACATGATTTAGTAGATTTCTTTAATGATTGAAAGGGTCGGTTATCTAGAAATTGAGCATATCCGGAATTCCTGAAGTAAACATATCCGATGCAATTGACCATTAATTTCATGATTGTTTTGTATAGTTTTGATTGCTTGTTAAACAGAAAAAAACCATCTGATATAGCTTTCAGGAATGCATAACAGGATCGAGTCTGCAGTTTTGAAGTTTGAATGATGGGAACCAAGCAACCAGCAACAGGAACTGGGGCAACAGGAGATTTTTTGTACATCAGACAGCCTGCGGTTTTCTATAGATTGTTCTTGTTATGGATAACCCTTTGCATTCAGCTTCAATGGTACTAGACTTCAGGTTGCCTTCAACTAAGAACATTTTCTGATGAGCCTACATTAACAAAACAGGATTAAATTTAGTAAAGAACTGATTGATATTTCTGCACTTTTTTGGTTGTTTACTGCTTGTTGTTTGCCAAAACATCAACTACCATTCCAGATTTGCCGTTTGGAAGTAACTGGTTTGGTAGGATGTTAAGTGGGCTGGATCAGCCTAAACCTTATCTTTAGCCCAATGAATACTCTCAAGACATCTCGGGGTGACATTTCAAATTATTCTCTCACTTAATTGCCTTGGAACCAAATTTGGAAGGCATAAATACTGTTTCCATCTTTAATGTGAATCCTTTCCCTGATTGTTGTAAACTACAATGATGAACAATAGCTTCTTCGTCAATGATCTCTAGGTTTTTTTCCCAATGCTATTGGCAAAGACAGATTCAGGAAAGAACAGCGACAAATAAGGGGATAAGGCATTATCCTTTGGAGAGAGAACCCATACATCTG
>NW_018397262.1:8454442-8676670 GCF_002168275.2 Theobroma umbraticum | reverse complement strand
GGATTAATTTTGTTAGCATAGTGTTTTGGACCACATCTTTTCTTGTGTTTTTAGATGGATATGATTCTTTGGATCCCAATGGAAACATTACCATCACATAAGACAGCCTTGCATGGGATTCTAGAACATATGATGTAAGATCAACTATCAACTTTTTGCAGCTTTTACTTTTCTTTTTCCAATTCTTTATCAATTAATTGATTTTTGATTATAAGGATATGGTCATCAGAGCTACTGCAGTAACAAATATTATTAAAGAGAAAATGAAGTTTCAATTGATGTCTCTTAATGACATTTCAGTACAGAAAGAGCAGATCGTCTACCCCAACCTGCTGCCTCTCCATTTCTGCTTTTTATAATGAGGCAATCGTTCCCTGCCCCTTACGCAACTGGAGCTGCCAAGCACAAGCAAATTGTGTAAAGTAATTAATTCTTTCAATCCTGATCGATGATGTTTGCATCAAATTTTTCATGCAAGTTTAATCTGATTGCTTGCTTTCTATCTTGCCGTAAAAGCACAGGTCTGGGGCTAAACCATCCCTCTTGCAGCAGCTACGAGATGAGCAGCAAAGACTGCCACCAGTCTTAAGGTTCTCGGGCCACATGTGTCCCATTCAGGTGCAATGGCATGCAAATCATATCCAGAACTACTCTAACAGGAACTCACCCCACCTTGAAGAGCATAACTTGCATTTTCAGCTTCAACTACAATCCTCTCAATTACTATGGAGATATATCAGTAAGCCAAATCGCTTTCTGATTACTTTTACATTTAGTCTATGCACCCCTATGTAGGAATGTTCTTAATTTCGTATCCTGATCCACTCCAATCAAGAAAAAAGAAGATTCATTTGCATTATTGTGGCATAGTTACAAGAATTGATGAATTGATTGATGTGATTGAATGAGTAGAAATAGCCAGAGATAACTAGGTCAGGCATTTTAACCGGGTTTTTTCTTTCTTTTTCTTTTTTCAAATTTTTTCTCAGATGATACTGGGATATTTTGGGGGATTCAGAATTATAATGACAAGCTGCTGCAATCAGGTAAGAAATGAAGGATGGACTTTCCCAAGAAGGATTTGTTTTAATGGAGATGAATGTGTCATGCCCCAACCAGAACAGTTCCCAATATTTCTGCCCAACAATGGTCAGTCTCATGCCCCATCCTGGCTTTCCATATTTTTCCTCTCATTAATACTACTTGCAATAATGTTCTGGAAGTATATATATTGCTGAATGGTGAGCAAAAACTGCAGTCTGCAAAATGGTTCAGAATGAATTTATCTGATTTGAAATTTATCATTGAAATTAAAATCCAAGAAAAAAAAAGTTGAGACATCCTGGAAGTTCACAGTTGGAGTAAGGTATCTGTCATCATTAATTAGGCCATGATACATGTCAAAAATTTGATGGAACCTTACCTGTGGTTTGAATTGAGTCTTTACAAGCCGCCTTCTGGTCCTTGTTCTTATTCTCATTGTTTTTTATTGTTCACTAAGTGGTGAACTCAACATCTGACAAGGACAATTCCATGAGAAAAGTAAGCGATAGAAGGAAATGGAAAATATGCTGATGATGAAGTGAAAGAAATCCAGTAGCATTATCAATTTGTGACCTGCAACTGCATATTGCAGATTGTCTGGCAATTAGACAAATCGAGTCAGATCATTTTAGGTTGAAGGATATTGGAATTATTTTGGAATTAGATTGTTTTGAGTTCGAGTCATTTCAAGATTGAGTCATCTTGAGTTCGATCATTCCATATTCCTGTTATTTGGATTTATCACTCAAGTTATTCAGGATCGAGATTATTTGAGTTTGAGTCATTTCTAGTGAAATCAATTTAAGTCAAGTTCGGGTTCTAATAGATCTAATGAGATTTCCGGATTCGGATTCAGATTACCAGCTATAAGATTGTCTTAAGACAAAGAAGACTCAAACTATAAATCTGGAGATGAATTCTGTAAATGTCAATTGAATTCTGTTTAAAGTACTTAATCAGCATCAGATCTGCTGAGGCTGAGGCTGGGGCTGATGATTCCTGTTCCTTGGAGACAATGGGATGATGATGGAGTATCATTCATGACCATAAATTGAATCTTCTTCCTTTAAACTTATACAAATATAGCAGAAACCGAAAAAAAAAAAAGAAGAAAAAATCATAGATGGACATGCTAAACATGAAATTTTCAAGGTTGCATTGATATGACAGAATTCTAATCAGTTGCAGAAAGTCTTCAGGAATGAATCACATCATCAACAACGCTCAATTCATGATGCCCTTTACACAGCCTAGGCAAAATCAGAAGAGGCAAATATAAGTCCGAGATACTAGAATTCTATTACAAGATGGAACAAGTTGGTTGGCATGGATCATAAGCCATTTCAGATGTTAAATACGTTGGATAGTGATCATAATAACTTCGAATTTTTTCATCTTTTTTCTCATCTTTCTTCTCCTCTTTCTTTTCCTCTTTCTTCTCTTCAACGCTTAGTATGGTAGAAGTCCGAAGCTTCTTTCTAAGACAGCAAACCAACTTAACTGAATCAACTTCATCTCCAATCACCACCAGTTCATCTTTTTCTTTCCCTTGTATTGCTACCTCATTGACACCTGCTTATGGTAAGCTCACAGTTAACGAACTAGTTGTGTTAAACAAATCAAAGCTACGAGCATAGTTTTCGATATAAAAAGAAAAGTTGGAAGAATTCGATGCCCAACCATGCATCGTAGCAGCTATCTTCAAAGCCATGGTTTGACATTTCTCACTGTGATTAAGCACCTTGATCACTATCTTTTGCTGCATCATTAATCACATAGAAAGCATATCAATTCTAGCAATCTTATATGTTATCTTCTGCTAGAATAAACAGTGAGAAAAAAAAAAAAGGAATGTGTTAAAGATCTAGGGGAAAGATGCTCACCTTCATATCTGATTATCAGTATCTGAGAAACTAAAGCAGCTTAGAATGAAATAAAAAAGGAGGGCAATGTATCTACTTATATATGGGAAAGTAGGGAGGAAAACTCTTATGCTTGACTTGGTTTGGACCAAGTCTTCTCGTGTCTACATTCAACTATGTGCTGAACTTGTGTGGCAATTCAAATCACTCAGTCATCTCCAATCCTGTAATTTATTTTTTTGAAAAGTGAGGTTTATTCTTCCATCACCGCTGATGCCATGACAAGTCACTAATCCTGTAATTGAAACTCTAAATTCCAACACTTGCTTGTTTATCAGTAGTTTTGTCAATGAAGAAGTCTTAGACTCAGACATTTCAATTACAAAGATTGAATTATTTTGACAAGTTGATGCCATACCTTCGTCTGTTTTCCCCTATTAATCAGTTTCAATGGAAAATTACACCAGATCATTTTCACAATAGTTGATATTTTCATGCGTATTAGAAGGGACGACGTCTTACTCCAGCAGGAAGTCACTTTCACTTTGAAATGATTTTGTCCCCCCTATCCTATATATGAAGTTCAAGGTAAATGAGATATCATATAATTACTTGGTAGACGAATGATCTGGTTTCAGATATAAATCATAAGGCCTACAAGAATTTGAAGCTGCAAGGAGCACATCAAATTCTATAGCACCCTAACTGCTTACAGCACCAGACAAAGTCCAGAGTCTAGATGATACTATGTGTTCATTTGAACAAATGTGACAGACATACCTTGTTAGAATAACAAAAACCAGAAGTTCTTTTCAACCCATTTTTTCTATTAAAAAAGAGATGCTAAATATATACATTGGAAAACTCAAACTTTATTTGCAAGATGTAATTAGCACTCAATCTGTTTGCTTAACAGTGGTACTTATCAACAATTATGTTCACAGGAATGGTTACAGTTGTTAATGTTAGAACAATTTTCTGTACAGAAAAGAAAAGAATAATCAGATGGAAATTTGTCTGAACAATTATAGTCAAAAGTACTGACTGATTGTTGAAGGCTATTTTCATGGTAACGTCCCATGGTATGAATTTGACCATTCCTGTTTCTAGCACTTCTTCCTGCTGTCAGGGGCAAGTCCATTTGTTTCTTTCCTGCTTTCTTTAAAGTGGATTAGAATTTTCTGTTCAGAGAATTTCTTAAAATATTTCAAATTCCATTCAAATACAAAGTATATCCACAAAATTTATCACTTACATTAACAGGATATTTCTTGAAACATTTTAATTTCTACACGTTTTTACCGTATGTTAAGGGAGAAGATACTTTATTAATATAAACTGGAAAATTGGTTGTTAAACCCTTCAAAATTTCCAAGTTTGTGAGGCTAATACTGTCATTAGCAATATTTTAAGTTAATCAAAGAGTTGGAACTTGGAAAGAGCCACAACATTTCTTTTTATCTGCTGTATGGCAGTAATTAAAGGGTTACATGGAAAATTGAACCTTGGGTTCACGCAGAGGAAGCTGTGAATCAATATACAAGGCTTGTTGACCACATAGACATATAGTAAGCAGGATTGAGAAGGTAAGGCAAACCTGTTCACTCTGTGCTGATTCACATTCCAGGAAACTGATCTGCAAGAACAGAAGGCTTCCGAAACTTGAAAGTAGTGTATTGTCCAACAGGAAAGCTGTCATCACATCTATCTCCATCTCCCCTCTTGTTTCCATATCCTGGATAATCCCATAGCCAAAATGGTTCTTCCCTGAACAATCCTAACCCAACTTCTTTTGCTAGCTTCTCAATTTTCCACTCACTGAATGGATGAGTAATTTTGCGAGTAATGTGAACTTCTCCTCTATCTGTCAGCGTGTCACTTGCATTCCTCAGGAAGCCCTGGACCAGATTTTGGTGCAGCCTAAAAATGCTTTCTGTTAGTCATCAGAATTTGGTAATTTTGGACCAGGATTGATAGGCTAATTAAGCTTCAGGGCTTAATTTGATTCTACAATTGTCAGATACAATCAGATAATTAACAAGAAACTTAATAAATGTTCTAATAAATAAAGCAATATCTGTGATAACAAGATGTACACCTTTTGAATCTACAGAAGTAGCCACCATGTTGGCAGCAGAGCCAAATGATCTGGCTAAGCATGCAGCAAAGGAGAAATCACCCTCACCCACCAGCAGAATCTCATGCCTGCTACTGTAATGCTTTATCCATTTTTCTCCTTTATCATCTAAATTAGCCATTTCCATTTCATCCTTTTCTACCTGCAAATTTTCTATAATTTCCAACTCATCTGTTTCTGCATATATATATATATAAGAACCATAGCCCTCTTCATTATCCTCTCATTGGATAAATGCATGCAAATCAACCTCTTTGTTTTGCGAGATTCTTGTTTCCAATTAAACTTTTCATTATCCAACATATTGGTTAAGTTATTTGTATTTTGACCATATGTCCATTCAGCTGCATATGAACATGTCAGATTCAAGGTTAATTTCTTTATCCATAGTTAATTAATATAGAATAAATTGCAAAAAAAAAAAAGAAAAAAAAGGGAAAAGAAATCATAGATGTACATGCAAAACATGAAGTTTTCAAGGTTGCATTGATATATATATATAACTAAATTCTAATCAGCTGCAGAAGTCTTTGAAAATTATATCAGTAACAACACTGAATTCACGATGCCCTTTGCACGCCCTGGGCAATATCATAAGATGCAATAGAAGTCTGAGATACTAAAATTTGATAATGTCTATCACATGATGGAACAAGATGGTTGGTATGGATCGTGAGCCACTTCAGATATTAAGTAGTGTGGATAGTGAGCGTAATAATATTCATCTTTTTTCTCATCTTTCTTCTCCTCTTTCTTCTCTTCGACGCTCACTATGGTAGCATTCCGAAGCTTTTTTCTAAGGCTACAAGCCAACTTAACTGAATCAACTTCCTCTCCAATCACCATCAGTTCATCTCTTTCTTTCCCTTTTATTGCCACCTCATTGACACCTGCTCATGGTAGACTCACAGTTAACGAAACAGGGTTTTTGATATAAAAAGAAAAGTTGGAGAAGATTTCGATGCCCAACCGTGTGTCGTAGCAGCTATCTTCAAAGCCTTGGTTCGACTTCTCACAGTGAATATTCACCTTGATCACTATCTTTTGCTGCATCATTAATCACATATAAAGCATATCAATAATTCTAACAATCTTATATGTTATCTTCAGCTAGAATAAACTCTTGAGAAATGTGTTAAGGATAGAGGAGAAAGAAGCTCACCTTCATATCTGATTATCAGTATCTAAAATACTAAAAGCAGCTTAGAATGGAAAAAAAAGATTCTTAATCCCGCCAATTTAAAGGAAACTTGAGAGGAAAATTCTTATGCTTGACTTGGTTTAAACCACGTCTTCTTCTCTTGTCTACATGCA
This sequence comes from Theobroma umbraticum, assembly GCF_002168275.2. Classification (NCBI taxonomy): domain Eukaryota; kingdom Viridiplantae; phylum Streptophyta; class Magnoliopsida; order Malvales; family Malvaceae; genus Theobroma; species Theobroma umbraticum. The sequence continues at coordinate 8,670,313 of NW_018397262.1, read as the reverse complement.
ATTACTGAATGTGTTTGACAATTCAAATCACTCAGTCATCTCTAACCCGGTGATTGAAACTCTAGCTTATTTGTCAGTTGTTTTGTGCATGAAGAAGACCTTGACTCAAACAATTTAATTACAGAGATTGGATTGTAATTACAAATTGATGCCACAAATTCCATCTGTCTCCCTCAGTATTTGGTTTCGATGGAAAATTATACCAGATCCCTTTCACAATTGTTTTACTTTTCATGCCATTAGAAGGGACATCGTACTTCAGCAGGAAGTCACTTTCACTTTGAAATGATTTTTGCCCCCTATCCTATGTATGAAATTCAAGGTAAATCGATGAGACTTACTCCGTAGATGAAGGATCTGTAGTTTCAGATATGAACCATGAGGCCTGCAAGATTTTGAACCTTCATGGAGCAAGACAGCATGTTAATATTTTGAGAAACTTAAGAGATTGTTGAGTGCTAAAAAACAAAGAGGAGGAAGATTATTACACGCCGTTTCATTAATAAGAATAACGGATTTTATAGCCTTACAAAAGATAATGTTAAAAATAAACTGATAAAATTAAAAGAAAATAAATAGCACTACTTGGGATTGCCACACCACTAAGTTTGTGTGTTGTTCCTTACATTTGCTTTAACTGCAAAAACCTGGCTAATACGAAAAACCAAATAACCACCAAACAAAAGTAACTAAATAACCACAAAGCACACAGCACTACTTCTCCAAATTGAAAGCTAAGTTTTCACACAAAAGAGTATTGCAAGCAGAGCCTAACTCAAACACAGCACCAGACAAATTCTAGTGTCTAGATGAAGCTATGTGTTCATTTACCATTTCATGTGAACAAATGTGACAGATACCTTGCTAGAATCAAGGAAAACCAGAAGCTCCTTTCAACCCACTTTTTCATTTTTTTTAAAAGAAATGCCAAATACATTGCAAGTACCTGTGCTGATAAGTACTTAATTATCAACAATTAAGTTCACAGGAATGTTACAGTTGTTAATGTTAGAGCTATTTTACCATATCTTTTGACCTTAGATTTACAGTCGGATGGTAATTTGCCTGAACTATTACTGGTACTGGTAAAGTAGAAGGCATGTCAAGAATTTGTACGAAGTTCTGACTCATTGGGAAAGGCTATTTTCATGGTAAGTTGCCATGTTATGAATTTGACCATTCCATTTCTAGGACTTCTTCGTACCGTCAGGGGCAAAGACCCTTTTAAAGTACACATTGGGTTTTTCCTCAATTTAATTTGTTAAATAAAATTTACAGCAGAGGCGAATTTATCACTTGCCTTAACCAAATATTTCATTAAACAGTTAATTCTTTTACTTTTTAACATGTACTAAGGGAGTAGATTATTTATTAATTAATACCCTTCAATATTTCCAAGTTTATCAAAGAGTTGATACCTGGAAAGAGCCACAAATCTGCTGTGTGACAGTAACTAAAGGGTTACAAGGAAAATTGAACCTTTGTTCGCGCAGAGGAACCTGTAAATCAATATGACTTGTCGATCACGGTGTTCAAATTGCTTCTTTGAATTCTTTTATTATTATTATTATTATTACTACTTTTTCACTCAAATGAACACATTACTGTAGTAATGTAGATCCAAATATCACTAGTCAACAATTTTTTGAGTTGGAAAGTAAGTAGGATTGAGAAGTAAAATGTACCTCATCCAATTTCATAATTCAAACAAAACAGTAAAAAATTGGATCGCACCATCGTAAGATATCGCCACATTATCATCAACAAGAAACGTAATTAATCTTTTGAACTGCAAAATCAGTAACATCATAATATGTTCTAATAGACAAGGCAATATCTGTGATAACATGTACACCTTTTGAATCCAGAGAAGTAGCTACCATGTTGGCAGCAGAGCCAAATGATCTGGCTAAGCATGCAGCAAAGGAGAAATCACCCTCACCCACCAGCAGAATTTTATGCCTGCTACTGTAATGCTTTATCCAATTTCCTGCTCCATCATCTGAATTAGCCATTTCCATTATCCTCTCATTGAATAACCGGAATCAAATCAGCCTCTTTGTTCCGCGAGATTCATGTTTCCAATTAAACAGGTTAATTTCTTTATCCATAGTTAATTAATTGACACGTGAATATGAAATTAATTGCGCCAAAATTTTTCTACTTTCACCTGTTCAATTTCCACACCTTGGAACATAAACACACCCTCTCTCTACATCTTCTTCCAATAAATTTCCAAGGCCATAAAGCGACAATCGAGGGAAATCCTGGCTGTGGAAAGTTTAATCCATGCATTTGTCCACCAATATTGACTGCTTCACGTCAACCAAACCCTTTTGCTCACGAACAAGTCATCTCTCTCTCTCCTATTAAACGTTGGTATAACAATTGTATAGATTATAGGTGAACAATAATACACATAAAGCCTGACATTGTACTTTATTACATCGGTTAAATCCCATGAAACCTATTTTCGAGTCTACCGTATATATATATATATATATATTTAACTCTTTATGTAACTTGCTCGGAGATTTTTTAATTAGTTTAAAGAAAGAATACTGAGAAATTAGCAATTAAAGTACATATAATTAGTTCCTGTGTAAGCTAATTAGCTTGAAGTCAATTGTTGTGTTCTCCACTAGGAAGTCAGCCTTCACCGTTGGAAAAGTCTTCTCTCAAGGTCTTATCTTACAATATATTCAATTGATTCTCTCCAGGAAAGTGACTATCTCGTGCATTTAACCTAGTAGGCCTCCTTGGCTTGTCGCAGGGGTCTGTCTGGATTTCACATTCACAAGCGCCAACTAGGTAAAGAATGTTGCAAGAAAAGGATACATCGTTTCGTCTCTTTGCCCTTTGAACAAAGCAGCAGGTATAATCAGAAAGAAGAAATGTCATAGAGTCGGGTCAATTGAAGCTTTCAACTATTCATGCTTGAAACTTCATCCACACACACACACACACACAAAATCACTCAATTTTGATGAAAATTAATTACACAAGAACTATAACACATTTATAAATTTTCGACTAATTTTCCACATCCGACATCTTATTTCGCTATCAAGAAAAATTTATGTTAGTGCAACGAGAAAAATATAACATGTAGTATTCAAGTGATTAATTCATTTGACATATTTTTCATTTTTTACGTTTTAATTTTAGGGTTTAGGGGCCATTACATGAACTAGTCTTTTTCGTGGTGTCAGGGCCAAGACCAAGGGTGCTGTTTTACACCTTTAAATCAAAACTATCTGGAAGTGAGATTTATGAATAATTTTCAAACTAAATGAAAGTTATGTAAATTTGTCAGGTCTTCCTTCGGTCCCACTAGATTGGAAAATCTTCCAAATTGTGGTGGGGAATTGCTAATTTAATTAGACAATGGAGTTGTTTAAGGACAAAGTCACACTTTTTTACTTTTCCTTTTCTATATTTACTTTTCTGATGTATAGGGAAAAGGGGATTGAACCTTGGTGTCCAACAATCTTTCCACTCTCCCTAAATTTTTTATTGATAATTTGATTTATAAAGGGAAAAATAGTTGAACTTTGAAATACCTTTTTGAATGAGATGTAACGACGACCAAAACTTGAGACTAGAAATTAGAAAAAAAATAAGCTTGGATATATGAATTTATCATTGAATTAAAAGCTCAAATATTAAAAAATATATAAAGCTTATAAAAATTTTAATTTCTTGAAAGTTTTGTGATTTTATTTGTATATCACAATCTCAATTCGTCAATTTTTCTTTTATACAATAAGTTTTATCTATGAGAGGTATTAATTTCTTTTTTATCTTAGCATTCTTTTGAGCATAGTAGTTGGAGTTCATTATACCATGACAACTGATTAACTACCAAAACTCGAGATGAGAAATTAAAGAAAGGATAAATCCGGATACATGCATCTATCGTTGAGTTAAATGTTCAAGTATTAAAAGAAAACAATACGAGATTATCTTGTATTTTGCTATAAATAAATCAGAAAAAAAATTTGAGAATCAGGGATTTAAAACCTGTAAACAGTTTAATTTCCTGGAAGCTTTGTGATTTTATTCATGGATCTAAACATTAAAGCCAAGATATCACAATCCCAGGAAACTGCTCAATGCAAACATACATATGAACAGAAATGGAAAGCATATAATTGCATTAAACAGACTTGCAGCAATGGTGATCACAACGCTCTACCACACGAACAGGGGACAAATGCTGGGGTGTCCTTCGTAAATTATCAGTTCATATGGAGGATAAGGATGCCAGGATTGTATCGGAGTTGGTACCTCTTCCTTCTCATCCTTCCCTTTCCCTGTCTCTTCCTTCTGAGCCTTTTCCTTCTCTTCTTCCACGCTCAAAAGGGTAGCAGCCCGAACCTTTTTTCTCAACGAGCGAATTAACTCCACTGAGTCAACCCCATCCCCTTTCACCACGAGCTTATCCTTGTCTGCACCCTCTACTGCAACTGAAACCACACCTGTTGAAGAAAATTTAGTAGAAATTCGATATTTGTCAAAATAAAATGAAGTAGTTTAGGACTTAGGAGATATGATTCCAACCATTTGTTGTTGCAGCAACCTGTAGAGCCTTGACCCTGCATTTGTCACACCCCATGTTTGCACTGATAACTATCTTCTGCTGCACCATTATTATTACAGTAAATGTTAAATTTGAACCAATGATGCTGATAAAGAAATGGTGATATTTATATATAGGAAGAAATTAAGGTACATACCTTCATGATTAACGTATACGCCAATCGAGTCTAACCAAGGCAATCCCTTGGAGAAATTGTTGACAGAAACAAGAGAGATGCTGGTCTAATTTATAGACATTGGAGTGTCCTCATGGGCTGTGGTGGATGCCCTCTCAACCTTGACTTGTGATACACGAGGTGTCAGGTCTATTGCTATTCGGATTGCTATGCATAAACTGAACTATACCATCATTGCTAAGACTGTTTAAACCAGCCATATGTCTTGGTCAATTCCAAATTATACTATAAACAATACTAACTTTTTTCTCATCTCTTGGAAGAATAATATGGAAAAAGAAAATTGCATGTATCTGCATCAAGCACATCCTGTACAACTTACAAGTTCTTCCGAAAAAAATTGAATTAAATCATATGAATAATTAAGGGTTATATAGTATATCAAATATATAGAGCAGATCACCCCAATGAATTAAGAAGAAATCAGGTCACAAGAACCTCGATACATGCATTATGAGTGTACTTGTTCTTGGTCAATCCCACAACTTGTAGCTTAAATAATCAAGCATTAAGCATCATCTTCCAATGGCTTACTCTACCTTTATATTTCTTTTTAGGAAGTAAAATCCATGGCTAAGTCACACTATATCCCAAGAACATTGATGCACCTATATATGATTGTAATAGGGTTTGATTTCAAAGGCTTGGAGTCCAACAATTTCTCCACTCTCCTTAAATTTTTTATTGATAATTTGATTTATAGGGGGGGAAAAGTAATTGAACTTTGAAAGTTCTTTTTGAATGAGAGGTAATTTCCTCAAATGTTCATTCCTTAGGCTCATGTTCCCCACCAGTTTCTCTCTTACCAAAACTCGAGATTGAAAATTGAAATACTAAAAAAATTCAAGTACATGAATTTATCATTGAATCAAAAGCTCAAATATTAAAAAAAAATATGGAACCTATAAACATTTTAATTTCTTCGAAACTTTGTGATTTTATTCATATATCACAATCCCAATTAATTCATCAATTTCTCTTTCATATAATAAGTTTTATTTAAGAAAATTATCAATTTTTTTTTATTTTAACATTCTTTTGAGCATAGTAGTTGGAATTCATTGTACTGCAACAACTGATTGACTATCAAAATTAATTGAGATAAAAAAGTACAAAAAAGGAAATCTAGATACATACATTTATTAGAAAAGAAAATGGTACAAGATTTTTTTTTGTATTTGCTATAGAAAAAGATAAAAAGATGGAAAAAAAATTCGAGAATAAAAGGTTCGAAGCTTGTAAACATTTTAATCTCACAGAAGCTTCGTGAGTTTATTCATGGACCTATATATTAAAACCAAGATGTGAGAATCCGAGGAAAATGCTCAATGCAAACATATTATACTGCTGTAGCTACAGTAGATGTTTTCCAATGACAGCATTTTCCAGGCTGAGATAGCTGCTAAATTTGCTTCAGCACTCAGACCATGACATGTGCCTTGTGGTTAGGACCATCGACAAACCTCTATTTCTGGGCATTTTGATACAAGTAAGAGGAATGGTTGTGCGTGTCATATGACCGAATATAGAGTTTTTCTAATTTCCCATTCTTCTGGTGTTCTGAAGGCAAACAAATATGCAGGAATCAGGATAATCCATCAAGAGAATTCTTGTTGGGAAAAGTTGAATACCATCAGGCTATCTTTGACTTTCTTTGCATATGTCAACTAATTTTTTTGTTCTTCCAATGAAGAAACTAAACTCCCTAATATTCTCTTATTCCCATGGTGAACACATATACACAATTTCATTATCTACATATCCTGCACTGCTCAAGGTCATCAGTCCTATTTATTTCAATTCTAATTTGAGATTTTGGCTGAAAGAAAGTTGTCTAATTTGAGAAATTAATCTGTAGCTTGATCAAATTTTGTGAATGTTTAAACCACTGCAGCAATCTTCGGGGCCTCTGTCCTGCATTTGTCACAGTGCATTGACACCTTGATCACTATCATGCAAGAAAATAGATTTTGTTCCAAGAGCATAGATGTTGATCATCAACCATAAGAATGGAAATCCAAAGATGGAAAAACCCCCACTATTTATATTGCTTGTTGTCTGCCTTGGAATATACGCAACATTATACTTGCATGTTCATAAATAATTGACTTTTGGGATACTTTATCAACTAGTTGACTAATTGTAAAACCTGCCATTTTCTGATTTAAATATTCCTTGCTCCTCACATTTTGCTTAGAATTATTAATTTCCATTGACCAATGGCTTCCATGGCTCCCAATGGTCTGCTCTCCGAGAGGACAATTCCAAGTTCTGATATGGCTGGAAATGGCTTAGCCTTCTTGCTGAAATATGATTAATTAACTCTTTATCACGAAACACTTTTATTTTTAGTAATCTGTTGATTAAAGAAATTGTCTCTCTCAATGTGATTCATCGTATTTTCCATGACGGATGGAGGAAGAAAATTGTCGAAATTATTGGCAAATCTTGAAGTATGTAGCATCTACCCTATTGCTTCTGCAAGCTAAGCCCCATGAATTCTTCCATGATGAACCAGAGCCAACCGAACATAGCAAAGGGGCAGAGACTCACTCAGGGAACAAGCTGTTGGGCCATGCCAAATTGTCAACTATGAACTCTTGGTATATTATAATTTATTTGTCAAGTTCTTCCCGTAACTAATTCTTGTATTATTTTTTTGTACTTACTATTATATCTCATGCTTTCATTTTGGTGGTCAGATTCCTCGAATTCCTCATTTGTTATAGGAACTTAAACGGTATTAATTAATTCATATGAGATAGCTACCTCAATAGAAGTTGAAGCAAAGTGTTTTAAATAAAATTTCTCAATTTTTTTTATTTTCAAAATTAATTCATGATCGATTATTGAAAGAACGTCTCTTATTGTTATTGACATCGAAGGAGACCTACAACACCATCATCAACATAAGAAAAAATAATCTTAAATTTATCTTAATCGCAACTTATTGAAAATATAAAATTTCAAAAGTAAAATTATGTGTATATATATTAATTTTTCCAAACTAATATAATCATTGTGTAAAATGTAAATCCATGTACGCAATGGGAATGTAAGCACCAATCGAACTGCTGTGTATACAAGGAATGAATTAACAATATAAATTCTTGAATAAGTATATTTTATTCTAAACATCACAAGCATGACTTTTATAAAGTCATGGATGTAGGTGAGATTGGAAAAATGTCTATGAAAATTAACTTAAATTAAGACCCAACTTGTGTAAATTAAGCATTCATTTGTGCCCAAGAACTTGAGGTCTTTTAACTACTGAATTGACTAAGCTGCCAGCCATCCAATTTGTTAGGTAAAGCTTGATTATAAGCAAATATACTTGTCCCATGATTCATGTAAGCCAATCACAAAGCAAACTGAGTAATAAAATATGAACATGAATCATGTGGCTAGCAGGAGCTAGAGCAACGACTAATGTCATATAATATACATATTTGATTATGAGTTTACTTGTTCTTGGTCAATCCCACAACTTGTAGTTTAAATAATCAAGCATTAAGCATCATCTTCCGATGGCTTACTCTACCTTTATATTTCTTTTTTGCAAGTAAGTATAATTCCACGAATATTGATACGCATATATATGATTGTATCCGAAGGAGAGTCTACGAAACAGAAACAGCTACTACATCTAAAGAAGGCAGCAGACGCATGAATTATCTAATCCTGATACAAGAAGATAGTGACAGTAAAATTCTGTTTACTAAAATTAATTATAATGGCTAGTTTGTTACATATTTGGTGGAACAGTACTAAAATTTCTGGTAAAATATTAATAACATCCTTATCAAACATGGGGAAGCAGTAAAAGAGAGAAAAAAAAAAAAGATGAAAGTGCTAGCTTGAGCCTACCACTTGTTCTTAGGATTCCTAGGGATAATTTCAGTTTGAACTATTCTTTCACATGACATCAGTATAAATTTAGAGTAACTAGGCAGCGAATATAAATTAAGTCTTGATTACTGCACTTTTAAATTTTAATCCATAAATAAGATATAAAGTAAGTATTTACATACATCATTCCTTAATTAATTTTGAGTAAGAGTACTTAGCCAATCTTATGTAAGTTTGTATGTGATATGTTTTAATATAGAGATTAATTACAACTTAATTGTCACATTATCGCGTATAAGTAACTTGATCATTGATAATTCAATATGATTAACATTGATGGATGGAATTAATTTTGTTGTTATTGAATGAAGAAATATGAGTGGATAACTATACACTAACTACCAGACTTGGTCTAATTGATCATCATCTCATCACCAGACAGGGACTTAGAGTTCGAGAAGAAGAAGGAAAAGTAGCAGAAAGAACAACAATGAGGTAAATACAAGGTGCCATGGTACTTCACCCTTTAAGATTTGCAGATATATAACAAAGACCAAACTCAGCTCAAATCGTGTTCGAAGATGGAGAAAGCTGGAACTAGTTTTCAACAAAAGAGAATGAAATTTTTATCAGATGAATGACTGTCACATGATGGAACAGATGGTTGGGTTTGGGTCATAAACCACTCCATAGTGTAAGGTACAATAATTTGGACATTGACAACAACTAAATGAACTGCATTGGTAGATTTCTGGTTTTTTATGCTTATCTCCATCTTTTCCTTTGTCCTCTCCCACACTGGTTATGGCTGCATACCCAAGCTTTTTCCCGAGTAAACAGGTCAGTTTTGCTGAATCAATTCCTTCTCCAGTCACCACAACCTGATCTTTGTCTTTCCCTCCTATGGCCACCGAGCTCACACCTGTCAGAGAAAGCAAGAATCAGATGAACATTCAAGGAATTGTTTGTGTTTTTTTTTTTTTTTAAAGTTTGTTCAAACGATGCAATACATACCATTTGCAACTGCAGCAATCTTCATGGCCTTGGTTCTGCATTTGTCACAGTGCATTTGCACCTTGATAACTATCTTTTGCTGCAAACACAATCAAGGTGCGTTAGTTTCAACGACAAATCCCTAAGAAGAACCCCAGATCATGATGTAAAAGAAACAAGGCTTACCTTCATGGTTTAGTCTATGTAGCTAGTACACAAAAGACTGCCTTCTGTCAAACAATGAATGTAGGTTTATGGAGTGAAAAGTAGTACCAGTATCGACTTATATAGGGAAGGGCCTTCCTGTCTGTTTGAGGAGATACATAGTTGCCACGCTTAAAATAACTAATGATTGGCTGAACTTAAGCTTACCTTAAACTACCTAGTTGATATAAATTTTAGTCAAAGCCAAAACCGCGGCTTCTGCAGACCTGGTCAGCTCCAATCTAGTTTCTCAAAACCGCTGCCATTAGCTAATATTTTATTGTTAGGCTGTAGTTTTTTTTTTTTTTTGAAATATGTTGTTGATTTCAAAGCAGAGTGTACCGAAGGTTCACCTCTGTGAAAAGTACAAACATGATTAAGGTTCACCTGTATGAGGATAACAGACCTTAAACATGATTAGCTAATATTTTATTGTTAAGCTGTAGTTGATTGACCCTTTACAGTAACAGCCTCATTCTACTTCCAATTTCCGCTGTGTTTATTACTTTATTACATGTAGTACTGCATGTTGATGAATGATAGTTGAGTTTGATCATTGAATTATTGTTGAGTTGAGATAGCGGCTCAATGAGATTGGTGTTTGCTTAAACTCCAAATCGAGGTTCTAAGTCGAAGTTTCTAATCAGTTTCTCTCAACTATAAAAGAGAAAAAAAGAAGTTCATGTTGGTATATGCATGACAGTGTTTAAGTTTTTAAGTATGACATTTTATCAGTAAAAACTTCCACTTCAGACTATGGTTCTCAATGAACAAATGGTGTACATGGGGCTGGAATATAAAATGGAGTCGTGCAAAAAATAGTAGCTTGGTCAAAGACAGACAGATAGTTGAAGACATTCTCCATATTTGAAAGGAGGCTCCTCCTCCTTGAAGCTGTAAAGAGGGGTTGTAGGTAGAAATTAACCGCATAAAATGCAATCAAGGCTGTTGATGTGAAGGGTTTTCCTCGGTTTGGGTTTGGGGTATATGCAAGGCACAAAAATTCTTTGCATGTCAAAATACATCAGATAAGAAGAAGGTAATCCTGTTAGGCTTATTAATCATTATGAGTAGGACTGCAGGGCATTTAATTCAACTGCATGGGAACACTCGGTCATCCATTCATCATCATATAACTTGGAATTACAGCAAGCTGCTTATAGTTTTGGTTTGACAACGTATTGAATTTTGATGAGTCTTGGTAAAAATCACATGAAAGACGAAGGACAGTGCAGCAGAATACTGAAAAGTTTAAGAACTTGGCAAAACAGTAGAATACAGAACGAGGATGCAGAACTTTTCTCGCGTCTTCACTTTCCCATGCAGCATGATGAACCCCCACGCGGAGACATGCTAACAGCCGTGCGGGCAAAACGCAGAACGAAGAGCCCCCAACAAGGCTTGACAAGGTGAGAACTAAGCCCAGGTTGTCAGGGGGCTTCTGAATATGAGCCCAGAACTGAACCTAGAAATGGACCAAATGAATTTGAGCCTGATAAGTTGAGAAGCCAACTAGATCCGCCACACCCCCACCCCCCGGGGCCAGTTGTCAATGAGCCTGCAGTAAGGCTATTTGCTTGGAGCCAGTGAACTCAACAAGCCATAGGCTTAGCCAAAATGAGTCCACTTCTCCGTATCCGCGGTAGCCTACTATCGGCAGGCCTTTAATACCAAATCCACAGCCAACTGATGCAACCAACCCCATTGGCCAGCCCGATACTTAAGTATGTTGGCCGGATTGGTCTATTTGAAGGCTGCTTAATCCCCTTTTTGGGTACACATGGCTGCTTAACAACTGTGTTGAACTGTCTTACCAGAATCATATATATTTTTTTTGAAGATTGATCATTGAGAACTTTCATTCCATTTGGGAATACCCAGAATATACACTAATCAAGAGCCATAGAAAGGTTAGCTCTGTTCCCCTAATCAGCCTCCTGGTTACAAAAAATCCAGTGGCCATAAGCAACCCACAAAAATCCACAATGGCGTGTGGATTGGGTGGATGATGATTAATCAGAGACATGAGATTTGTGGAATATCTTCAGCAACATTGACGCTCTCATGCATGGTGCATGGTAGACATCATTTGATATTAGTGTACTGTGGAGTCCATATTTTCAGCATGGTAGTGGCCCTCATTCGATATTCGCGTACTGCCTATGTTTTGTCTATCTGCTTCTGTTGAGTTTTGGTATGAAAATGAACCAGAAGAGCAGAAAAGTTTAGACGATATTGAATTGCAGAAAGAAAAGAACAGATAGATGAGCTTAACTGGACTTCAGTGAGGAAGAAAGAAGCTTGATACAATGAAATTCAACTTGAAAATACAAGAAAAACTAAAGCTTAATTCTTACAGAAACATCACTTAAACTCTGCCTTACACTACCTACCTACAAGCAGAAGGCAGAAATTAAGTCTTTGCATGCTTTGACACTATCAATACAACTTGCACATTGATAAAACAACACATGACACAAAAAGACATGACAATGTGGATGAAGTCATAATCTTCTCTGCTTATCTCAGCGTCAACAGCTTCCTCACCAACTTTATTTTGAAATGCTTTTATTCTTGATTCATTCACCTACCAAGAGAAAAAGCAATTACAGGTTAAGGTAAGAGAGTCATGCAATGTATTGGCTGCATAGTTCTACAAGTAGAAACCTGGAAGCAGTCACTGCCTGTGAAGTGTGAAAATTGCCAAGCATATATATGTTTAAAATTAGAGAAAAGGGCACTAACAAGAACACAGTTAAAAGCTAGGAATGCTTACCATGGAGAAAAATGATCCCTAATACAGGCAGAATCAGGAAAGATTCTGGAAGGACCATAGTCCGTTTCTCTCAAGCCTGTAAGAGTGGATAATCTTAATGTGATCAACCATCAAACGGTCTTCGCAATCCTTCTTAAGCCTGTTAAGGAAGCTCTCGTTCATATCAAACAGAAGCAGCTCTTCAAGGTGAGTAAGCTCGGAGATACCTAATGGAAGTATCTCTAACTTCTCACACTTGCATAGTGTTAGCTTTTCGAGTTTAGGCATTGCGTTTGTCTGTACTACCACCATGTTTAGGCTAGCAAATTGTTCAAGATGCAAAATTTTTAGCTTCTGGAACGAATTAGCCATGAACTCCAAGGATTCCCCCATGTAGGAATCAACCATCTGAAGCTCCAGAAGGTTTGGCAAAGCTTGAAGCGCCCAGAGTGGGTTGTTGTCGGTGTTCAGTTTTGACCACTTCAGATAAATCCTGACTAGGCTGTCAAGAGAGGATGAGGAAATCCACCCTGGTAACTTCTCCAGGCGTCCTTTTAAGTATAGACGTTGAAGAAAGCGAGGGTGATTACCCATATGATCCAGATATAGGTACTCTTCGGGACCAGTTGAGCTTACATCAAGAGTCAAAAGATTTCCCATCTTCTTGATGGAATCACACAGTTTCGGTCCATCTTTTTCCTTGAGATCAAGAAGCCCCAGCTTCCTCAGACATGTTAAAGCTTCCAACTCTTCTATTACTTTACTGTTTGCCCTTAAAAGCGACAATTTCTGAAGCTTACACAAAGTCCCAATTCCTGCAGGAACCTTCATTCCTTGTACAGACTCAAAGGTTACATAATTCTTTACATTGTAACGATAAACTAGCAGATGGCGCAAAAACTGGAGAGAAAATATCTCCGATGGCAACTCAGTCACATAAGTCTGTTTGAGGTTTAAGGTTTCAAGGTATGCTAGCTTCTTTATAGACTTAGGAATTGTCTCTATTTTTGTTTCCCTCAAAGACAGGTAGCTTAGAAGGGTGAGCTTAACAATTTCTTTAGGAAAAGTTTCCAATGGTGCACCCTCTAAATCTAAGATCTTCAACAATTTAAACCGATGAAGTAATTTCCCAATCTTGGAGCTTAAGGAATCATGCCATTGAAACATGAACAAAGCTCGAACGCAACCCAAAACCAAATCTTTGTTCTGAGGCCAACCATACTGAATAGAGAGGCGTCGAACTTGAACTTCCTCATGTTGAACTTCCTCATCACTTGACCCTGTGCTTGATTTAGCAAGGATTTTGACAAAATTTTCCTCCGTGGATTTCTCAATGAGGAATTCTCGAACCAGATTGAGCACTCGACAAGTGCTCACACGTCCAGCAAAATCCCTTGAGCTTACATGAATCAAATTCCTTCCTATAAGCTCATTGAGGTAATCTTCTGCAACCATCTCCTTAGTTTTGCCTCTTTTTGCCTTGATAAATCCTTCAGCTATCCACAAGCGAATCAGCCTTCCACGCTTTATTGAATAATCCTCCGGAAAGATACTAAAATACATAAAACAACTCTTTAGATTGCTTTTGCCTGACAGATCTTTGTAACTTGGCAGCAATACTTTTCCAAAATTTGAAAGATCTGAACCAGGTCCAATTTCTGACCCAAGGCTATTGAGAAATTTCTGGAATTCATCACTTTTTTTTTCCCTGGTTGATAGAAGGCTACCGACTGCCACAATTGCAAATGGTAAACCTTCACATTTTTTCAGAATACTTAGAGAATACTCCAGCAGCTCCTCCGGACACTTTCCATCTCTGCCGAAAGCCTTCTTACAGAATAGGTTCCAAGCGTCTGGCCGTGATAGAGCTTCTAATTTGAGAACATGACGCTCTGACGACTGTACACAAGAAGAGGCCACATTAGAGATTCTTGTGGTGACGATTATTCTACTGCGTTTGTCACCAAAGGGCAGTTCATTCACAATGCTTACCCAATCCTCTTTACTCCACAAATCATCTAAAACGAGGAGATACCTTCTCTGCTCTAAATGGCGCTTCAGTTTTTCTTGAACAGTCATCCCATGAGGAAAGAGCTTCTCCTCCCACCCCCCACAAAACTGCCCCAATATTCCCCTTAAAACTTCATCAGTTTTGAAGGAAGGAGACAAATCAATCCAAGCATGACAGTCATATCGACTAAGAACACTTTTATCATCATAGACACTCCTCACGAGAGTGGATTTTCCTGAGCCAGCAGTCCCAGCCACTGAAAGTGTCATGCGCCTTGCTTCTCCTTCTTGTAACATCTGGATAAGTGTTGCTTTCTGCTCCTCAAAGCCTACAATTTCATCTTCTTCTGGAATCTGATAGGTTGCACGATCCTCCAACCTTGAACTGGAGCTGGAGCCTTCATCTGGATAAAGGCGAGGATCAAAGCCCTTAAGGTTGTCCTTCTTTCTCCTGATATCATGAATTTTCCGGGACAACTCATGGAGAGCAAGGCGGCAAGTAGGATAATGAGCAGCATCATGAACCACCTGTGAGAGTTTATTCCTACTGAATCGATGTCGCACATGAAGCCGGAACTCATCAAGAACATCCTCGATATCATAGGCTATGTCTCGTAATTGCTTTGCTCGATCTATCTGTAGTGCACTGCCGCCTTTACCATCCATATCTTTCAAGTAGGCCTGTATAGTCCTCAGCCAGTTTCGGACGTCACGAATATCATCCTGGACGCTCTTCTTAAGGTTCACTTCTTTATCAAGGAAGCTTGATACATTCTCGATCAGAGAGATTGCTGCTGCAATGGCTGCATCTACCATATTTTGGTTCGTTCTTTATTTTCCCTGCTTGAGGAAGAACTTTCAGACTTTAATAATACAGTTCTCTGTGACTGGGTGGCTGATGTTCTGCTCTTGAATTGATAATCTTTGTGCTACTTGATTATTTGTTAAAGCTTTTGTGGGTCTCTAAGGCTAGGAAGGGTCGGGTTCTATTTTGTTCTGCTGTCATGATTTGATGTGTTTTGTATAGGTAGGATTGTGCATGTATCAGTCATGGGAGGTGTATAGTTGTCTGATTTTTGGATAGCAGGTTTTTGTGGGTAGCTATAAGTATGATTTGGTGAATATACCTGCTTTTTGTGCCCAGGTATAGCTCACAAATCACTGGTTCTTTACTGATATTTTTTTTTAAGGGGATTTTTTCATCCTCCTTTGCAATGAAACTCCAATATTTCAAAAAATAATAATAATACAGTTCTCTCCTCCTTTGCAGTAATCCCATCATTTTTTTGAGCTTCTCTTCTTCTATTGACTTGGAATTGTTCAAAGTCTTTCAATACAGTTCAAGCAATGATCGTTACTTGAGGTGCATTGATGACTAAAACGATGGAAGAGAGCCAAATGCAAGGGGTGGCCAACTGCTTCTTCCACGTTTTCCGTGTCAAACGGTGTGACTCCTGAATTAGACCATTAATATCTCCAATATTCACAATAAAGAAAAATGAAAGGAACAAGTTTGAATGAAATGGTTGTACGGCCAGGGAGGACTGCCAATATAATCTAAGTAAAAAATTAGAATATTCATTTTGTTTGTTTCAAGGTCATACGCATAGCTCTCGATGTGTTACTTTTGGATATGATACAAGAAGATACGAGATTAAACAAGTGTTTAACACTCTGTCTGATTGTATCTGACACGTTTAAGATAAAAAAACATGAATCGCTAATTTACATAACTCTGTAAAAGATAAAAGAAGACCATGTCCAATATCAGTTAAATGCAAAATTTCCAGGCTGCTTCATGGAAAATATATAAACACTTGCGTATTAGGAAGATATCTCCTGAATAAATTCCAAGGCAAGTACCTATATAGTCAATTGGTTTGTTTCCAGGTCATATTCAAAACTCTGTCAAAGAGAAAACAAAGGCCATAACAGTGCAAAATTCTTCCAAGCTGCTTAAGCAAGTTGCAATAGAATACACCATGCTAAGACAATGATCTATCTCCAATAGAAGGCAAAGCCAGGTCAGGAACGAAGAAAATGTCCATGCCAGAAATTATGTAAAGTCATCCATTAACTGCAGTCTGCAGGTTAGCAAGTAAGATTCCTGGTATAACAATATGCTGGTAATAGCTGTCCACAGGTGACACAATTGGACAAAACAAAAAAACTCATAGTAATCGAAGTTCTACATTTGCCGTCTCTCAGAAGTTATAAGGAAGTAATTAGTTTGTAGAAAGATCATTGCTCATAATCTGATAAACTTCCATTACATTCTATCAGTTCCATAAACACAAGATAACTACTTTTTCAGAAAGTTTAAGCATTTCCAACTCTACACAGGCCAGAGCATCAGTAAGTTGTATAATCAGAACATCAATAAAATGGCAGAGCAATCCACAAAATATGTTATCTCATTAAACATAAAACCTGAAAAGTATAGTCTCAACCAAGTTTAGCAAGAAAATTATGTAAAAGAGGGTACATATGTCAAAACTAGAAGTGAAATGAATATATGATTACTAACGGAATGTTGATTTTTAAGTGAATCAATTTAATTGCTCTTTTTGTTCATATTAATTTGGCCATAGGGTGGCCATGGAAAGGAAACAAAGAAGAAAAAATTAATCTAATTACTCATGGCTTTTGAGTCAAATTAGGCAAACTCTTGTATAAACCAATCCTCATACCAAATTTATAGAAGAAATTCCAACTTTTTACATGTTACTTTTACCACAATTCTAACATTAAATCCTTTACAGGCAGCAAATGTAGGCGTCTTCAATGTAAAACAACAAAGCATGAACTCCGCCCAATATCCTTTAAATCCTATCTTCAGAAATATTTCAAGGTCCAGATGTAAGTCTTGGCCTTGGAAGTGAAGGCAGCCAGGGTCCCAAAGAAGCCTATCAGTATCAACTTTGTGTAATTGTAGCTTATATCCAATTCATCAAAAACCAAAAAAGAAGATGACCCAATCTCTTCTTTTCCTCTATAAATATATATATGCCACGGCTTTCATGGTGATGCAGCTGGTAATAGGCCAAATATGTAAGTTTTGCTAGGATGGCTGTTGAAATTCCTGTCACCACCAAAGCCATATTTGGTGCGATAGCCTGGATAGTCAGTGAAATTGAATGGCACCTCTTGTATAGGCCTGAGACCAGCAGCGGAGGCTAGACCTCGTAAATTCCAACCAAGAAAGAAACCATTGGATTTGTGTGTCACATGGATTTGGCCATGTTCATCTATCATCTCCTTTGCATTCTCAAAGAACAACCTTATCAGTAACTGATGGCGGCTGCAAAGAAAAGGAGCAATTACTGCATGGAATGAGAAAGTTCTTCAAGCTTTGTGAGAAAATTCGAGTGCACATTACCGTTTCTGAGATTCACCAGGTTCGTCAGTGCAAAATCCAGCATGTGGAAAGTTGTAAATGACCCTATCAAATTTAATACACCTAAGGGCATAATGGTTTGCCATTTCAGTTGCATCCACACCATGCAGAACTGTGCATCCTCTGATTCTCAATTCATGGATATTGGACATTGCCTTCTTATAGTTTCTGAACAAAAATCCTGCAAGATGTAATTATCCTGTAAAACAATTCCCAGTTTGTTTGCTGTCTGAAATTAGAGCAGACAAAGAGTGCATGCAGTTTCTTAGTTCATACCTCTAGAGTCAAGAGAAGTAGCCACCATGTTTCTTGCGGAACCAAACGCTATAGCCAGACAAGCAGAGAATGAGAAATCCCCTTCACCCACCAACAACATCATGTGAGAACTGCAATAATGCCTAACCCATCTTTCTGGGACTCCATTTTCTGTTTCTTCCCAACTGTCCGCACCCAAGACATATGCAGAAGCAGAACCCTGCCTGTTCGGATCTTCCACAATATCAATGCATGTACTAGTCACATTTTTATGACATTTAAAGGTAGAGTTTAGTGTGTCATTTAAAGGATCAAACAACTCTGGTGTAGAAATGAAAAGGCTGCAGTGCTCATCTGAGTCGTCTCTTTCCTCTTCTGGACGAAACCAACATTTTTTGATGGAGAGAATTGGGCCCAATAAACGGTTCCGAATGAAGGAGAGAATTTGACCCATTGAACCTCTTCTGCTCCTTCTTCACAGGGCATTCCAGATTGCAGAGAGCCAAGGGGAACTCTTCCTGGTCAAGAGCAATGTAGCTTTCCTAGTGAGTTAATACACGTCTAATCGAATTTCAAAGCGTTTGACAGGACTGTTGGGTTCTTTTCTCTGGAAAACTGGAGATATGATGTTACTGCCATTTCTCGAGAACCTATCTAAAAAGCTGATTACTTCCGCTGTATGTTGGATTACATGCATTTATGTATGCATGATGCATGCATGCATACATACATTTATGTATATCATCAGCTTAGCTCACTATAATCAATTAATGAAGTCTGTGGCTAAATGCTAATAGTCACCTTCCTTATGATTTTAATGAATCTGCCTCTCTAACCCAACATTTTTCCAGGCATGTGGACTTGTGAGAGGTGATAAGTTCCTGATCATAGCAGTTTCACATCACAATTTAACTAAGACACCTAGGCTATTGTGTGACCATATATCCAGCAATCAGAGAAGTTTATACAAGATTGAAATTGATCAACCAAGAACAGAAAAGGCATAATCCTGATAACAGGAAACTAAATTTAAGATGATAGAGAAAGAGTAATGATGGATGCTAACAACCCAACATAGCCATGCATCAGACTAGCAGAGATGAGTAAAAGGAAAAGCAAATTAATTACCTTTTATTACTAGGGAGATGTAATGCTTTTGGAATTGGAGTAGCAGACTACACGGAGAGAGAGATGAGAATGTTAGATGATTACTGGGAAAGCAGGAGAGGTGAATGCATTCATTAGTTGAAGAAGCAAAGCAAGAGAGCATAGAAAAGTGGGGAATAAGTCTTTATGGTCAATAAACCGAAGCAGAGAGGAAAGAATTTTTTTCAACTAGGCCAAGTTATTCCAATTGTTGGGTAGGTTGGTAAAATATCAATATTCTTTTCATTTTGTTTGAGCATGATATACTGTTTAAACCATAGGACAGAATTATGTAATTATATTTCCTGTGATGCTGCCCAAGAATATTCTTAAACATTGGCCCAATAATTTTGAGGGTCATGACGTAGAAGTTTACAATCGTAAAGTACGTTTTGATATCATTTATTATGATTTAAGTTTAAATATCGATTTAATAATTTTTTAAATCTAAATCACATGATTCTTAAAAGTTTAAATTCAAATTATTAATAGTAATAGACTTAAATTGTTATATAAATCTTAATAATTTCACTCACATAAGATGTGAGAGGTGAAGTATCACATTTTTTGCCTTTTAAAGTATTAGTAAGGATGTCGAAAATGGTTTCCATAATAAATCCTCATTCTTTTATCTTTAATCCCTCATCTTATTTGCAAAGAACATATAGAATTTATTGAGGAAATTGTGAGAAATAACTTTCCCAATAAACTAACTTTAAAAATGACATTCATTATAATTTTAACTATTTTTAGATAATTTTTGATATGATTTAACAAGAACACCCTTTAAACCATTTAATCCAAATTAAATGATTCTCGTTTTTTTCTCCTCTTTCGCCATTTAAATAAAAATTTCAAAATTAAATCTCGGTTTAGCTTTCTTGTTGTCTAGAGCTCCAATACCATCGGAGTCTATATCTCATCACCTAGCTCTCCAACGCCATCGAAGTCTATATGGCCATCCAATTTTCTCAGCATCCCAAATTGCAGAGATGAAATCAAAGTATTTTTTATGGGTTTTTTTATTTTTTTTATATTCATAAAACACAAAAGTTGATGAGTAAATTATATGATTTTGGAAACTTAAATTTTGCTGGGAGTAGATGATGCATGAATATTTATTAAGTATTATATCACTGAATATTAAAGTGTATGACTGGATATTAGGCATTGTATGATTGATTATTAGGAATCGTAACCTGTTTATTTAGCATTATATGACTGAATATTAGACAATGTGAGACTATATAAGAGGTATTGCGAGACTATATTTTAGGAATTGTGTAAGTTGTGCATTGCGTAACAAGATTTTAGGCATTACGTGACTAGTTTTTAGTAATTGTGTTACTTTATCTACCTACTGTCGAAGCTGATTATCTACTAATTCAACCCCCTTAATAACAAATTCTATAAAATTAGAAGAGAATTAGGAACGCTTAATAACCAATTCAACTCTCTTAATTCCACTTATATCAGTGCAAAAAACCATTTAGATTTAGCTAACACAAAACTCTAAAATTCTCTTTAAAGCACTTAATGCATCGATTTACAAACTAACTATATTTATCAGAACACAAACTTAAAACCATCAAACATCTTTCCAATAGTCAACATTCATGCCTATAAATAGAGGAAACCATTATCTATTTTAATCAAAATCATATGAAAAAAATTCTCAAAATTCTCATGGCTTCCAAACGATCCAAAGGTAAAACTGGGAAGGGAGTTACTGCTAAAAAAGAAGATATCCTCAAATATTGCAGCATATTCGGTTAAGTAGATGAATGAAATTGAGAACATGGAGAAGGACATGCGTGGGTTGATGGATAAGTTGCTGGTTTGGACAGAAATTCTGTAGATAGAAATTTTGGACAATAACAAGATTTTAACTGAAATTTATGAAATAGTAGATGAAATTAGGAAGAAATGAACCGTTGGCCATGCTATAGAAGTTTACAAAGCCGTAGAAGTTCACATTGGACTGACGTAAGCTTTGATATCATGATCTAAATTCAAGTATCAAGCTAGTAACTTTTTGAATCAAAACCACATGATTCTGAAAAACTCAAACTCAAATTGCTAATAGTGATGGACTTAAACAATCATATAAATTTTAATAATCTCATTCACATTGTGAGGTGTGAAGTATCACATTTTTTGTATTTGAAAGTATTAGCAAGGATGTTGAAAATGGTCTCCAAAGGTAAATCCTTATTCTTCTATCTTTGTCATCCGAATTAACTGCTACATTTACTCCCTCGTCTCATCTGCAAAGAACATATTCTGCAGAGAACATATAAAGTTTGTTTGTGCCATTAAGCTCTGCAAATTTATAACTTGAACTGTGATATCAGATGGATTTTTCCTTTTTGGGATATTAGAGATTGTGTATCGTTACAACTTGACAGCTTAATTGAACCTGTAATAACATAGATTATAACCATTTTTGACAGAAGAGCCTGGAAAATTTCTGGGTTGAATGTAACCTTTTTCCTCTAGATACGTCACTCTAGAAAGGTATTGACCTGTTTGTCAGATGGATTTCACCATCTTCGTCCACCACTTTGTTTCCATTTTCAAAGAACAAGTAAGCCAACTGCTGGTTCCTCCTCTATTTTAATGCAAAAGAAAGGCAATGGAGATATTAAAGTTTCCCATAAACAAATCCCATGGTAAAAGGTTTTTCTCCTTTCGTAAGGACTTGGACAAACAACAGAAGTGTTTGATGAGTAAGAGCCTCAGAATCAGTTTCCTTTCCTTTCTTAAGATTTTCGGGACAGGTTCTTTATCAATATATGCATTGGAAGCTCTTTTTCCATGTTTTTCCAAAGAGAAATCATATAAAGAGTTTCTTTTACTTTGCTGAAATTGACTGGAAGGTCTCTGCCTCAATCCTGAATGTTAAAGGTTCATGACTCCCATCTTGCTCACAAACTAAACAAATTGAATCCATTTATTGGCCAAAAAAGATAGAAAAAAAAAAGTCAGACCTGGGAAATCTTTTGGTCCACAACAAGGAAAGAAAAAGAAAATGGCCGCGGAAGCTTTTTTGATCTTCCTGTGCCTGAAAATTCTAGACAGTCATATTTTTATAACAGATTAGGTGCTGTCACCTCTAGAAGCTTATTCTTTTGCACTGACTTCATTCCCTGTGACAATGTTTATTTTTGCTTAGTAAACAGATTGAATGTGTAAATCCTAGATTCATGTGGAGGCCAAAAGGTGTGTCCAAAGTAGAATCCTAGCCCTTGCATTAGCAGGCAATCATACACCTGAGTTAGGCCCCAGAAGTAGCAAACTTAAGCATTAAGCAGAACCATGTTTTTACTTTTTATTTGCTTTTCAGCATTGCAATTTCAAAAGCAAAAGCAATTCAAAACACAAACGTCTGCTGCTGGTTTTTTATCTTTAAATCTGCTGCTTTTCCCAATCTCAAAACACTAAGAGTAGCACAATGGTCCCACTAGCAATCAAAAGCTTTCTTTTCCTCTTTGCTTTCTTTAATCAACCTTCTCAAATTTATTTAAGGAAACATCAGACATTAAACCTCTTATCTGCTCCATTTTTCTTCATTAAGAAGTGTTTTGTTTTCATCCATCAGCATTTCTCAAGGCATGCTTTCCCTCCCACCTCCACCCCCACCACCGCCAGGAGCATCTCCTCCACCACCACCACAAAAACAAACCACTCCAGTCTCTCTGGACCAAATTGTAATATCAAAGCCAGTTATAAACCAACAAGCTTCAGCTTCACAAAAACCAGATCCTGACAGTACTGAGAACTCAAGGAAACCAGTCCTACGACAGCCTCATACTCGACGGACCAATCCATTGATATGGTGTTCTGCAATCCTTTGTCTGATATTTTGCCTTATTCTCATCTTGTTCGGAGTAGCAACTTTAATCATCTTCCTCTCCATAAAACCAAGGACTCCTGCGTTTGACACTCCTAATGCAAGCCTCAACGGCATCTACTTCGATTCACCAGAATATTTCAATGGTGATTTCACCTTCCTGGCAAACTTTTCCAACCCCAATCGGAGAATTGATGTAAGATTCGAGTATCTGGTTATAGAGCTCTACTTCCACGACAGGCTCATTGGAACTCAGGCTGTTCAACCTTTCTCTCAGAGAAGAGGAGAAGCTAGACTAGAATCAGTTCATTTCATATCGAGCTTGGTCTATTTGCCACAGAATCTTGGGGTGGAACTACAGAAGCAGGTTTTAAGCAACAGGGTTAACTACAACATAAGAGGGACTTTCAAAGTGAGAGCCAATCTGGGTTTGATCCATTTCTCTTATTGGTTGCATAGCAGATGTGAGTTGCTGATGTCAAGTCCCCCAACAGGTGTCTTAGTTTCACATCGTTGCAAAACAAAGAGATGAAAATGCACGTCCTTTTTCCCTTAATATCAAGATTTTCATTTCCTTCTGTCTGAATTGAGACTAGTTGATTCTCTGATGGAAAGAAAATTCTTGAAAATTTTAAGCTTCACACAAATAGTATATTCTTCTTTTTCTTATTGCAACTACTTGATACTTCCTTTGGAACCTCAAAATTATACCATGAGATTATAGTTTTAGCAATTGGTTAAAGAATATATATTAATTTGGTGGTATAATCAGTCATTGAGCTTATCTACCATAAGCAAACAGATGATAGGAAGAAGAACAGTACAAGTCTTTGTAATTATAATCTATAACCTCGACCCTGCTCAATATACATAGACGCTTAATCAGTACATGTAGCCCTTAACGAATAAACTCTCAGAAGCCAATCCCCGAGCACTTCCTCCAGTGTACTTCCCAAGTGTGGCGTCAGAATTAGCTTTGCATCTCAACAAAAATGCTTGTTGTGCCTTGGCAACATTCTCCTTCTTCCCTCCCCATGTCTTGAGTGTGCTTTGTTGCAGAGCTCGCCCGAATGAGAAGGACAGTGTCCATGGCTTCAAAACATCTAGCTTGTTCATGGCATCAAGATTCAGTGTTGCCTCTTCCTCACTTTGACCACCTGACAAGAACACAATCCCTGGCACTGCTGGGGGAACAGTTCGACGAAGTGCAGCAACTGTATATTCTGCAATCACCTGAGGTGACACCTGTGAAATAATACCAATTTTGGAGCCATCAGAACATGCGAAATTTGTTAAATAGACCCGTTATCTAGAGCTACTTATAAGTTTCATATTTGAGTATCATTTAGGATCAACTGTAATAAATTCAGGACAAAAGCAAGTAAAGTCTAGATTACCTTGGGGCTGTCAGAACCTGGAGTGACCATGTTAGGCTTCAAAAGGGTGCCCTCAAGCAGAACATGGTGATCATTCAGCGCCTTGTAAACTGCTGCAAGCACAGTTTCAGTGACAGCAGCACATTGTTTAATATCATGAGGCCCATCGGTTAGCACCTCAGGTTCAACAATGGGAACGAGCCCATTTTCCTGACAAATAATTGCATAACGAGCCAAGCCCTGTGCATTCTGCTGGATTGACAATTCAGATGGTTCATTGGGACCAATCTTGAGCACGGCACGCCACTTGGCGAAACGTGCACCAGCTTTGTAGTACTGCTGGCATCGTGACTCCAGGGAGTCGAACCCTTGAGTCGTGGTCTCACCGTTGGTTCCGGCTATCTCAACAGTACCCTTATCCACCTTGATACCCGGAATTACATTGTTTTCTTGAAGCACTTCGACAAAGGGTTTTCCATCAGACGTTTTCTGATAAAGTGTTTCCTCGAAAAGGATGACACCAGAGAGAAAGGACAGTGCATTCGGAGAGGTGAAAAGGAGCTCACGGAGGGCTTGGCGGTTGGACTCAATGTTCTCAACGTTAATGCTAGCTAGACGCTTCCCGATGGTGCCGGTACTCTCGTCTGCTGCCAGAATACCTTTGCCTGGTGTGGCAATGTACTTGGCGTTCTTGATCAGCTCCTCTGGAGAACAAAACAGGCATTACAATTAGTATAGCTAGAAACATTCCATGCAGAAAATCATATGCTTCTTGGTAAGATTTGAGCCTGTTTACTCGACATTAGTAAACCAGTTCATTAATTAGTACAAGGTGACAGGGTCACCATGCACCAGTTTTTGTTCTGGCGCTAACTAGGATTGGATTTGTTCGAGAAAAGCTTGAGAGAACATGTCGAACGTGTTCCACATTTAAATTCTAAAACAACTGAGAGAGAGAGAGAGAGTACCTGCATACTTTCCAACAAAAGCTGACATGCTTAGGCTAGAGGAAAGATAAACTGAGATATGGGAAAATTGCAGGACGAAAATACAAAAGCAAATCCACACGAGCACCACTCCTATATAGATTCAGCTCGCATGGGAATATACTATGAGAATCCCATCACATGCCATGCATCAACACGTGTCAAAAGAACAGCCCATCGAAAATTATCATCCTCGGATAAAGCAATGAGTGATCACTGTCCCTTCCAAGTGGCAGTTCAAAATATTTGCTTTATTCCCACCCTCCTTAAATGTATATATTGTGTGGAATTGCTCATCCCTCATCCTGTGTGTTTTAGGCAGGGAATACTAGGGGTTTCTGGCCGCCAGTTCTCTCTCTATTTCAGCCACAACCTCAGCTATTGGTTCAGCTCTTTGGGGTGAACCAAACATATAACGAGACAAAGAACATAACAAGTATTGCCTTAAATAGTTGATTTCAGAATGTGGTCTGTCTTTCATGAGAAAGGAAGATGGAAACTGATCCGTAACAAGAAAGAAATCTGATATCCAGGATAACAAGAATGATGTAGAATGGGATTTTTTCATTATATTTTTATGAGAAATATTGGGGTTCATAAATACACATATCATTGGGGAGGGGCTACTAAACACTATGAAGTTGTGCAAGCAACTACTCCCCTCTGGTACCATGAAAGAAAAAGCAAAGTTGTTTTCTATGTGGGGTTGACTAGGCCAGGTTATTTCCACCTTCCTGGCAAGTTTGACCCTTTTTCGAGTATTATCATCAGATGATAGAGATACATAAATGTCAACCCCAGTGTGACTCAAAAAAGTTTTAGAGAAAAAAAAATCAATTCAACAATGGGAACTCTAGGTCTAATTAAGTCAAAATTGTTTCAAAACTGATTATGTGAAGGTCAACATGACTAAAGCAGGCTCAGCTAGATTCCTCCAGCTCAGGCAGTAAATCATCTGGTAGAAGATTTGTGGGTTGAAAAATCGAGCAGCATCGGATTGAAACTATTGCTTAGGGGCCACCACTTGCTGGTCATCATCATCTGTTCCAAAATATCGATCTCCAAACTCACCCATACCAGGGACAACACGGAAATCTTCATTTAAACCAATTTCAATCTCAGATGTCACAATCTTTAATCTTGGGAAGCTTTTGCACACCACATGTACGCCTTGAGGTGCCTGGCAAAGCAAGCAACATGATTATTAGAGCAAGATGATAAGTTAATCTAAAACAGAAATTATTCAAGAGCAAAGCCATGAGCTAATAATTCATAACGGCTTAAAGCATCAATTACTTACGGATATGAGATTGAGAAATATGATGTTGGACTCGGGTACACCTTTTTTAATAAGTAAGGAAATAGCTTGAACGGCTGAATTGCCTGTATGATAGTTTCAATATATTAAAACCATGAGATTAAGCATGCATGACATTAAATTAAATAAAAATGTCCAAAACAAGCTACTAGTTCTTCGAGTACGTGAACAAGTAAGATAAAGTAAACAGTGTTCTTGATGGGGTGACTCAGGACTACAAAATTGGTTGTCATGTGAACCAAATGACACTCAAGATGGAATGCTATTTAAAATAGTTAATTTGAAAACTTGTATAGCAGAACATCATTATCAACCATGAAAAGAAACAAACCTGTGCCTAGAATCGGATCCAGTAGCAGCACATGCCTTTCTGAGATGTCTTGTGGTAATTTTTCATAAATAAGCTGGTCAATCATCAAAGCATGAATGAAAGAGTGAGAAACTAGGAAAATTAACAAACACGATATATTTTATGTGGAAGTTAGTTGAGTTTACAAACCTGCTGACCGTTGTCACCTTCCCTATGAATAAGAATCTTGCCAATCTTGATACCTTTGCAACATGCTCGCAAAGCATTCTCCATACTCTCACCACTAGCATTAGTTTCAAAAGGTCAGTGGCTGAGGGTTTAAAATCATGTGCATGGAGAGAGAGAAGGCGAGAGAGAGAAAATCATAGCAATAAGTTAACCATGTAGATTCAACTTGTATTCCAAAAGCAATTCCACTCATTCAATCACCTTTCCTATTAGTCTAGAGCTACCCAAAATATCTCCTCCAACAACCCACACCCACTTAACCACAGTAAACTACAACTGTACTATTTTAAGTTCACATGTCTAAGGCATAAAATGAGCAGTTATAACATCACCCCAATGTCGTGCAATTTCCATCACCAAAGTCATCACTGACACATAAATTTCTGACCATCACTTCCTGTTTCCCCTACACTGCCCTTACCAGCACCACCAGGCCACCAAGCCATCATCAAAGATTCCAGGTCTAACGGTTGTAAAAAGAAACATAACAGTGCCTATTATTTTGCTCTTCAGAAACATCCCCACCTCCTTCCAATATTACCAAGAAAGTTCCAAATCATGCAAACCATAAAAATTTTGATCCAGTGCTTTAAGATTTGAGACCAGAGTGGTACCTCCTAATAACAGAGACACCACATAACCTCTTACAGAAATCCACACCTGTATATACAGACCCTGCATCCATAATAACACCAATATTAATAATCTATGACTAAGAAGAACCATGACAGAAGATAACATTACATAACGAACTTTGACTATAAATTCTATCAGAAAGTAGAAAACTCAATTCCAGAGAATATAACGTCAGAGAACAAATCTACACAACTAGATCTGACATTCACAACATTAATGAAGTGCAAGAGAAAAACAATAATCAAAGTCCTGATAACCCAAATAATACTCTGGGAGATGCCCAGGACTAGACAAAGTAACATCAGCTTACCAGTTGGAGTGATCACCTGCTTTTCTGTAAATGGCAGATGTCCCAGCCCATGTTCAACAACCTGAAAAGATTATCTTAAATGAGTGAGAAACCTATGGGAATTTTTCTTGTTGCGTTACATTACCATGTAAGAAACCAGAAGATAAAATAATTGCATTAAAATCAAAATATACACACCAAGCGAATCAACCGATCAGCATAAAAAACAAAGTCATGTTTCGTTGTTTGAGAGTCACGAATGAGGGTATGCATGCCTCGTATCTGCATATATCAAAAAATCATTTTCTTTTAACCAAGGTACATCAATCTTTTTGAGTAGCTATTTGGAGAATGCAGACACAATATATCACACATACTTAACTAGTTTGGTTAATTGAAGAAAATATAAATGTTATACCTGAAAAGTTGATTGAATGACATATAGGTTTGGGTAGATTTTACAGAGATCATGCTGGCCAAGCTTTGTCCTAATATGTTGCACGATCAAATCAATTGCTACATGGTTATCTCCCCCACGGGGAATGATAATGTCTGCATACTTCTTTGTTGGAAGTATAAAGTCATCGAAAGCAGGCTTCACAAATTTTGAATACTGCATTAAAAATTAATTACATACAAATATCAACTGAAAAGAAGCATCTCAAAAAGAAGAGAAAGTTGAAACATTAGTAAAATGAGAATAGAATAGATCATAAGTTATTGCATCACAGATTTCTTGCATTGAGTAAACTAATCAAATCCAAGCTTTAGAACAACTGCAACAATCTTAAAGCTTGAAACAGTTTGACAAGCTTATGCAGTCATACACCAGTTCTATTGGTTTAGGCCAGAGAAAAGACACAACACGATTCCAAATCTTGAGGCGGTTTTGATGCCCTGGTTCTTTAAAACAAAAATTTATTATGTCAATGTAACTAGTGAAGCAAATGTAGACCTGATCAAGAACAGCACCAATATCTCGGTGCTTCTCAACTGTATCACGCCTTATTCTCCTTGCCAGTCGTACATCAGCATCTGCACTGAAAATTGTTCAATGTGAAGTAACAGCCCAGCTCAGTAACACCAACAAAGCAACATGAACAATATGTTCCCTAATATATACAAGTTATTCACTTAAAGTTTTCTGCAACTATTGATCTTAATAATTTGGAAGAAAAAATCACCATCTGGAACCAACATGGTATATGCTTGTAAAGCTTGTGGCACTCAGATGCAATAAATCAGACAGTAGAGGATTTTGTCAAAGAAACTAAAATGGCAGCATGACTCCTTAAGATGAATCATGGTCCTAAGAAATAGGGCTTAATATACAAGTGAATTTATGACTTGACACATACCAGATTCCCACAAGCCAGAAATACAACACGGTATTTCTACAAAGTTATTGGAGTTATGAAGTTACTCTTTCGGTTTTGCAAGACTCCTATTATTTTAATAAAGGAAAAAGGAATAGTGAATTGAGAAGGTATGTAAGGCATAGTGAATTGGGGGTTAGAAAACTCATTCCAATACTACAATCAACTATATCATTTGTCTACAACCAAATAAACATAGAATTTGGGTAAAACAATCACTTTTCATGACAGATAAATGCAGCATATAAACGAATGTGATCAGCCAAAGAACAGAGATAAAAGTTTAATTAAGTAACCTGTATCAACAAATATTTTCATGTTCATCAACTCTCGGACACGAGGATCATGAAAAATGAGTATTCCTTCCAAAATTATAACATCTGAAGGATTAACCTGCAGAAAATTTTAGGACAGTGAGAATTTTTTCCTATATGTTGAATAACAACAAATATGAGTTGATACTTCATTACTGGTCCTTTGCTATAAAATTCAAAGGGGTTGTGGAAAGATATCGTGTCTACCATTCATAAGGAATTATGAAGAGACATTAAGAGCTTGAACCTTGTACATTTTACTTGAATTCTAGGTACTTAAGAAGGCAAATTATGTGCATATCAAAAATTGGTGTCATTTTGTACCATGTTGAGGATTTTTTGGGAACCCTTGAAGGAAAAAGAAGTGAAACTAAAAAGTCCCGTGTCCAAAATATAAATGTGAGTTCTATGTCACAGTAATAATTTTTTTGTTACATTGTGAAAATTGTAAGATCTTACCCTTCTTGCTGGAAAAACATTATTTTTATAACTCTTGAAATCATAGTTTGGAATATCTACGGCTTGGCCATGCCTCAAGTTCTCCATAGAATCTAATAATTTCTCTGTGTTGAATGCATCTGCAAAAAAGAAGAATATTGCATCAATGAAATTCCAAGCCAACATAATGTGGAACCAGACAGCAAGCACTTAAGCGGTCGCATTTCCTTAAGACCAACTGATGAAGACATGCATTTCGGCTTTCTCTAATAATACTTGAATGCTCTCAGAACATATCAAATACTTTAAAACTCCAAACATGAGCATAAAATAATATAAGAGTCGCAGAATGCATCTCAATCTTCACCAAAGGTGATAACCTAAAATTAATTAAAACCGTCTTTAAATGAAACTACTGGTGATAATCAAGATAATTTGCGATGAAAATGTACCAAAGCAGTGTAAAACTTGAAAATTTCATGAAATTGCTCGATGGTTGTCCAAGCATGATATCAAAAATCCATGATCAAGACAAGACCACCAACACAAAATAAGAATCAGAAAAGACAAACAAATTCCAAATAGTCCCCTCATTACTGAGATGATCATAGAAAACACTTCATAAACTAACAGAGATAAAAAGAGAGATAGTATGAGTTTTTGTCAATTAATAATCATTACAATTCAGCAGATCATGGTTTTATCGATATTTTGGATCTCTGTTATAGAAATATTCTCACCAGGATGGTCAAAGTTGTATTCATGAACTCTTGCAAGTTCCCCTTCAGTGAGATTGTGATAAAAGGAATCCTGACACATTGTTCATGTTAAAAATTTACCCAAGAGAAGACCAACTTTGTTACTAGCACTACAGAGAAAGAGAGCTACAAACAAGGTCAGATCAAAATATTGGACAGTTTTCTTCTGCAAATGATGTAATATACTTCAAAAATTCATGGAAGTCACAAATTTACATTGAAGATTTCTTTCTCAATAACCTTTAAGAAATCTACATTTGGAACTCAGAAAAAAATTACCTGATTAACTAATACTACACGCTGATCATGAAGTTGCTGAATAATCATATCACAGACTGTAGTCTTACCAGATGCTGCTCCCCCAGCAACTCCTGACCGACAAAATAATAGCCAATGTTAGGTAGAATATCACATTATGGCAATGATTTCTTCATAGAAAAAAGAGCTTGGATTCCACCAAGTTTTTCTCAGCATTCTTATCCAAACTTTTACACCAACTACCTTTGATCATTGTAGCATCTAAAAGACAGTGCGAGTAATAGTTCAATGATATTTCCCTTGCTCAAACTTACCGATAACAAAAGGTTGTTTAAGCAAGTTTTCAGTAACCGGTGAGGTTGTAGGCTTCTCAATATTTCTTGACTCCAAACCATCCATATGGAACCCAGAAAAATGGACCCCTGTCGAGGCCTCTATCATATCCTCAACTGATTTAGAACCCATATATGCCAAGACCTACACAAAAAACTTACAAGTAAGAAAACAAAACAGAACCTAAAAACAACATGGGCCCTGGCTAGATTGAATAGAGTCTTGTTCCATTTTCTTTTACCATGCAACAAGAAAGAAAACATTCACAGATCTTCCATTTATCACCAATTCCCATAAAAGTTCTCTCCTTTTCCGATTCTATGCACAACAAGTCATCTTCAATCAATTTAAACAAACAAAGAGATAAAAACAATCACGCACATTGCAATCTCATTACAAAACATTCATGAAGAAGCAGAATCGTCATAGAAACAACAGGAGTAAAGTTCTTTCCTCTCTTTCTCCATCTTTCCGCATTACCAATCATCCTCAAACTGATACAAACATACACAACCAATCATATATTCAAACACAGGCACCGCACGACAAAGCACCGCCTTTTTAGCATGCTGCAAGAACCAAATCTCTGACACAACAAAACAGAGCTATAGTCGACAGCATAGAGTGAAAAACCACTCCAAGAAGGGGAAAAAGAAAAACAGAGTCATTTTGGCTCCCAATAACACATAATCCAATAATGTGAAGCTAGAATCTATTATCTATCTAATCCCTTCAAAACCACCAATTATCACCGCCCATTAAAGCTAAATCTAACACCTTTCAGAAGAATTAAAAACACCCAGATCAAAAAACACCACATTAAATACAAAAACAAATCAATTCCAAATTCAATTCAGCACAGATTATTTGTTTTTCAGATCACTTAATGCAGGAGAAACAAGCCTGAATGCATAAAGAACACAAAACACAACTAAAACAAAAAAAAAAAAGAGATTAATTAGTAATTAAATGATAATTATTGCGTTAAAATTACCTGATTTTAATGGATTAGTAGAGAGAGAGAGAGAGAAGAACAGATGGGTGATACGGACAGGATAGATTTGGAGGGTATTTATACAGTTAAAAGAGTGAAGGAGACCCTGCACCCCACCCAAGTGTTTTTTTTTAATTAAAATAGGATTTGTTTCGAATTTATTTACTGTATAGCCATTCTCTCCCATTTTTATTATTATTATTATTATTTTTTCCTTCAAAGCCGGGGGACAATGATATGCAAACTCACTAATTTCACATTTAAAATAGTTCTTTTTTATTTTTTTTACTTTTTCATATTAATAAAATATTCTTAAATTTAATAAAAAATACATCAAAATTAAAACTTTTATTTTACTTTTAATAATAAAAACAAACATTTAAAAACGAAAAAGAGTGATATTTATGTAATAATGCTTAATTAGTAATAATTAAAATTCCTTTTATAAAATAATTCCACCCACTGAATTCACATTTAAATGTTTTTTCATTAATTTTATATATTTATAAAATATTTTTAAAGCAATATTTACGTATTTATAAAATATAAATAAATAAATAGTAGACGGAAAAAATAATATTTATGTAATAAATAATTATATAATAAAACATGGCTTTGGGGACGTGACAGACACGGGAAGTTGGAACTCGTTTTTCTACTTAAGGTTGTAAATGGCGAGATGTGGTTGGTTAGAGCGGTGAGCGTTAAAGTACGAACGGTTGTTGCAGATTGGAGCCGAACCGGTAAGGGGAAAGCTTACGTAGATGTCTGTCTTCAATTCTGTCTTGTCTGCCAGCCTGCAAGTATCTATCTGTAATGGATTAGATTTTTGGGTTTGCCACGTCAGCATCTATCCTCATTTTTCACCTTTTTTTACTGTTACTTTCCACTTTTAACCACCAACCACCCAGCAAAAAGTAAAACTACATTTACAAACAAGAATAAACTAATATAAAATATATTAAAATTAAAATTTTTATATTAATTTTGGTAAAAATAAAAAGGGAGATAAAGAAAAAAAAATGAAAAGAGTATTTAAACGAATAATCTCGAAAGAAGGTGAAACAAAGAATCAAATATTTCAAAAAATTTTGGATTTAGGTAAAACTTTTAGGTGTTCATAAATGTTTAATTATTACCATCGAAAACCCTTTTCTTTCACAATTTCCATAAAAATATTTTGCATTCATTATCGGTTCCGTGATTTTGGAATTTTGCAATAATTTTTCATTACAAGACAAAAATACTCATTAATAGAATTTATTTTACTGAAAGAGAAAAATTAAAAACCATTTTTTTCATTAATTTTTAAGGTTTATAAAAAAAAAAGAGAAAATATCGGTACCAATAACGATTATATTTAAAAGAAAATTATAATAAATGCATTATTCTTTTTTATATTCCGTACAAATAATTTAAAAAATTAAATATAGGCATATATTTAGAAGCATGCCAAAATTGGCTCAAAATTCTATAACAATTGAGAAAGGAAAGTAAAGGAGCGTAGCACCGCCCCCGGAGTGCACGTGGACAACGTGGAAGATCTGATTGGTCAGTTTGGGTAGTCAGTAGGCCCCACGTTCCAGGGTGGTGTATTTATATATAGTTAATATAAATTGCAACCTTTTTTGAACGGCTATAAATATAATTGCTGAATCTCAATTATGATTCTGACAGCTGTTCTAATGAGATTCAGCAAACCCATTTAAAAATATATTTTAATTTACTTCTTTTTAATAAAAAATATATACTCAATAAAAATATATATTTTTAATTCAATTAAAAAAATATTTTAATTTAATTTAATTCTTTTTAGATTATAATGCGTATATTCAATTTAATCAAATTACTCTAATTTTATTTTTTTAATTTATAATATATTTTATTAAATATATATTTATCATTTAATCAAATGCTCATGTGATTAAAAAACAAGTAATCTTACAAATTAATAGCTATATAAAAAATAAGTAAATGAGAACACCGATACTATTATATATCTTGTATTATTCTTAAATTTCAATTTTTACTATTCTAATAACATAATTTTCCTTTAACTTTTTTTGTTCTAAGTCAAAATTGACTCCAAAAGTTTATGCCCAAATAAAACATAATCAATACTTATTCTGTCTTAATTTCTTTGTTCATCTTTCCTTTTAAGAATATCCCAAAATGAAGGGTTTTTTTTCTTTAAACTTTATACTCTTATATATATATTAATGACATTAAATGTTTATATTATAAAGAAAATTAAATTTTATACAAAATATATCAAAAATTCAAAAAATTCTGTCTTAATTTCCGTAAAAATAAGAAAAAAAAATATTCAAAGACGAACAAAATAGTATTTTACGGAAAAGAATGTTTAAAGAGTATTTTATAATGAAATTGATTACAAAATAAGGATTAGGCTTAAGTAGTTTTCAAATAACAATGACTAATCATCATATTCCACCAAACAATTGTTCATTTAAGGGACAATCCCTAATCTTTGATAGATTTTATCCTAATTCAAAAGACTATACATTTTGGTCAATCCACCAACTATTTGTTTATTTCTCAATTTTCATTTATTTATTTTTATTTATTCATTTATTTAGTTTATTCTCTTCCTAAAAGTCTACTCCATATACCTCATGGGTTCCACCGTCAAGAAACCAATCCCTTTTATATTTGTCTATTTCCTATATTTTTTTATTTATTTATTGTCAATATCGAACATATTTATCTTACATTTTACACTTTAAAAAAGAAAGAGAAAAGAAAATGAGCAGAGGGAATTACAATATTGTATTTTTTTTCCTTTCCTTCTGAATCGAAAAAAAAAAAATTTTTTTAATTACATTATTATTTTATGTATAATTTTTACTCCGAATCTCTTTCTTTCTCTCTATTTTTCATCTTTCGCACCAAATTACACAAAAAAAATGAAAAAACGACTATATTTCCTCTCTCTCGGTTTTTCCTTTCCCCACCTTAATCCGGCTTTTTCTTTATTTTCTTTCCTTCTCACCAAATATTAATGTTTTTTTGAACTCACCTAGGATTAAACTTCAGTATAATTTGATTTCGACGTATTTTTTTTCCTTTCAACATAAGATTTAATTCTGAAATAATTAAAGTTAAAAGGTTCTTTGTATTGAAATTAAATGCTTTACATATGAAAAAAAAGAGATTAATTCCAATAAACTTTATAACATTATTTTAATGAAACAAAAACTATTGGAACAAATTTGAGTGAGTAGTAATTTGCATCAAAAGTGGATGATTAGATTGTAATTTGCCTTAAAATAAAAAAATAATCAAAATTCAAGAAAAATTGCATCATTGTTTGATCAGCTTGACCTTGGGGATTATCCTACCTAAACAATAATTAAGATTTGAGACACCCACAACAAATGGTACTTAGACTATACAAATCAAAATAATTTTTAATTTACTTTAATTATTCTTACAACAAAATATAGAAACCTTTTGGGATAAATTCCAAATATATATATACCAAGCTACCTTATCAAGAACTACACGATTTTATGCGAATTTATATTTTTTTTAATCGAAACTCAAAATATATACTTAGCTATCATCACATGTAATTTTTCTTTAATTTTTTTTTGTATCATTTTATTTTTCCAAATCCCATTTTTGATTTGACTTTGGAAAAGCCAAAACAAAAATTGCTTGTCCAAAAAAACATCACCCATGTGATCATATGGCAGAAAGAAGACTTTTTAAGTACTTGGTTAGTTCATGCAATAATAAGTATGCTTAAAATTCTAATATGGTAGGTGAGTCAAATTCATAACACACATGCATGCATACGTGTGTGTATATACATATGTATGTATGCACGTATTTTACATGCATGCATGCACATAAGACAGTATATATAGTATAGATGTACCTTGTATCCTAAAACTTTCCTCATGAGAAGAACAAATTAAGTGGGTCTCTTTCATATGGTATGTCAATCTTTGTTGTAGGACCTTTTGCCCTGAAATGCAAAGGAAGTGAAGGGACAGGAAGAGCAACCAGGAAGGTGATGACTAAGCTAATCCTATGTGGTGGATGGTTGTGCTGTCTAATTCTGTCTCCCTCTTTTTTATCCAATAATTAAGGATTCCCCATGTCGGCATTGTGTTTAGTATTATACAATTGGCTTGGATAAGCAAAAATCAACTCTTTCACTGCTCTTTAATCAGTTGTCATACTGATATTGAACTCACTTTCACTCTCCCTCTCTGCTCTGATATATGTTGCTGCAGGTTTATCAGTTTAGTATCATCTGATCATAATTTTGCATCTGTCATCTCTTGTTCTTTTGTCTTTGAATTCACTTTCCTTACAGGGTCATACACAAGAATCACAGTCGCAAGGATGTCACCTAGCACCGGCTTCTCATGTTTCATCGGACAGCAAAAGAGGAAGTTTCTACACTTGCTAGAACATGTCGAAGGCCCGTGAAGCATTAACCCCACTTTTTGTTTTCCATTGGACAGAACGACTAGCCCACTTTTGCAAAACCATAGCTATGATTTAGGCCTGCTTTTCAATGCCGAATTGGGCTAGGCTAGTCAGACTGGAATCCCAAAAGTACCAGTAAGACTTGGTTTGGTTTTGTTAAATAGATATCATAATTTTCAGCCCTATCTCGTGTGCCTGTAAAAGTTAAAATAGCTCGTGTACATCCTTCAGGATTCATGTCCATGAAAATCCATGCATGCATGAGGGGTGGAAGCTACATATACTATAGGGTTTGATCGACCAAGAGCAAACGAGGCCCTTCTGGGCTATTATTTCTGCAATATCAAACCCTGCATATGGTTGAATACATGCCGGTATCATTTTCCAAAGCATGCCACCGCTAAGCTTTGATGTAAGCAAAAATTAAGTTGCGACAGAAAATTTTATTGTTTGGTTTGAACAGTGATAAAAACCAAAAGACTCCAATCTCTATCCTGCAGGAACTAATTAAACTGCTTGCCTCAGTACTTAACTCTGCAGTAAATGCATCAGCCAGATTAACTACCAGCATGTCCAAAAACTGTTTTCTCTCTTGATTCCCGTATGAGAGCCTTAAATTTCCTCATGCCCTTGTCAATGAAAATGGAGTTATTTCCTCAACCCTCTAGCCAAACCAATTGCCCTAAAGTTCTTCCATATTGGTTGGCGGTGTTCTTGAAAGTTTCAAGCCATCCTCCTACCTTCAATTTTTGACAGAAAAGTAGGTGAATATATAGTAACCATCAAGGAGATGAACTTTCAAGGTCTAAATAGAAATTAAACATAGAACTCATTCTCAAGGACATCTACCTCTCATGGGGTACTTACACATACTTCATAATTGTACACTTTGCATGCTTTTTGTTTATCTTAGGTTTGACAATAGCAAAGCAATAACCAATCCTCCGGAATTGCTAAGAACCCTAGTGATACCTCTTCTTTTAATCTTATACTAGTAACCCATAAAGAAATGGGTGGCATGCGTGAATGATGGAAAGGTCCCAAAACAATAATGTTTCCTCATGCAAAGAAAATGCAATCTTTTTTAAGTCAAAAAGGAGCCAAAAAAAAAAAAAAGGTGATGAGTTATGTTTATGTATAACACACTCAAAGCAATCAACTTGTGTTGTGTTTATATTTCTTTCTCTACCTAAAGAAATTCATTAAAGTCAAGACATATTGATTTTCTTTTGCTTCCTTTCATATGGCCATATGCCCATCATGCTATAGCTAGCATGTTCTAGAAATGGCAATGTGTCTTTCTCCCACATTACATGGCGCAGAATTCTGAGAATAATTTCTCTTTTTAAAGGGAAGAAAAGAAAGGGATGAAGTGACCCTTTCTTTAACTTCCTTTTTCTTCCTTTTTGTTTTTGTTTTTCTGATTTCTTTTTATTGTAAACAGAAGAAGATTTTGGGTGCAAGTCCTAACTATAAATGCCGGAAAGATATTTCTGCTTTACTTCCCTGGTGATGATGATTGTTCACTTGGAGTAACAATGTCATTTCTTATTTATAAAGAAATCATTTCAAGATCACAAGCAATTGCTTAAGATGATGCCTCATTAAATGCTTTATTTGAATGTGATTCAACGAAAAAATAAGAGTTATTTCCGTTATGAATGACGATTTTTTTACTTAATACATCTAAAGAATGATACAAGAATTTTATGAAGTATTAGGGTACCTAATTTGTTTATATTCCAACATTTAATTAGGACTATTCAGTATCTTGTAGCCAGTTTTTTAAGATTATATATTATTATTTCATGTGGCTTGTCAGGAATTTGCTTGCAAATGGAGAATACTATCATACATAATTGTGAAAATGTTAGAGAAGAATTACAATGGCAAGAGACCAGGTAAATTAACAAGAGATATCCCACATTTTTCATAATTGAAACCTATGAAACCTAGAAGTTCCTAGTACTAGTTTTGTCTTGTGTTCTTGTCTATCCAGGCTTGATCAGAGAACTAGGTAAGCGTCATGCTGTTGAAAGGACAAAGGGATCACTATCATTCCATCTTCTCTCCCATTGCAATCCTTCCAAATTGGTCTGCAACATCGAGTGCTTTTCGAGCATTCCAATGTTCTAGTCAAATGTAAGAGTACTGATTTCAGCATGAAAAATGGTACAGTAAACATAAATCTACTACTGATATCCAACAACTTAGAATTTAATTTATACAAAAAAACACATATTTCACATACAATTACATAAGATATTGATTTCGAGAAGAGAAGTGATGTATGAAAAAGTCATGTTGGGGGCACGGTACAAGTGAAGTGATAATGAAGAAAAAGTACTGATATGTACAGGGACATATATCTGATATACCTGTGCCTGCTCATGATATATTACATTCTTTTTCAACTGTGACAAATTTGACTCTCTTCCATGTTTCTTTAAGCTTCTTTAACTAACCAAACAAAAGCAGGTAAAGTAATTTACTGCTACAGTTGATCTTTGTGTGTGAGTAGGAGAACAGAAAACATACATTTCAGATAACAATTACTCAAAATATTTCTTTCGAGAATAAAACACACGTAATCTTATTTTACACATGAAAAATAAATATTGGATTTGTGTAATATAAATGAGAAAGGACTGATACACAAAGGGAATTCTGATATAGTGGTGCCTGCATTGGTCATGATTATATATATTGCATTCTTTTGATCAACTGTGATGATTTTGACTCTCTTCCATGCTTACAAAAGAAGTTTTCTCTGTCATCTCCTTTAAGCTTCTTTTAACTAACCTAAACAAAGAGCAGGTAAAGTAAATTACAGTGGTTGAGAGAGAGAGAGTGGGAACCTTCTCTTAAGTGTGGTCCATTTAATGGGATACAAAATGTAAAAAAGCCACATGAAAAAGCTTACCTCTGCAATCATTTAAAGCCAAGGGATCCAACCTTAAGACTTTTGCCTCCTTGTTCATTTCAAAATCCCTTGTCCCAACGTACACTTCCATTTTATTGTTTTGCCTTTATTCCATGGAGGAATGTGCTTCACAAAGTGGGGAGATTGGGGCCAGCCAGCCCACCATTACAAAAATGTAAGCTCTATATAATAAACAATTCAAATGTAAAAGTTGGGGTGATTTTAATTTTCTCTGGTGAATCTACTGACATTTCTCACCTACCCCTGATTTATTCTTCACCAAACTCTAGGATTTTGCCATCTTCTTGGCCAAAAAACACAAAGCCAAGGGTCTTAATTTTGAAATGAGCAACATCATGAACAATGTTACTATCAAATAAATGCTCTTGAAAAGAAAAAGAAATTTAAATATATGAGTTTATGATCGATGCATTGTTAATAAAGGGTAATGTTTACTGTTAATCTTAATCCGTTTTATTAAGGGTTAAATGTGGTTTTTGTTACAGTAGTTCTAGAGCATAAAAATGAACCTCAAGAAGAATTCAGGGTCCTTGATCATCAATGAAGTTAACCCTACTTGCATTAGGATTTTAATTAACAAGACCATGCTAGCTGATCATCAGATGGAAATCAATGGCAAACTCTAGTCATCTGCACAAAACATCAAACAAGAAATGCAATCAAGGGTCTAGATACGTGCTTAATCACAATTAGATATGCAAGTGCAGCATTACATGTTTAATCCAGGAAAGAAAGAAAGAAAGAAAGAAAGAAAAGGGGGCATGAACATTAAACAACATCATATACTCCCATGGCTTTTAAAAAAGCAAACCATATAGCCTTCCCAATCCCATCATTTTGGCCAGATCCTGCCGTCCAGTCCAACGATCAAGTGGTCCCACAAGAGACCACACTTGTCACCACTTGATTTCCCTTCAATGCATGCCACGTGGCAGCACTATGTCAGGTCAAACAAAAGTCTCCATCCCACTCAATCCAACCCCCCATTCACCCTTGCATTAACCCCGTTTGCTACTTTCTTGTTGCAGTATAAGTCATAACTTTGACAGTAACAAATAGTGGTTACATATATATATACTTTAATGTAAAGTAGTGAGAAAGGATGGTAATGGTAAGACCGTTTGTGTTGCCGTTAAGGCACTGTGAAGGTGAACTTTGTAGTCTTTAATTCGGGTGCAAACTGCAAAGAGACCAAAGACACCAACGTTTGAATCTTGATCAGACTCTTTTTTTATTTCTCTTTGGCCTGTCTCTTTTGTTCTTTCCACTCTCTCACTCTCACAAATACATAGCAAATATCAGTTATACAGCATTTATGAATGTTCATTCAACACACACGGGAAACCTGCAACTTCACCTTCCTGCTGTTTCTTTGTCAGCTTGGATCTAACTAGGAACCAAACTGATCACCTTCAACTTGTTTTCTCTCCAAGTTTTCCA
Organism: Theobroma umbraticum; assembly: GCF_002168275.2. NCBI lineage: Eukaryota > Viridiplantae > Streptophyta > Magnoliopsida > Malvales > Malvaceae > Theobroma > Theobroma umbraticum. Next base: position 8,628,608 of record NW_018397262.1, on the reverse strand, counting down.
GGGTGTTTCTGCCAGAACTTGAACAACCTTCTAAGGTTTTGGAGCTGGTTTCTTAAGTTTTGTATGTAAGTGAATGAGCCTTAGTCTGCATTTTTGGTTTTTCTGAAGCATCTTGTTTGCAGAAAAGAAGTGTTTCCTCAGACTGTTATGTTTCTCATTGAAGTTTTTCCTGTACCCCCAGGATTGTTTCTTTCTTCACTGTTTTTCATTGCTATTGCTTCTTTTCTTTTCTTCACTACATTAAATGTTTAGTTTCCTTCCTCTTTATCTTTTTGTATCTACTTTTCCATGTTACTGCTATAATTTTTCTTACCAACTTTTTCTTTTGGATTGAGCTTTCTTTCCCAACTTTATGTTGTTTAATGAGCTAGATGATAATGCAGACTTGACTAACATTATTCTGATGCAATTCGGTGTTTTATTCCATTTCTTCCAGTGATCATCTTTGTCAAGGATTCTTCTGGCCAAAAGGACAGGACTGCTCGTCAGAGAGGAACAAGAGACAGAAAAAATGCCACAGGAAACCAACTCTAATCCAATTTTCACTTCTCCTTCCAAGAATCTGAGAGGGTTAAAGGCTTTAGTGTCCAACAGCATTGAGGCCTCACACACTGAAGATATCTTCAATGACAATGAATTAGCTCAAAGAAAGGCTGAAGAAGCAGGTATATTCTATCTCAACAAGAATCCTTCCAACATCAATAGAAAATCTAAAAGACTCTTAATTTCTTCAGTCAATGCCAAAACCAAAAATTTGTTCAGTTCTTTGTACTCTTAAGTTCCCTGAGAAAGTCATGAGTTGGTCCCATAGTAATTTATACATCCAGTACTGGACCGATGATTTGAGAAATAAGTCCCATATTTTCTTTATCGAGCGTGGAAACTCCAGGACATGAAGTAGTAGGATTTATTCTCATAATATAATAAAGTGAAATATGTCAATTTTTTTTTCGAAAGTTATCTAATAGAAAAAATAAATCTTATATATATATATTATTCTAATTATTCTAATTCTATGTATTTTTTTATTTTTAATAATTAATAAATTATTAATTTATTATTTTCAAAAGGGAGAGAAAGGGTAAAGAATGAAAAGATTATATGCTGCATCATGATTCTGGGCAAAGTGGGGTTGATCCCATGGTTTAGAAAATGATTTAGTACTCCCACCATACAGTGCTGATATGGGTCCACATTAATTGGAGTTAGGCCTAATTCTTGATTACAAGTATTTGATTACAATCACTTTATTCTTGGTGTAGGGTATTGAGACATTCCAACTAATCTGTGGACTGTGTCTCTTTCTCTTCTTTTTCCCTTATTTTTGGGGCTAAAATAGATGATGGGCAGCAGTTGTTTTAACAATACAAGATATTAAAAATGAAATGGCAGATGAGAAGAGCAAAGTTTTGAGAACATTCTTTGGCCAGACATGTCCTTTTGATGCTTGAGGACAATGAGGACCAAAGTATTTCTAGCAAGAAGATTTGTTTTTTCCTTGAGATTCTTGATATGTCTATGGATCGCAAGTTTTTCTTTAAACATATAGGATAACTGGTATATATCAGATTACTCCGAAAGATGTCAGCAATGAGGTAGCAAGTGGAGTAAAACTCTAAAGATCACCTTGTTCTAGTACTTTAAAGGGAGCAGCAGCTCTAAGGATTTTCATTGTAATTCAAAATTGCGAGTAGGATTTTGGATCAAATGGTTTGTGGGGAACTAATGAAGTTTGGAGTAGAAAATGATCAAGAATAAATAACCATCCATTTCTGCCTTTGTGGATGAATTCTATTTGAGTATGGTGGTATATTTATCAACTTTTCATGGACTTCCAATCTGATATTGGGTGAAAGCTTATACCGAAATTGAATGATCATTGACATCGAGTATTCTGCTATTTCTTATAGCTTTCATATCCTAAGGCATTAGCTTCAATTCTGAACTTAAAAAGCTAACTGCATTAATCCTTTATGTCAATCAGCTTCAAGGAGGTACCAAGCAGCAGAATGGCTAAGGCAGATGGACCAAGGTGCATCAGAATCCCTACCCAAAGAACCCTCTGAAGAAGAGTTTTGCCTTGCACTTCGCAATGGGCTCATTCTTTGCAATGTCCTTAACAAAGTTAATCCTGGAGCTGTTCTTAAGGTTCTCAATTGAATGCTGTTGACAGACTTAAAATAGTATTTCTTTCACAGACTTCACTGGACAACATAAAATAAACTTGAGAGCATCTTTACATTATTCAAAACTTTAGATGGAAACGTCAGTTGAGAAATTGTACTGCTTCTGATTATGAATTTTTATTTAATAATACAGGTGGTGGAAAATCCAATAATCCCAGTCCAGTCAACAGAAGGGGCAGCACAGTCTGCAATCCAGTATTTTGAAAACATGAGGAATTTCCTGGTAGCTGTAAAAGACATGCAGCTCCTGACGTTTGAAGCTTCTGATGTTGAAAAGGTTTGACTGTTCTTGAAGGGTGCATTTTATATGCACGAGTCATTATAAATTTCCGAAACTCAGCATTTCATACAACAAAGCATCTGAATCATACTTCTAGCTATCATACTTGGCAACCCAAACAGTTTAAATGTCTTTGAGAGGCATTCATTGATTCAAAATTTCCCCCCCCTATCTGCATCTGTATCTTGATGATTGTATCTCCATCCTGTATACTGTTTTATGAACATGAAAGACTTGAAATGGCAGGGCGGCTCGATGAATAAAGTTGTGGACTGCATTCTCTGTCTGAAAGGATACCATGAGTGGAAGCAAGCAGGAGGAATTGGAGTTTGGAGGTATGGAGGAACTGTGAAGATTACAGCCTTCTCAAAAGGGTCACTGCCCTCGTTGGTTGGAAGTGAAAGTGCTGATGATTCACTGGATGGATCAGAATCATCACAGTATGAACAATTATTGGAGTTTCTCCACCTCTCTAATGAAGTAGCTATTGAAGAGTCCAAAACTGCCAATGCCCTGGCTTTCCTTTTTGATCGCTTTGGGCTTTGGCTTCTACAAGCTTACCTTAGAGAGAGCAACGGGATTGAAGAATTGCCCTTGAATGCAATGGTAGGTAAGATCCATCCCAAATTGTTGTTCAAATACTATGTTTATATAGGAAATAGTTTACTGTCCAAACTGAAAGGAAGCAATGAGTCAGTTTTCGACCTTACATCGTCAAGTATGATTTATTGATGAAACTTTGCAGGTAATCGATACCTTGATCAGTAAGATAGTTAAGGACTTCTCTGCATTGCTTGTTTCTCAGGGAACTCAGGTAATAAGAACTATCAAGTGCCACTGTCCCTAATACTAATGTGTCTGAAAGCATTCTCACTGCACTGAAGTGATCTGATATATTCTTTGCTTTTTCCAGCTTGGACTGTTTCTGAAGAAAATCTTGAAAGCTGACATTAATTCTCTATCAAAATCTGATTTTATAGAAGCCATCTCACTGTATCTTGGTCAAAGGACTAGCCTGGCATCAAATGATTTCTCTAAGTTCTGCATCTGTGGTGGGAAACGTGAGGTTATTCGCCATACTGTTAGTCACTCAGCTGCTCATGCAGAACTTATTGATCTTCAGCAGAGAGAGCTTGAGGTTTGAGAATTTTCCCATGGAACGAATAATGCTACCACCTTTTGACATACCTTAGACGACTGACTTGCTGCTTTCTCATGTTTTATATCATTTTAGGACATTAAATTAGATTTTCAAGAAACAAGACTTCAAGTCAGACAAATTCACTCAAGTTGGGAGGAAGAACTTAAAAGGCTAGGTAAGAATTTATAACATCGTCCTACCAGGGACTTTCTAAGGTCATTTAATGACAAGTTATTGACTAAATTCATGAAACTATATATTCTGCTTTTTATAGAGCATCATATCAAGGGTCTTGAAGTGGCATCCTCTTCTTACCACAAGGTATTAGAAGAAAACCGTATGCTTTACAATCAAGTCCAAGACCTCAAAGGTATGCACCTTTTCTTTTCTTTTGTTATTTATTACCATTGTTTCATGTTAGGAATGGTACGGTGTTGACCCTTTTGATGGCTTTCAACACAGGAACCATAAGAGTCTACTGCAGAGTGAGGCCCTTTCTGCAAGGCCAAACAAATGGACAATCAACCGTAGATTATATAGGAGAAAACGGAAATATCATGATTGTCAATCCTTTAAAGCAGGGCAAGGACGCAAGAAAAGTGTTCTCGTTTAACAAGGTGTTTGGACCAAATGTCTCTCAAGGTACTTCTGAATCCGTAGAGTTTGAGTCGTTATTATCCTTCACTTTCTTGTACTTATGTTCACATCATGATAATATAATGTGCAGAGCAAATATACGTTGACACTCAACCACTGATCAGATCTGTCCTAGATGGCTTCAATGTTTGCATCTTTGCATATGGACAAACTGGCTCAGGAAAGACATACACAATGGTATATTCATCTTCTCTATCTGCGCATACACCTTCATGAAAGCTTCTTTCATTTGGAAATCTAACATTGCAATACCTTTTCTATACCTCATGTTGCTTCCATATCATAGAGTGGCCCTGATTTGACTACTGAACAAACATGGGGTGTGAATTATCGTGCTCTATGTGACCTGTTTCAAATATCCAAGGAGAGAGCAGATGCTGTTAAATATGAAGTTGGGGTGCAGATGATTGAAATATACAATGAACAAGTGAGAGATTTACTTGTCATGGATGGCTCTAATAGAAGATATCCTTTCACATTTACCTTCTAGTTACATACTTGTACTGCAAACTTTATAACTCCTAGCTATTTTCTGTCTGAATTAGTGTTTTAATTTCTATCTTGGGGTCTAGTTCACCTTAACCACCTGTACATTGGATATTCGTAACAATTCTCAGTTGAATGGCCTAAATGTGCCTGATGCAAGTTGGGTTCCAGTTTCGAGTACTCAAGATGTTCTTGACTGGATGAGGATTGGTCATAAGAATCGAGCTGTAGGTGCTACTGCTTTAAATGAAAGAAGTAGCCGGTCTCACAGGTAGGAACATAGCAGTAAACCTTGTGTTTCTTTTGCATGCTACTGAACCAAAAAGCAATTGAAAAATGATCTTTTCTTGGCACATTGTGTCTTCTTCAGTGTTTTGACTATTCATGTGTATGGAAAAGAGTTGGTTTCTGGATCCATCCTCAAAGGTTGCCTGCATTTGGTGGATTTGGCTGGGAGTGAGAGAGTGGATAAATCGGAGGCGGTAGGTGACAGATTGAAGGAAGCTCAACACATCAATAGATCACTGTCTGCACTAGGAGATGTCATCTCTGCACTCGCACAGAAGAGTGCCCATATTCCTTACAGAAACAGCAAGCTTACGCAAGTATTACAGGATTCTTTAGGTATATGCCTACTTTCAGTCATTTGATCATAGTGATATATGTGAGACTTTCTCTGAACTTTATCTTGCTTCTTCTATTGCTCATACATTATTGCTTTTCTATGATAGGAGGGCAAGCTAAAACATTAATGTTTGTACATATAAGCCCTGAAGTCAATGCCATTGGAGAGACAGTGAGCACACTAAAGTTTGCTGAGAGGGTTGCTTCCATTGAACTTGGGGCAGCTCGATCTAACAAGGAAACTGGTGAAATCCGAGAACTTAAAGACGAGGTGAAAATCTCAATTGTTCAAGTGCAATTCTCCTTATTGTATTCTTCTGGCTTATCTTTGCTCCGACAAAACCTTATTCAATTACTATAATCTATAAGAAATCTGTTTCAGATATCAAATCTTAAACTTGCCTTGGAAAAGAAGGAAGCAGAAGTAGAACAACTGAAAGGAGGACATGTTCGAAGTATGGCTGAATCACAAAGAGGAAGAGCGGTTTCACCTTTCCATATTCCAAGATATGGAATGTCTACCAGCATTAAGCCTGAAACATCTCAGAGGCCTGGTGATGATAGTAGAATCTCTGAGGTAACTGAAAACATGATGGGCATTCAAAGCTCTTAAACTGGATTAAACTTCAGGATTTTGCTGAATTATGAATTTCTTACATCTATTTTATGGTTATATTGGATTTTCAGGCCAGAAGCTCTTCTTCAGGTAAGCAGAGGAGGTCAAGATTTCCATCTGCACTCACAGACAAGGAAGTGCTGCCGAAGATGCCTATTTTAGCTGAAGAGAGATTGGCAAGTGCAGTAAAGGCAAGGTCACCATCTCCTCCTGTGAGGAGATCATTATCTACTGATAGAGGAGCCTTAATTAGAAGCAGGACCAAGGCTGACACAGTAGACAACCAACCAGTCTCAAGAGTACCATTTCCGGCTAGAGTTCCTGTTAATAAATCCTTCACTACAACAACTGTGATCCCATCGACAGAAAATAACAACTCCAGAGTTCATATGAGTTCTCAAGAGACAGCCAAACAAGATAATACCTCAGATGCATTCTACAACCAGCTCCAAAAACTCAGCATTAAGAAAGTTCACTCAGAACATGAAGATGAGTTTAGGCAAGCCCTTAATATTAGACAAGGTGGCATTAGGAAAAGCAAGGCTGAGAATAAGGCTAGAATAAAGCACCAACTGCCAGCGAGACTTCAGAAAACTGATGTTGCAGTGACATTGCTTTCTGATATGGATGCTGCTAGTGAGAAAATGGAGGAGCCTCGAAAAAGTGACTTCTCTGATCCAGAAAATGAGCATTCACTAGTCGTGTCTCCTGTGCATAGTGCCTTGAAAATGAAGAAGGTTCGACAGAACTTCTCTAGGAATTTGCAGAATCTTGAACCAAGGTATGCTTAAACGTTTTCTTGTACCAAGCAGCCAAGAGCTGACATAATTCACTTCTAGTTCTGATGAACATTGCATTTCCATTATGTGCAGAGGATTAGTTCAAGCAGTGGAACCCTTGTTGGGTGGGAAAATTGACAGGATTCCAAATGGCGTAATTCGCCAAGCAAAGGAAGGAAGTAACACTTTGATGCCTGAATTTAGAAGGAGCAGATCTTCACCTCGCGGGAAATTTTTGGTTTTGCCTTGAGGATTCTACAGTATATATAGCATACTAAATCCTTGCCTTTGTCAGCAATATTGTTTAAAATTTTGTATAGTGACTATTCAAGTTGGTCTTTTTGGGTTGCATTTTCAAGGGATATATTGTTGTGCAAGATGTCATTTGAGATGAATTATGTGTATACTTAAAAAAACTTATATGATTTGTTTCATCTGATTTTTCTTTTCTTTCCTTCTGGGCAATCTTGCATGACAGAATGTCTCTATTTCACAGAATATCTGCACGTATCAGGTCGAAAATAGGAAACAAGTAGAGATAGAAGAGAAAAGGACTAACGGAGGGAAAGGAAAGAAAAGGGCAATTTATCTTTAGCAGATATGGATAAATGTCAACTACCTCTAAACTCTAAGCTTCCTTCAAACACAACTAATATACCTATGTAGAAATCGTTCAAGCTTGTTATTGGATTTACATACGCTAGTCTGTTTGGATTCTTGCAATCAGACAATTTAACTCAACTCCATATCAAGTAGTTTTCCATCCCCAGACAAGTAATCCCAGTAGTTTATGTTTTCCTTATGCCTCTATGATTGAATTTCCACTCATGTTGCTTGCTTTCGAGGTGTTCCCTTTGGCTGAAAAAGTTGATGCCTGTGAAACATTTATTTCTTGTGTCTGCTTCTGGGTGTTCTAGATTGCTTGTGTTTATTACAGGAAAAGTTTAGATTTGAGAAAGTGGAGTTACTAATTCTATAAATGTCTGGTGTAAAGCATGGGACATTGCAACTAACGGTCAGATCCACCTCCTAATAAAATCACCATTTTGTCTTGCCTCTTTCTTTTATCAGATTCATTTCTCTCCAATTCATCTATGATCATGTTCTTCACCTTAATCTCTGTCTAGCCTATTTTCTAAACTCACTATGGTACCGCTTCATTCTCTTTTCTGTTTTCTCTAACAAAGGTGCAGTACTCTTCAAAGAACCTAACTAGTTTCCAACCTTGCAGTTCCTCTATCTGCTTCTGTGGTTCTCCTTTTTAAGTTTGTTTCCATTTCCTTTCATTAGACATCTAGTCTTTCATAACACATTGAAGCCGCCTGGATAGAAGGAAAAGTTTTGACCCTTGATGAAGGTGAGGCTGGAGAGTTGAATGGCAGACTGTTAGCTTCAGTGGGCAAGATCATAGCAGACAAGCCACCCAGCAAAGGAGGAGCTCAGGGTGTTTCAAAAGAGCCTGGGGGAGAATGCAGAGATTTCACTGTTACTGAATTATCTGAGGACACCTACTTATGCACCTTCAAGGAAGCAAGAGCGGCTGAACAAATTTTGGAGGATGGTCCATGGTCAGTGATGGGCTATGGCATTTGCTTTCACAGATGGCAACCAGGGCTTACCCTGGATCAGCTGGATTTTTCTCAAGTGGTCTATTGGGTCCAGGTGGCCTCTCTTTGGACCAAATGGGCCCCAAAAATTCAAAAACGTTGGAGAGCAGATTGGTAGGATGGTGGAAATTGAGGATCCCACTTCTTTACATGTTACAAGAAGGGGTTTCTTCAGGGCTCGAGATGTTACTAAAGCACTCCCTTCAGGATGTTGGGCTTACAGGACTGGAAAATACTGTATGGGTCCCCCTCAAGTATGAACATTTAGCTTATAGTTGTTCCACATGGAATAATGTTTCACCTATTTTAATTGTTCTGCGTGAAGTAGTGTTTCACTTATAATGGTTATTCTCATTATTCTTTATATAATGTTACGCGATAAAATGATTTTTTAGAGAATAAACATTAATCAAAATCAACTATCTACAGTTTGTATATCACATTGCTAAATTTTCTATGTTTCTGATAAAGTGGTTATGATTTGAACACTAAGGAGACATGGGGTGTGAACTTTTGAGCTTTGTGTGACTTGAACACTAAAGAGACATGGGGTGTGAAGTTTTGAGCTTTATGTGACTTATTCCAAATATCAAAGACAAGAGAAGATGTCATAGAATACAAAGTGCGAGATTTACTAGTTATTGATGGCTCTACTAAAAGATATCCTTTTCCAATGGTGCTTTCTATCTGCAGTTGAGTTAGGCCTTTAGATTTGGATTTTTTTTCTTTTCCTCAGGCATTAAAAAAAATAACTGCTTGTTACATTAGATATATATATAACAACACCGAATGGAATGGCCTTACTGTACCTGATGCAAACTGGATTTCAGTTGCTAGTACTCAAGATGTTCTTGAACTGATAAGAATTGGCCAAAAGAATCAAGCAGTAGGTCCGACTGCATTTAATGAGCGAAGCAGCCGGTCTCATAGGTATATCAGCTTTATCCAGGACAAGTTGTGTAATCATGTTGAATGCTTTGCTGTTAATCATGATTTATGACTACATCCATATTGATTCTTTCCCCAGTGTTTTGACTGTTCATGTTCATGGAAAAGAACTGGTTTCTGGATCCATTTTCAAAGGTTCCCTTCTCTTGGTGGATTTGGCTGGGAGTGAGAGATTGGATACGTCCAAAGTTCAAGGTGACAGGCTGAAGGAAGCTCAATATATCAACAGATCACTCTCTGCACTGGGAGATGTCATCTTAGCTCTTGCCCAGAAGAGTACACATATTCCGTACAGAAACAGCTAGCTTACACAGATATTGCAGAAATCTTTAGGTGTATCATTTTATGTGTAGAAGACAGCTTTCTGCTCCTTTACAAACTGTCTTGTTTCTTTATCATTCTCATTTTGTATTGTGAAATAGGTGGGCATGCTAAGACTTTGATGTTTGTACATGTAAGTCCTGAACTTGAAGCTATTGGAGAGACCATTGGCACATTGAAGTTTGCAGAAAGAGTTGTTCAGTAAACTTGGGGCTGCTTGATCTAACAAAGAAACCGGTGACATCCTAGAATTAAAAGAAGAGGTTCAGTTTCTTGTTTTATGGATGACATTCTTTTTGGCTTGTTTCCAATGCAAGAAATCCTTGTTTAATATTTCTAATATCTATCTTAGATAACAAACCTTAAGCTGGCATTGGAGAAGAAAGAAGCTGAAGTGCAACAATTGAGGGTTGGGAACACAGGAAGCATGACAGGATCACAAAAGGCAAAAGTGCTCAGATTTGGAATCACTTCCAACTTGAAGCCTTGGACATGGCAACGACCTAATGATGATACTAAAAGCCTTGAGGTAACAGAACATACTGTACAAAGATATGGATTTTGTATCACATAATCTGATTTCCATAGAGGTGCTAAACAGCCAAGAACAGCTAAGATGCTATATCTCGCATTTATATTTGATTTACAGGCCAAAAGTGTTCCTTCGACTAAGCAGAGGAGGTCAAAGTTTGCTTCTGCTCTCACAGGCAAGGACATGTCACCAAAGATGCCTACTGTGCCAGAAGAGAGACTGGTACGTACAGGAAAGCCAAAGTCACCTACCCCTCCTGTAAGGAGATATTTATCTGGTGATAAAGGAGCCTCAACTCGAAACAAGGTCAAGGTTGACATAGTTGAGAACCAACCAATCACAAAAGTCATGCTTCCAGCTAAAGCACCCACTAAATATCTTGCCCCAGTACCAGAGATCCCATCAACAGATAACATCTCTGCAGTCCAAACAGACCATAAGATTGATGAAAGTAAATTGAATTCTCTGATGCATTCTACAGCCTCATCCCTAGGGAAAGTCAGTCAGAACATGAAGAAGGGCAGTTTCTTTTATGCAGACTCTTAATATTGAGAAAGGAAGCATTAGGAAAGCAGGAGTCCAAAGATATGCATCTACTGCCAGCTAGGTTCCTGATATCTGATGTACCATACTACCACTGACATTGCTTTGTAATATAATTTTTGGTTAATATCAAATTTTTGGAGCCCCTAGAGTGTTTTCAGAAACACAAAATGAGAAATTATTTGTTGGGTCACCACTCACCAGCTCCTGGTGCCTTGCTGATATAGAAAGCTTGACAGGACTTCTTTAGGAACTGAAAAATCTTGAACCAATGTAATCTTACTTTTTCAGAGCAGTCAGGAACTAAGAACTTTGTTACATTTTGTAAATAAAATTGGTTCCTCCCTGGCTACTCATTAGTAAATGCAGATTCACCAAGCAAAGAAGTGAGGCAACACTTCAACTTTTGAACAAGGGCTTCACCATGTGGAATATCTTGGCCTTAAGAATTCCCAACTACCAAGAGATTCTTTGCCTTTGGTTCTTCAAACTTTTCACTGTGACTGTTCTGGTTGGACTTTGAGTTTCCCCACCTCTTTTGAAGGAGCTGCTGTTATTTCTTTTTTTTTCAGATCCAGTATAAAAGGTCCTCAAATACATCTTGAAAGAACCATGACAGGTATAAAGGAAAATCATCCTTTCTATTCATCAGATCCTGCCAAATGTCTCCACTCGAATTTGGGAAACGAGAGTGAAGTTTATGAGATGAGAGAGAGCTACCTCCATTTATGTCTCTTAAGCCCAATGAGCTTTACCATGTACCAAAAGAATAATTGCTGGCCCACAAACCTACCTTTACTTTGTGGTTTGATTTAATTTTCTGTCACATTTACCTGTAAATGACCTACTTTACTCTATCTTTTTTCCTGCTTAGGAGATTTGGTTTATGTACCAAATATTTCTAAATATGAGGAAAAGAAAAGGAAAATATTTCCATCCATTCAGTTGTCTAACCAAATACCATGCAACTGTTTCTTTCATGAATTTTTTGCAAGCAATCTTGTACACAACTGTTTAAGTATTACCAAATTTAGACTCTAATCTGTATGGCTTTTAACTAAATTGCTCCAAATAGTCTATAAATAGTAATACTAGAGGAAAACAAGAAAGTTTCTGTTCAAGATGATAAACATTGACAACCTCAGCTTAGATGTAAATTTCTCAAAGTAACTTCCCTTGTTACTAACTCCAAAACCACCAGCATGGAACCATTTCCTGAACCAATATATCTGCAAATTTTCAAGCAGACAATTCATGTCACCCAATTTATCATCAATTTTAATATCTGCAAATTTCATACTTGGGTGTTGTTAAATTCAGTGACTGACAGATTTCTCACATTCAATCACCCTCAAGAATTTGATCAGTTTCAAGGGCTTTATCATTCTCAAGATAGTCATTAAGCCCAGGTAACATGTACATTTTACATTCATGTGATATCTGAGGCCAAATATCTCCACCACTTCATACAGAAAAGAAGGTAGATGTGGACGATATCCTGATAAAGCAGGCATTAGGTTTGAAGAGAGTTGATGGGACTCTCCTCAAGAATATGACCAGTAGTGGATTTAACAGCTGCGCAAAGACTGCTTTCCAGGGCTTAATCATTTTATACCAAGCAACCTAACATCGGCAAAATCTAATTGTCAAAACTGGTCAAAGGCCCTTAACGATGTTGAGTAATCTTGAGGTGCTGGCTTACCTAACATTCCAAGGCCACCACCATCAAAGGAGAAACAAAAAGAGAATCAAGGGACAACAGATAATGCTGCACAATACTCAGTCACCTCCATCTACCATGCCCATATTGCAGACTCGAGCCGCAAAGTAACAGCCACATGGTGCAAAAGCCTCGTTAACCATTCCTTTACTATCAATGTGGAAAATCCTTCCGATGATCAAAGTCCTTGCACCTGCAAGATTGATTTAAAAGCATGGCAGTTTTGGGGCAGAAAAGGTCTCAAAAGTTTGGAAGTAGATGGCAAGCGGGTAGATGTCTACTGGGATTTTCGACAGGCAAAGTTCTCCAGTAGCCCTGAGCCTTGTTCAGACTATTATGTGGCAATCGTGTCTGAGGAAGAGGTGGCATTAGTTGTAGGAGATATGAAGACAGATGCTTTTAAGAGAACCAAGAAAAGACCATCCTTGGTAGATGCTATCTTGCTGTGCAAGAAAGAGCATATCTGCGGGAAGAAATTATTTTGCTCCAAAGCCAAACTAAATGAGGGGAAACACGAGCATGACATTATGATTGAGAACTCTCTATCTGGTCCTGATGATCCAGAAATGTGGGTTAGCATAGATGGTACTGCTGTGATTCGGATCATGAACCTGCATTGGCGGTTTAGGGGAAATGAAATTGTCACAGTGAACAATACACCAGTACAAATCTTCTGGGATGTGCATGATTGGTTGTATAATACCTCTGGTTCAAGCCATGGTTTGTTCATCTTCACGCCAGGCGTGCCAGATTCTGCAGCTCATTGTGATTCAGATGGCTGCAACACATATGACTCACCAAGGGACAGCCAGTCAGTGCCAAGATTTTGCTATGTTCTTTATGCTTGGAAAACTGAGTAGGATCTAATTTAACAAAGTCATTTGTTGCGGGTCATTTATCCTTTTTCAAAAAGCTAACTTGATAGGTGTGTTTGCTCGATACGAGATTAAAGCACGTTACCTAATTCCTTTCAAGCGTTCAATACCACAGATTACCTGTTGGAAACTGCTGCAAACATTTGTACTAGTTTGGTGGGTTCTGTGGTAGTTTGATCATTGTACATGACATGGTTAGATGTTTCTCTAGTCTCTTGCCATTCTAACTATATCTCAAATCTAAATGGCGTCTTCCTTGACCACCTTTTTATGTTCCTTGTCAATGATTTCCTTGTTCATCTCTGTGAACTCATAGGAGCGAAATCAACGAACTGCAAATCAAAAACTTGTTCTAATGCATGCAAAATAATAAAGGAGAAACCTTTCTAACTCCAAATGGCGCTTTAAAACAAAACAAACAGTTAGAAAAAGGGACGCGTAAAAACCCAGGCCAAAACGCTGCCGTTGCAGGCACCAACTTCAGCTAAGGATTTCTAAGGTTTTAACTGAACTTCAGCCATGAACTTGAAAATTGAAATTGAAAATGTCCACTTTTGCGGGTAATCTCGGCTTCAAAATCTCATCCAGTCTTCAATTTCGGGTCTACTCAATTCCCTGGTAAGCTTTTCCACTCCAAGTTTGGTTTTTTTTTTCCATGGTCTGTTTGGTTGCCAAGAAAATGGAAGAAAGTGAAACAAGATTGGTACTTTGATTTATTTCTATCTTTCCAGTTTCATATTTGTGAAAGAAATCCAAAACCCAATTTATATATGATGTTAATTAGCCAGCCTAAGATTTAAAAAATGATAAAGCTTTGATTTTTCAGGTTGAATGGGAAAAAGGCAATATATTGTTTGAAAGAGAGGGAGTATAGTTCATCAGTTCCAGTAAGGTATATACCTAAGAAATCTTTGGAAACTAAAGTGCCAGAAAGTTCTCCACATTCAAAGGGTTTGAGAACGAATGAGTCTCATAAAAGTTGTGATTGGAATGCATTTGGAAGCAAGAGTACAAACAATAGGAGCAGTATTGTTGATGAAAAGTCACAAACACGAAGCAGAATGTTTGAGGAAAGCGTCTTGCATGATGATGTTAAACAAGGTATGCTGAATTTGTAAGGATCAAACTTTTATCTTCTAATTGTTATATGCAATGCTTGTGGATTGCTATTGGGAATTGATGGTTTACAAGGATCATGTATACCAGCACAGGGTTAACTTTATTGGTTTCAAACTCAAAGCATTGTGGATGTAATGATTTCTTGAATAGTTTTATGTCCATTTGTAAAAGTTTTACACTGGTAAAGTGGTAATATAGATTAAGGGTATCGATGAACTTTTAGATGGAAATACTTACTACATGTTTCCAAGTTTAGTCTTGCAAGTTTCTTCTGATGTGTGCACAAAAATGACAATGATATGCTTTAAATCATTTATCACACTCACTGAGTTGGAAAAATAACTGCTCTAATTATAGACCATGAAATAATGGCAAAGTCCTTGGAGGCGGTTGAGGATATTCATCAAGGGCAGGATATTTATGGGATGAATGTGCTACAAGTTTCTAAGAGAATGCCAGATGCTGAGAAGTTGGCAATTGAATTACTTGCAGCAAGGTTAGCTTATTACTTTCTCTACCTTTATAACCTTTGTTTTTCATTTCTTGGACATGAAATGTAGCTTAGCCATTTTTTAATCATTTTATTAGTTCTTCACTGAATGCAATCTTCTTTACCCTGCAGAGCATTTACAGCAGGTGAACTAAGAAAGAAATTACTTGGGAAGAGATTCCATCCAGATATTGTTGATGTAGTGATTAACGATTTTCAGAAGAGGTGTGTAAATAATTAGACTGGAAGACGTCATATTGAATATTTCTATGAGCTATTTTTTGAGCCACCATATTTGCAATTATAATCTATTGGGGTATATTTGCTTCTACTGTGGTCCGTATTTTTGCTTTCGATTGCATTGTGAGTTAAGCAATTATTTGACCTTTTTAGTTTGCCGTAGAGGGTTGATCAATGATGGCTTGTATGCTGAAGCCTTTTCTCGATCTAGATGGTCTTCATCAACCTGGGGACCAAGGAGGATCAAGCAAGTAAGTGGTCATCCTTTAAATATAAGTTTTTCCAGTAATTTAAGTATCTTAAGATTGTGCCATCTTCTTAAATAGATGAGGCTTTTTGCTTGCTAATAGTAAATTTCTCATAAATCACCGTTTCAAGTGGCTAAGAAGATGAAAGTTATCTCAAGATCCTATCCTTTTTCAAATTATATATATCATAGTTAATTATCTGAGTATGTAAATAACGGAAAACCTAGTGAAAAAAAGGGCTATGGGTAGACTTGAAATCTTTGAGTATTAAATTTAGTTCTATACTTTAGTGTAGGCTTATTGGAACTTGTCCAAGTTTAAAGAATCGTGTATAATGTCCTTGCTGTTGGTATAGATCATAATATTTGTGTTAATATTGTCTAGCTTCTGGGTTCTAATAACAATTAAATAAAGAAAAGGAAGGGAAATGGGAAAGGAAAAGAAGAAACAAAGAAACAAGGTTTATTTATTTCTAACATTTGTTGTTTTCAAGAAAAAATTTTAAACTCTTCAGTGATGGAGTGCTGTTGTCAAATCAGGCATTGTTCAAGAAGGGAATAAGCGAAGCTGATGCAGAGAAGGCATTAAAACTTGTTTTTGAGGATAAGGTTGGTGACTTAAACGATGATCAAGAATCCACCCTTGGCTTGTCAAAGCTTTCAATGGATCACCTATTAATTCAGGCCTCAAAGCAATGGCTTCGAGGTCGAGATGTTCCTAAAGAGAAACGTAAATCAAGAATAGTTCGGTGGCTTCAGTATCGTGGCTTCAACTGGGGTGTTATTGGTTCTATAGTAAAGAAGTTAGAATCTCAGTATCCTCCCTAAAACACCAAAAGGATCTCACCTATGTTTTGGCAGGAATGAAAGATAATTCTAGGTTTCGATGAGGTTTCATACCCATCATTTGAATTGTCAAATGCAAGTTGGGGAATAAGGATAGGGTTGCGATTGCTTATGGCATGTATTGGCTGCTGCATAAGCTGCTCATCTTAGCACTTTACTGTGCCAAACTTAATGTTGCATAAATCTATGTTAGTGCCCCTACACTCTAGTCAGGTCGAGATGAGGTTGACCTTTGCTAGCACATAACTCCAAGACAAAGCGGCAAGTGGTGGCATTACCTTGACATTGATTGGATCCAACAAAATGTTTCATTGATTGAGGGCCTGCATGTATTTATCTTCTGCAAATATCTGTTTGAAGGAATTTTCTCATTATGTTTGTGTATCAATCTTCTCTCTTGAGGCATCTTTTATGGAAGAAAACTTATCACATGACACTAATTACCACACACACACATACATATCAGCTGATACATGAATTCTCATTGAAAACTTCTTGGTGAAAGCAAGTAGGATGGTAGAACTCAACGTTAGATGGCTGCCATCATGATTTCTTCTATTTGTTGTCTCAGAAATCTTGAGACTGCATCAATATTGAGACAATGGCAGTACTCTCAGCTAGTGGAGCTGCATTATCCTATCCTGTGGATCTTAGTTCTTCCGCAGATGCATCAATATGATTATGAAACAGTTATTTTGTTTTTCTATGTGTATACAAGTATAATGGTTTTGCTACTGCATGTGCATCTGATTAGGACATACAGAGTCTTCCAAACCAAGGTTTAGATTACCTTGGGAAGACTTTTACATTGCTGGAAGGAAAGTCTTTTTCAGACAGCACACGGACATGTGATGTGGGGAACGTGGGACCATGTGACCACAGCTGTTGAGGCAGGTTGAGAGAGAGAGAGAGAGAGAGGTGGAATCTCATTCTTGCAATAAATTCTAATTACATAAATCCAAAGCTAACAATCATTGTTCCAGCTTCAACTACATGCCCTGCAGTCATCCTCTCAATTCAAACTCTTTAACATTTGCCATCTCTAGTCCCAAGATATCCCTCTTATAGTGCCATAAGCACCCTACGTTCCCTCTCTCTTTTTCTCTCTTTTGTTACATTTGCTAATATAATATACTACATTTAAGTGAAATCTAAGTAATCAAATTATTACAATCTACAATACCAAATACTCGAGAAACAACTACTCAGAAAAGGGGGGGGAGGTTGGGGGAAAGAAAGGCCTGTTAACATTTCCCACTCCCATGTTTTGTGCTGATACAGCATCGATTCTTCTGTGGACTATGAACAAATTATGTATCACATAGCTTACTACTTGAAACCTCCTCCTGATGATTGGATTGAATCATCGGAGAAAGCAAACGAGCAGTTAGAAGATCCTTGAGAAACTACTATTCTAGGAGGAGGTGATGAGCGAGGAGGGGCTGATAAGGACCCCTTTGAAATGTCAGCTTCAGACCTTAAGGTCTCAACATGACGGATTTCTTTGAGCATCGCTACAACATCTTTCATTATTGGACGGTCGTCAGGCCGGGTGCTGACACAGAGAAATGATACAGCTAGTGTTTGTAGCATTTCATGCATGGCAGGGTCAGCCCTCCCTCTAAGCTTTGGGTGCAGGATATCAGATGGGTCTCGCTTGCTGGCCAAATGATCCCGAACCCACTGAACCAAGTGTGCACCCCCTGGCAAAGTTGGGTCTAACGGATGCCTGCCGGTTAGCACCTCTAAGAGGACTACACCAAAACTGTAGACATCACTTTTCTCTGTAATACGTTGCATTGTGGCATGTTCTGAGAGTAACCATGGAATATAGAAAAACGAATCAGTGACTAATATGAATGAATTAAGGGAAGAGATTGAATACAACAGGCTTATTAAACCTTGGTTAGGAAAAAGAAAATACCTGGAGCCATGTATCCATAAGAACCTGCTAGGTGTGGTCTTGGATTTAATTTGGAAAGTTTACCATCATCATTGTTATTCACAACTCGAGCTAACCCAAAGTCAGCAAGGTAAGGCTCATAGCCAGTACCTAATAAGACATTCATAGCTTTCACATCCCCATGCAAAATTGCAGGCACACAGTCATGGTGTAAGTATGCAAGGGCATGTGCCACACCCAGCACAACATCATATCTAGCCTCCCAGTCTGGTGCTCCCTTGCCGGCACCGTGGAGGAGTGAACTCAAGCTTCCATTTGGAACGTAATTGTAAAACAGCAGCTTCAAATTCCTGTTTGTACCCCAACCAAGAAGCCGGACAATGTTTCTGTGCCTGATTGAGCCTAGTGTCTGGATTTCAGAAGTGAATGCACCAGACTGTTCTGATGACCACATCTTCTTCACTGCTAATGTTTCACCATTTGGAATCATTACCCTGTATACAACCCCAGAGCTCCCAGTGCCGATCACATTAGCTGAAGTTAAATTGTGGACAACATCATCAATCGAGAAGTCAAGCTTCTGATACAGGGTCACTTCCCAATTATCATCTTCCATGAGGCCATTGCTAGCAAACCGGGCTCGAACTAACATGTATATAGCAAGTAGGACTAGAACTGCACTGGCACTTATCAAGATGGACAGAGCTAGCTTTACTGCTGGTCTATCATGCCTTGCATGTCCAATATCAGCTGAAGTTACAACCCCATTGGAGATGTAGAGACCTTTGTTTGATTCAAGGTCACTCAGGGGGAGCTTTCGGAAAAATGGGGAATTTGGCAGTTCACCAGAGAAGTCATTGAAGGAGACATTGAGGGATACAAGGTTTAGTAGGCTTGCAAGGACATCTAGCTTGCCATTGAATTTGTTGTGGGAGAGGTCAAGTGCTCCTAGCTTGCTAAGCCCAGAGAACTCAGATGGGATTTCACCAGAAAATTGGTTGCAGCTGAGATTGAGAGAGATTTCAAGTGCCGGAAGCTGGCCTAGTTCCTTGGGAATTTCACCAAAGAAACCATTGTCACCGAGGTTTACCAACTGGAGCTTACTGCAGGACAATATCTCAGATGGAATTCTTCCGGAAAGTTGATTCTTTCCCAAATTTAGCTTAGTCAACTCAGTCAAGGACCCAATACTATGAGTCAATGGACCTGTGAGCCTGTTGTCTGAAATGTCCACGTACTGTAGGCTTGAAGGCAGAGTATCTGGCAGAGAACCAGTGAGACCATTTGAATGGAGGTCAAGAAACTCAAGGTTTTGACATCCAGATATTGATGGAGGAATTCCTCCAACAAAACGATTCTTGCTTAAGTCAACGAAATTCAAGCCCTTCAAATTTCCAATCTCTGATGGAATTGTTCCTGCAAGTCTATTGCCATT
This sequence comes from Theobroma umbraticum, assembly GCF_002168275.2. Classification (NCBI taxonomy): domain Eukaryota; kingdom Viridiplantae; phylum Streptophyta; class Magnoliopsida; order Malvales; family Malvaceae; genus Theobroma; species Theobroma umbraticum. The sequence continues at coordinate 8,609,013 of NW_018397262.1, read as the reverse complement.
CAATCGTAACCTGTACAGATTGGTGCAGTTTCCTATATCTGGCGGTATAAAACCAGATAAATCATTGGAAAGTAGCAGTAGCTTGGTGAGGTTTCTCAAACCAAAAATTTCTTTTGGGATTGAACCAAAGAGGCCATTGTAGGATAAATCAAGTGCCTGAAGATCATGGCACTGAGAAAGGCTGTCTGGAATATTACCCGTGAGGTTATTTTGCCAGGCAAAGAATAGAGTCAAGCTCTTTAGGTTGCCAATGAGGACAGGAATCTCACCGGAGATGGCGTTGTTGTCAATTTCCAGATGAGCCAGCTCCGTGCAATTTGAAATTTCAGAAGGAATGGTACCTGATAGCTTATTAACACTCAGTTGAAGCTCTTGAAGCTTCAAAAGGTTTCCGATGCTTCTTGGTATGCTACCTGTCAGAAGATTCTCCGAAAAATCCACCACAGTTAGCTCCGTGCAGCTTCCAAGCTCATCCGGGATAGTACCAACTAAGCTGTTCTGCCACAATAGTAGACTCTGGAGTTTGCTGAGCTGACCAACTTGCCTGGGGATTGGACCAGAGATAGAATTCTGATAGAGGTAAAGATTCTGCAGCTCACTGCAATTTCCAATCTCTTCTGGGATAGGACCTGATAACAAAGATGTATATATGGCTATGGTTTGAATCCTTTTCAGCATTCCAATTGATGAAGGAAGATTTCCAGAAATGCCAGTTTCAGCAAGGCCTAACAAAACCAAGTTGGTGCAGTTTCCTATCTCCCAAGGCAGCTCACCCTTGAGATTTTTATTCCCACCTGCTCGAAAAACTTCTAGCTTTCTCAATTCTCCTATGCTCTTTGGGATTTCACCACTGAGTTGATTGTCATAGAGTGTCAGGTAAACAAGACTGGAAAGATTTCCAATTCCTGATGGAATTTCACCTTCAAGAAAGTTTGTGTTTAGTGACAAACTTTTCAGTTTGCTCAGCCTGCAAATTTCCAGGGGGATTTCACCTGAGAGAGAATTGTCACTGAGATCAACAAAAGTGAGCTCATAATAATCTCCGAATTCTTTAGGAATTGTGCCAGTGAGATTGGTCGATGAAAGTACAAGGGTCCTCAAAGATATTAGAGACTGAAAGTTTGAAGGCAATGAGCCTTGCAAATCAATTGCTTTCAAGCTTATCTCCTCTACTTCGCCATTGGAGTTGCAATGAATACCAAACCATTTGCATGGAGTAGGGTCTAATGAATTCCACAATTTTAGAGCATCTGCGGTGCTGTTCAGGCTGTTCTTCCATGTTAAAAGAGCTTGCCCCTGCTCATCAATCGAGTAACAATGATGGAAAAGAAGAGAGTTTATTGAGAGAAGTAAGGTGAAGGAGAAGATATTGGAAGAAAGCAGGAGATTCCTTAGAGTTGCAGGCATTGCTTAGAGAAGAGAACAGGTGATCTGTTTTGGGATTGTAGAGGGTGGAACCCCATGTTTTGTTTATAGAACAAAAGCAGAAGATCGGGATCCAAGTGCACCTTCTTTTTCTATTATTTTTCTAATACGTGCAGCTGTTAATTAAGAGATGGTGATGCAGATAAGTTTCTGATATTAATTAAGTAAACCTTTTTCCCTTCTTTTTTTTTCATTTCAGTCTTTCTGTTAATCTGTCAATTAAAGTGAAGGGTTATTCTGATATTCTTCCCATCCTTTTCCTTCAATAGACTTGTGTTAAGTTTTTCATTTTTTACTACAAGTAACTGTCAGAAAAGATCCTGATGGCACTGAATGGCATGTCGAGAAAATTCCCCTTCTCAAAGTTAAACTATCTTATTTACACTTTTCTGGTCATATAATTGACATATTCCCATGGCAGTAAAATTTTTCCTCCAACTCGGACTGTTCTCTAACTATCTCCAGGACTGATAATTGAACAGTAAACATCTCAGCTCCGCCGTCTGATTAGTGGAAATTATTTCAGAGACAGTGATAGCTTAGAGATCAAACCAGGCAGGCACAATATCCATGGAATGTTTTAGCTTCAAATCAACAGCATCATGTCTTCTTTAATGAGCCAATCCAAGAAGAAGTGGTCCATCAAAAATCTGTGGTCACAACAGACTAGCTGCCCATGTGTTTGTTACCAGTTGAGTTTCAGTTGCTTTTCAATGATTTAAGAAGCTTTAAGTACACATATTTTTGTTCGAGACAAACCCCACATTGTAGTATCCCAATTTCTTACCTAAGAGTGAGGAGCAAACTCAAGACCTCCAGGCTTTCACCATATCTCAGATTAGTTTAACTTTGTCAAAGCTGTTAATACAGCTAATTTGTGTTAAAATTCTGGAATCTTGCTTACTTTTCGTGCAGAAGCAAAGTGGCATATTCTTAGTAAGTTTAAAAGAAAGCATTTCTAAGATCTAATATTAGTTTGTTTATTAGTGCATTAGAATAGTGAACAGCACATGCAAGTAAAGGAATTATCTAAGAAAATTGAGATTATTTTAAGCTGCAAATCCGGACAAGCTGTCGGGTAGCCTTTTGCTGTAAAGGATTAAGAAAACAAGGAAACTGCACCTTTAGTGGAAGGGACAACGTCACACCAACTTCAGAGTTCTTAATGGGGGGGCGTTTTTCACTGTCCTCAGAATCAGATTGACCTACTCAAAAACAAAAGATATTACCCATTTTAAAACTTTATCATAAGATTTTAAGATCAAGTGTCAGCCCTTGATGACCCATCACAACTTGGAAGTACATAAAATCATCAGGTCACCAATTTTCTTGAGCACAAAGACTGTAATTTCTATATCTGAGAACATAAACTTGACTCTTTCCAATGTATTCAATCAATGATAGAGACCATTCCAGGGTAGAATTTAATGAAGCAGTACTATTATTTGGTCTGCTCCATTGATGAATCCTACTCCTTTAGTTTGACCATAGATTCTTACCACAACTACCAGCTAGCTAGCATACCCCTAAAGCATTTTTTTCACTGGTAAGATGTGTGGTTATCAGCATTGAATAATGGGCTCCATGAGCTTCATCTTGTAAGGAAATGATTATACTAAATTTTTCCATCTTCAGATACCAACTTCTCTCAATTTATAAAAGCAAAATAGTCATCACTAGTGTAACTTCTTTTGCACCAGCAAAGTTGATGGGTACAGTACATGCTAATCCAGGGAGTTAAAAAAAAAAAGGTTTAAAAAGTAAAACAAAGCATGAAAATGTGGAAAAGAGAATATGTATGAAAGAGGAGAAAATAAGAATAAATCTAAAGGAAAACAAAGTGACAAAGAGCATTAAAAGAAGAGACAAAGGCTCCCCCTCTCCCCCCCACCCCCCTCCTTACTCCAATCTCCACCTTTCTGTTGTTTACTTTTCCTTGGTGAAACTCAACTTGGAAAAAGTTTGTTGTCTAGGAAATAAAAGGTTTTGTTTGTAAGATACCATTAGATCTGTGTTTGTTTTAACAGCAAGGGGGACATCATGTTCACTTTTTTTCACCTTTGCAATGTTGTTAGATGCCTTTCTTTTACTTCTGAATCTGTTGCTCCAAAATTCAACATGTAGCACTGTCAAAAGCTTGAAGTAGTAGAACTTCAGGACTCCTTGGCATGAACATGCATCCATATACTTAAACAAAAACAACAACTCAATCAAAAATGGATATCACATTGCTGACCCTTGGACTATACATATAGATCTCCATCACATGAACTTCATCTCCCATGCATATATTATTAAACTTTGAGCAATGGGAATCAAAGTTAGTATAGGCAACAAGGGGGTCACATGATGTGATCTAAGATTGCTGGTTTTTCCTGATCTTGGCGCTTTGCAATAAGATTAGCTGAACCAAAACTAGACTATATAATATTTAAAATGGTGATGAAGGTTATAGCTAGGAGTACTTGTTTTTAAACATTTAAGCTACCATGCCACAACCATTGCTAGTTGGTTGCATGTTTTTAATTAGTTTTTACTTGGTATTGTTGTCTTTTTTTGGTTTTGGCATGAGAGTTGCACATGAGAGACAAGAGAGAGTATGGATGGAGTATATATTTAATTACAGTCCATATGATGAGAGCAATGCATTAATTCTTTAGCATCCTTCTCTTTCATAGTCAATGAATTGCCAAATAAAATAAATATGAAAACCCAATTTTTTTAATGGAAAATCAAGATTGGGTTTTCTATGAAAATTTCATAAAAGTCAAGAATAAGGAAAAAAATGGAAAAATAAAGAAAAAAATGGTTCTTGAATAGATGAAAAATGAAAGCTAAGGAAGTGGAGCTGCATGCTTCAAAGTTATGTAAGATTATAAATGTTTTTGAGATGGAAGAAACTGTTTCACTAGTTATGGAAACAAAGATTAAACAAAGAAATGAAACGGTTTTCCAAGCACAACAGTGTATGCACATGGTGACTTCCTCTTCCTACTTGTAGGTGGAAGTGGACCATGGAAGATCACAAGCTCCATTTTTTTCCCATTTGTACTTGACACACGTGCTATGGGGGGTTGAGCAATTTGGATATATCTAACACCATACAAAATTTTCTCCTTTTTTAGTCCCCTAATCCAACACTCTAATGATGAATCCAAAGTAAGGTTTGTCTTTGCTTAATTACAATCCCCCTTTTGGGATTAGATGATAAATCCAACAATGTCCATCACACTTCAAGAAGGAAGTTTCCATCTAATCAACAACATAATCAAATTACATTATTTGATTTTGAGTATAAGTACCTAACCCTGTACATCCAACTGAATGCTTGATTAATATCCATCCATTGTCATCCCTAATCTCATTGGTTCTATTTTTCTATAAGACTTTTGTGATTTTACATCACCCACTTTGATTGTTTCTTTGATTTTGGCCGAATGCTAGAACAATTTATGGGTGTAGTTTTCAGAGTAATCATGAATCTATGAGAAAACAAAAACCCAAAATGAAGCATAGGTCATGGCCAAATGACTCAAGTTCCACTTGCTTGAAGTCAAATTATATGAAAAATATTCACTATTTTTAATGATTTCTTCCAATTTGCAAGTGTTACCAAAGGCTTCTAGCCGGCTGATTCAATGATTTTGCTACATATTTTTACAAGTTTTACCAAATTTTTAAACTTAATTCTCCTGTTTTTCTTCCTTTTTTTTGTAACTTTTCTCTCTTTCTTTAAGCAATCGTGACTCATCAACTAATGTCATTTTCTTCATATCTTTATTTTCTTTTCTTTTATTAATTATTTTTATGGGTGACTGCCCAATTAATTATACACCATGGTCTAGGCATGAAAGTTCACCAATTTGATCACTTTCTTGGCTTTCCCCTTTGTATTTGATGATCTTCCAACTCTTTCACTTCTTCTACTTTTGTTGTTTGCTTTGGGTTTTTCCTAATGGAGAAGCTGACCCTTTTGCTTTCAATAATTCTAATTATAAAAATAAAGGGTTTTGTCATGCATAAGCTCCATCTTAAAGGTCGAATCATTGTCCCCTTATCACAGTGTTGCCGTCCTGATCTTTCCCTAATTTCAGGATTTGGATTCCCTACAAAATCTTTTCTTTATTTACTTCTTTATGGTATTATTAAGAACCTGATCATGGGTTTAAAAAAGTGATGGAAAGCTCTTGGACTTGAGCTTTCTTAAGCTCCATCTAGTCAAAATTTGTGTGCTTGAAATGCTGATAGCTAAAGCTTTGTTCTTTATTAGAGATAATTAATTGAAGAAATGCTATGCTTTTATGTATAGTAGACCACCTTTACCTCTTGAACAAAAATCTTCCCACCCATTTATTATTCTTCTGGTGTTCTCTCCACAAGTTCATGTTACTATCCAATGACGTTTCATATTAATGCTAGGTATGACATAGGGTTATGAAAGAGACAATAAACGAGACACCAAGTTAATGCAAAAGATGTTTATTCGGTATTTTGATACGGTTGATACTGTATTTTTGCTTGAAACACCCTCTTGGTATGTGACCATGCCTGTTTAATGAAAACTGCAAAGATCGATGATATAAATCATGCTACTGCTTGGACATATCAGTGCTTCACTTTCCATTTGCTTCTTGTTTACCACTATGCTAGTCGGCCAGGATCATCTGGCAAAGAGATTTTGCTGCATACCAGAGACGTGTGAGTTCCATTGTAAACAGATGAGATGGTTTCGGAGTGATGGGAGAGTAGTTCAATCACCCTTTTTTTTTCCCATTCTCCACATTAGAGAAACATACATAATGATTGCTAGATATATCCCATCATATGAATTGATGAAAGATTTCCAGAATATGCTCTTATCACTATTGGGGGGACTGGCATGGAAGCTAGCTAGACATCCCACCTAACCACCCTACCTCCACAAGTCAGTTTCACCTGTGATATTTGAGGGAGTTTGAAAATCCCAAGGTGCTGGCAAACAGATATAGCCAAACCACATTGCTGCCAGATCTCACTGAGACTTATATCCATGTTCAACAAAAGGATGGAAGCTCACATGGCCAGGACATTGGCAATTTACTTCCAAGATCCAACATAAAACACAGTGCACAATCAATCAACTAGAGCCTATGCAGGGTTGAGCCTTTAGTAATGAAGACAGTTAAGCTCATCTTTCACAAAAGAACCAGAACCATGGCGACTTGGGCTTAGCTCAGGGATAATGCTATGAATATGAGTAGAGATCTAAACATATTGCTGACCTCTTATACCAAAATGGAAAAGAAACAAAACAGTGAGAATTCATGCTGTTAATTGATCCAACTTTTATTGTTCAGTCACTATCGGAAAATTTAAAGGTACACTCTTCACAATTTTTTTTAGCCACAGGGTTTTTTTTTTTTTTTTCAGGCAATACAAGGAAAGGTTGAGAAGATGGAAGCAATACAGCAATGTACCTGGGACCATTTACCATCTCTTCACTAATTGACAAGTATACAAGGCAAAAAACAAAGGCCAAGAGACCCGGTTCAGCTCCTAAAACATCTTGTTACTGAAGAGGTAAGAGCAGATGTGAGAAATTTCAGCCCAGCAGATCCACCAGGGAAGTAAGAAATAGCATAGTATGCAAGTGCAAGAACCTTTCACAGAAACAGCAAAAAAAAACTGATATCAAATTGGATGTCCGCAGGCAGTAAGCTAATTAATATCTCAGATGATAATTTGACAAACCTAATAAGTTTAAGGTAAAATAATCAAACAAACATGATAAAGTAATGGACTATTACAGGATTCAAAGAAAGAAAAAGCAAGAAGCGAAAGAACAAGGACGCAATATACCTGTAATACAGAAAATAGCACAGAAAGAACATAGCTGTGAAGCACCATAGAAACATATATGGTACCCACCATACTTCCAATAAATCCCAACGTAAAAGGAAGCCTCTGCAGAAATGGTGTGATAGACAAAAGAAGAAAAGAAGAAAGCAGTACATACAATCAAGTTAGTTGATTGTTACCATTTGTAGCACTCAATTTGTGAACAAATTCAAATCTAAATGTAGCATGAATACCTCTTTTGATGACATGTGGGCAAACTGATTCTTTGGGCCTCTTAGAGCAAAGAATGATCCAATGATAAAGCCACATCCAAGGGTAAAGCAGATTGCAAATTTCTGGGGCATGAGCACCATGACTGGAAGAAACATGGTAAAGGCGATGAAAACAAAAAAGACCCCAGTAGCCAGAAGTAAACCAAAATACATAAGTGCTTTTCCTGAAGGGACACTACTTGTGGCAGATTGTAAATTCCCAGGAAGATCTCTCACCCCTTTTGAAACACTGAACCATCAAGCACCAAACAAAAAATACATTAACAGAAGATATTATGACATGCACCTATCTATTTTGTATTTAATTTTTAAGAGGAGATTATGCCAATATATATTCTTTCCTCCATCAATAGCATTTTTTTTCCCATCGATTGATCCTGCACGGTATTCTGATATTGTAGTAGTGAAATAATTGGGTAATAAAAAGAGAGAGAGATGGAAAGAAGAGCACCAACTGGTAAACTTGAAGTATACAAATAGAACAAATTCTACAAAAACCATGATTCAGTTAGCAAACTCGATCCTAGATGATCATAGTGAGATAATAAGATTGAGGCAATCAATTATAAGTGTGGAAATGGAACATTCAAAACTATGGGTCATTAAATTAGGGCATCATATAACTAGAGTTCTCTCCTGAGCTAAAACATGTATGTCACCCATGGTGACTTAATCCATATAGCAAGAAATTAAATCGCAGCCAGAGAATGAAGCACAGATATTCTTCCTTGGTGATTAGAAATCATAATCCACCAATGCATGTCCAGTTCTCTACCAAGCAACAGGTTGCTAGCATTACATTCGGTTACTAGTGCCAGTGATTGCATTGCAGTAGGGTTACAAGGAGAAATACAATTTCCCGTAGGAGAAAAAGAACCTGAAGAACTGAGGAATCTACTAGTAGCAGCAATTGAGTTATCCTCAGCTAGAAGCTGAATGGAGCACCAAAAAGTTTGAGCTTTTACTCCATTCCATGCAGCAAAGATATTGATGATCAATAGTCAACAAGGCTGCACTTTTGATAGAGACACATTAAGACCAATATTTGATGACACATTAAGACACTGCCAAGAACAATTCTAAACGGCAGAATCCCAATAACAAAGATACTACACTTGATTTCACGATAGAATCAACTTAGTTTGCAAAAATTCCTCTTCCATCGTTAGTCACATTATTTCCGACCCATAAACTGACACCAATGTACTAGTTCTAAAAAAATCTTAAAATTCTACATCTTGCTCAAACCAAAACTCAATTCACATTAGGTTTTCACATGCTTTGATACCCCACTTGGTTCTACAACATTATGGCGAATAAAACCAGAACCCAAGGCTTTTATCATCTGAAAGATCTCTCGATACCAAATTATTTCTTCCTAACCCATATGATCTTAGCCACACCTCTACCCATCTTCAATTCTTCTACTTGAATCTAATCTCTCTTGTCCACTAGGCATCTTAATGCTTGAGTTTGATATAACCACTCATCAAAGCCATCCTCCTTTTATTCTAAAAGCAACTAATGCCATAAAGCCTATGGTTTTGAGTTTTGACACATATACACTCCACAGAACAGAGAAAATTTCTCAGACCAGGGGCTTGCAAATACACACTATGTAAGTTCACTTCCACATATCTGCTATGCAAACAGAATAACAAATGACAATTATGAAATCATATGTATATTGAAGCTCTTCAAACTACAATCCTCAAACTGAATATACATTGCCAAACTAATTAACATTTGCTAGATGCTTGTAAATCAAAATGCATGCTCATTTATCCTACCAGGTTCATCAACACACATAAACTACACCAAGAAATATGCAAAGTCAAACTCACCCAGAATTTAAATGACAACAAGATCCTAAATCCTAAAATCAAATTGCCAACAAATCAACAAATAACCAGTAGTCAACAACCAATTTCACTTACATTCACATGTAATAATGCAAGTTTTATCACCAAATTAACACACTTTAACCGCAAAATCCTAAAGCCCTAACCATAATCCAATTCACAAAGTAAAATACAAAAATACATAAACACAATGCTCATAAAAGAATCAAATCTCATTATCAAATTAACACTAACAAACGTAAAAACACATCAAAGATCGATGCTTTTTCGCATTTCCCAGATCAAAAAGAAGAGTGTGATGATGGCTTACACATTGAAGGTACCAGAGACAGTGTCGTTCGCAGACCTCACAGCAGACTCAAGATCGAACCCAAACCCAGTTGCAATGCTCTCATCTGCTTCTCTTGAAGCTGCATATGAGTTCCAATCTGCTAAAAGAGAAGACCCTTCTTTCATCTGCTCGCCACCCCCACTACTGCCCCCTGAGAACCAAGCTTGCATTTTTCTGCTTGTTTTTGGTTTCTAGGGGGAAAAAAACAAAAGAAACAGCTCTAAAGGTTTCACCTGTTTTGTTGGATTTCCTTTCTAGAGTATTTAAGGCCTAGGAATGGTGAGGCTGCTGTAAGAGAATAACTGACCTGGAAGAGAGAGCTTAGGAAATAAGTAAAGAAGATGTTTTTCTGCTTCTTCTCTGTAGTTTGACGAGGTAACGGTGTCGTTTCAAAAGTTGTTGGGAGTCTATCAAAAAATGGAATAGTATTTATTAGTATTTCAAATCAATGCGTTTCCTCATTATCCCATTAAAAAGGTGAGGAAATGGTGGATTCATTAGTTGTTTTCATGTTTTTTTTATTGAAAAAGTAGAATCATAAACTGAAAATGAATCCTTTTGGTTTTGCAATGACAAGTTTCTACTAAAGAAGTTCTTCAGCAGCCTTGGCTTATGTTGGAAAGTGAGGAACTTCACTTCTTCAGCTTTGCACTACCATTTCTGCCATCAACAAAACAAGCTTCCCTAGCTGCAGTTGATGAGAGACTCTGATAAATGTATGTCTGGCTTGCAGTACATTGACAAATCTCTGGTTTTGATAGTTTTGCCACCATTTTCTTCACTTCTTCTTCTAAAGAAAAACAAACCCGGCTTCACCCGGATTAAATGGGAGGACAATGGAAGTACCCTTCGATCAAATACTTCCACCTGGATTCAAACTTGCATGGCATGGATTCATTTCTTCTTCTGAAGACCAACAACCTGGTTTTGATATCTGCTACACAGTTTCTCCCTGTTTAAAATGTTTCATCTTGCATGAGAGGGCAATGGGAGTACCCATTGATCGAATACTTTACCCGGATACAAACTTGCATGGCATGGATTCACTTCTTATAAAGAACAACAACCTGGTTTTGATATCTGCTAGATGGTTTCTCCATGTTTAAATATTTTTAAATTTGCATGGGAGGACAATGGGAGTACCCTTTGATCAATTACTTTCACCCGGATTCAAGCTTGCATGGCATATGGATTCAAACTCTCACCGTTTAATTTGCATGGCATTTTCTCATAATCTCAGTGATGGAATTACATGTAATCTGTTGAATGTTTTTAAGAGAGCATGTCTGGGGAGTCTCAAAAAAGAGCCAGAAAATTACAAAAACCAATATTCCATGAATTATAATATCTTCAAGAGCTGCACCTCAAAGATCAAAGGTTCTTTTGCATGAGACAAAAGGCTGCGTCGAGGACCAAACTGCAATCAAACAAACAACAAATGTAACAAAAGTAGTTGACTTCATGGGGAAACTGCTTTACTGAAAAACCTGATTCTGAAACAGAATGAATGAATAAGGAGGAAATAACACGCCCGGAAGACAGAAAAGAACTATTTAAGAGAACTTGAGGGTGAAACCTCGTCAGGAATTGGTTTCAGGTTTTCATTTATGTATCCCAAGGAAGGAGGTATTAGTGCTCTTCTCTTTCCTGAAAAAGAAAGTACAAACAAGTGGAAATTGGGGTCAGTAAGTTTGCACTTTCCTTGAAGTGGAAACATAAGATAAATGTACATGGATTATAGCAACCATAGTTGCCTCGAATGATGTTGGCAATTCCATATCAATACCAGCATGCACAAGAATATGGCTTTCATAGTTGCAGGACACAGGGATAATGATCAGGAACCTACAAATAAGTGGAAAACGGAAAAAGAAATCCGCAGAAACAGTTATTGGAGTTGTGAAATGAATAGCCCCAGGATGATACCTCCAACCCTCATGCCTGTCAAGACATCCTTCAAGCCCCTTATAATCTGTCCAACGAGGAAACCAATTTAAGAATACTTGAAGATAAAAATGGTGTGATCCCAGAGTTTTGATGAATATTTAACTTTAAACGGTGCAGAAAGAATGGAGACTTTCTTCCACAAGTGAAATTGAAGAGGTTCTTGGCAATAATGAGTAACCAATCCAGGGAGAAAACCATAATCGCATTATTGACAGATTGGAGATGGCAACAACACAAATCGTGGCGGTTGTGTTTTTTAGATAAATCGAACAGGTAACAAGCAAAAATGAAAGAGGAACATACCTGGTTCTCATCCAAAGGAAGGGTGACAGGAGAGCTTTCTCCACTGAACTGATCCACAGTGCTGTATTGAATGGCAGTGACAGTTTATAAAAGCAATCCACAGAATGGAGGAAAGTCAGACAGGACCATATAGAACCAAAAATATAGTGATTTGAACTATTAAAGTGGTGATAAAAGAAATTTCACATCAGTTAATTGATGGAAATCAAGAGATAAGTTCAAGAATCCAGTGTATAAGAATTACCTGTGAACAAAATATCCATTCGCTCGTCGGCATACATAGTTCAATTGTACAAAGTCTCCATCATGAGCTTCTGGCCCCTCCCCTTCAATGATTTCTACGAAGACAAGCTCAGAAATTAAGGATGGAAGTTATGAGTGGGTGAGAAAAGTTTAGGACCAAGCATGCTAATATCTGTTGACATCTGTTCATCAGACATATTACAGAGTAGAACATGCATGCTAATTTTGTGTTAGAACACTTGTTAGAGCATTGTAGAATAATTCTTGTTTATCTGATATAAATGTCACTGTAATGAAAGATTACTTTAACCCCCACCACATGAAATGAATGAGATAACGACAATGATGAACCTCTGATGGATCAAAATTTCACCTGAGTGATCAAAGTTTACTATGCTATTGCTTGCTTTAGTACCCTTCTCAATAAGGGAGAAAGAAAGAACAGATTGCGGTAGAAAGCTTCAGGAAATGATACCTTGAATTCTCACCCCACTGGAAAGCTTCAATGTCCTGGACACTTCAAATTCAAAAAATAACAATCTTCTTATGAGAACTGATATGAAAATCACCAAATAACTGAATAAAGATATTACAAAGGGCTGGCAAGATAGTAATCTAAGACATAGAACAAATTTACCGAATTACTTCAGGTTCCTTCATCTCTTGCACTGGGGCAGCAAAAACAGGATTAATGCCCAATGATATGGGACCAGTCCCCATAAGCTGCAAAAACACCCTCCTAGGCAAACTTTTGACTGTTATCGAGGCGTATCTGTTATGCAAGTGCTTATCCATAACATCCTTGGGCCGTTTACTGTCACAATACAGTTCAAAGCAAAAGTTAATAAGACCATAATGAAGATGCTATTCAAGGAATAGTTTTGCAGTACAACAGTTAGTCATAACTCAATGCCGGGGTAAACTAGGAAGTTGCAATACCATGTTCTTGTATTAGTGCTGATATGTATTTGGGGGGGATATCTTACAAGAAACATAAAAGGTACTTCTGCAAAGTCTTATGAGTTCTCATCAGAATCCATTGCCATTAGAGCCTAACAACAAAAATCTGGCCCTTGATTTGATTTCAGAATGTGTGATAGAACAAAACAAAGCTTGGGATTTCATCATACTCCATAATTTTACCCCCTCAGGGTAGTCATCATCAAGCAACAGAAAAACACAAAACATGCAACATATAGGCATATCTGGCTGCCCTCCTCTTGACTACAACTCCGACATGAAAAAGACAAAGATTGAAATCAGAAAAAGACAGTGGAAGTTACCTTGCTGGCAAGCTGAAAGCACAAGGAAGTTGAGCTAAGGTTTGAAATGGAAGAGCTTGCATTCTTTAGAAACAAAAGGAGCTTCTTGTCAGATGAAAGTTGTTCTTTTGGATGGCAGTGGATGAGGCAACTGCCATGTTAGTGGTTGGAAGTTAGGAGGGATGGAAAAGCTTTAGTTGATCAGTTCTGAGGGTGCAATTGTCTGTGAACAATCTGATCAACCTTTCAGCACCATAACCAATAATCTTAATTATGCCACATCACAAAATATTTTCTCTTTTTTTTCCTTATTATTTTTTCATTTTATATTTGACCCGGTAAACGTCCACAATTTTGTGGTTCATTTTAATTATTATTATTATTATTATTATTATTATCACTATTTACAATAATTTTTTATTCCAAATTTAAAATAAAATTTATAATCAACAAATTAATCAAATTCCTCTAAAAAAATATTTAAAGTCATTCTCATTATAATTATAAGTAAATAAAATTAATTTATATCAATTTGATTGGTTTTAATATTTATATATAAGATAATTTTAAAATATACTATTAATAATTAATTTTTAAATATTATATTTTAAAAAATATAAATATTATATTTTTAATTTAAAATATATCTTCAACAAAATAAAATCATGAGATCCAATAGAACCATCGCAGAGGCGGAGGGAAGGCGTACGAGCCTCCGTCTTTCAAAATTTTAAAAAATTATATATTTTTTGTTTTATTTTAAAATTTTAAGATTTTTTTTTATTTTTTAAAAGTTTTATAATTTTACTTTATAAATATTAAAATTTTCATTTTCATCATTTTAAATTTAAAATCTTGACTCTATCGATTAATATAAAAAACAAACTAAACCCAAATGGATTTCGATTTAAAATGAAAATATGCTTACCCTACCTTCTACGTAACCTAATAATAAAACCAAAAAAAAAAGTAAAAAAAAAAGAAAAAGGGGAAAATTCCTCTTCCAAAAAAGAGCAAATCCAATTGATCAAGAAAAGTATAAATAAAGCATTAAAAATTATCAAAAATAAACTATACACGTGGCAATACCAGATCCGCGCGTGCGCCTACCTTCCTATTTATCACGTCAGAAATTTTAAAAAAGAAAAGAAGGATCTAGAAAAACAAAATGCCTGCCCTCCATAGTTCGTAAATTAAAAAAATAAAATAAATAAAATAAAAATAAAAAGGAAAGGCGTGTCAATAGAAGGATCTAGAAACCCTAATGAAGGTTTCCTATATAAGGTCTCCTTACGCACAAAGCAGAGCCTCACTCTGTTTTTACCTTCGTCGCCCTCTCTCTCTCTCTGTCTAAAACCCTAGCTTACCCGTCTCTCGCTTTCGCATTTCCTGTTTCTTTGGGTTTGTTTGGGATCAGGGTTAGAGTTTTCCATCTATGGCGGAGACAGAGACGTTTGCTTTCCAGGCTGAGATCAACCAGCTTCTCAGCTTGATCATCAACACTTTCTACAGCAACAAAGAGATCTTTCTCCGTGAGCTTATCAGCAACGCTTCCGATGTAAGCTTCTTTTATTTTATCGTTTGGTTTTCTTTGATTACTTTTGTTTTACATGTCTTGTGAATATAGAGGTTTTGTTTTTTATCTTTTGCGGATCTGATCTTTTATGCCTTGGATGTAAATGGGTTTTGCTTGTGTATTCGTATGATAGAAAAAGTTTTAAGTCTTTTTGGGTTTTTAATATATGTTTTTATGATGTTTATATGTAATGCTCTGTTCTTTATAGGCTATGAATCTCTGTTTCTTGAAGCTTAGTAAAAGAAATGAATTCGTTCTTTTGCATGGTTTATGAGTGTAAACGATTGAATCAGTATGATAGCGTGAGTCTGATTTGTGTAAGAAATCTATATATATGTTGTTGTTTTATGCAAAGAATGGAAATGAATTGGCTTTGGCCTTTTATTCATGTGGAAATACTTTTGGGGATGATTGTTTAAAGTTGTTTTGCTAGCTTTTTAGGGTTAGTAGTAATTGTTTTTCATTTTAAAATTGTGTCATGTAGGCTTTGGACAAGATTAGATTTGAGAGCTTGACAGACAAGAGCAAGCTTGATGCTCAGCCAGAGCTCTTCATCCACATTGTACCAGACAAGACTAACAACACCCTGTCAATCATTGACAGTGGTATTGGTATGACCAAGGCTGGTAAGTGTTTTTGATTGTTTTGTAAATTCTTGTACTTGTGGTCGTTCTGAGTGTGATGTGAAATGGGACTTAAACGTGATTATGTTTCTGTTATTCAGATTTGGTGAACAATCTTGGTACCATTGCAAGGTCTGGGACCAAGGAATTCATGGAGGCATTGGCTGCTGGTGCTGATGTTAGCATGATTGGACAATTTGGTGTTGGTTTCTACTCAGCTTACTTGGTTGCTGAGAAGGTTGTTGTCACCGCTAAGCACAATGATGATGAGCAGTATGTGTGGGAGTCCCAAGCTGGTGGGTCATTCACTGTCACCAGGGATGATGCTGGGGAAAAACTTGGTAGGGGTACTAAGATTACCCTTTTCTTGAAGGAGGACCAGCTTGAGTACCTTGAGGAGCGTCGTCTCAAGGACTTGATCAAGAAGCACTCTGAATTCATTAGCTACCCAATTTCCCTCTGGATTGAGAAGACTACTGAGAAGGAGATTTCTGATGATGAGGATGAGGAGGATAAGAAGGAAGAGGAAGGGAAAGTAGAGGATGTTGATGAAGAGAAGGAGAAGGAAGAGAAGAAAAAGAAGAAGATTAAGGAGGTCTCACATGAGTGGTCTTTGGTGAACAAACAGAAGCCCATTTGGATGAGGAAGCCTGAGGAGATTGGCAAGGAAGAATATGCAGCTTTCTACAAGAGCCTTACAAATGATTGGGAAGAGCATTTGGCTGTCAAGCATTTTTCAGTTGAGGGGCAGCTTGAGTTTAAGGCTATCCTCTTTGTTCCCAAGAGGGCACCTTTTGACCTCTTTGACACAAGGAAGAAGCCCAACAACATCAAGCTCTATGTCAGACGGGTCTTTATCATGGACAACTGTGAGGAGCTGATTCCTGAGTACCTTGGCTTTGTGAAGGGTATTGTTGACTCAGAGGACCTTCCTCTTAACATCTCGAGAGAAATGTTGCAGCAGAACAAGATCTTGAAGGTTATCCGCAAGAACTTAGTGAAGAAGTGCATTGAGCTCTTCTTTGAAATAGCTGAGAACAAGGAAGATTACAACAAGTTCTATGAGTCCTTCTCCAAGAACCTCAAGCTTGGTATCCACGAGGACTCTCAGAACAGAACTAAGATTGCTGAATTGCTCCGATATCACTCCACCAAGAGTGGTGATGAGATGACCAGCTTGAAGGACTATGTGACCAGAATGAAGGAGGGTCAGAGTGACATCTACTACATCACTGGTGAGAGTAAGAAGGCTGTTGAGAACTCCCCATTCCTTGAGAAGCTGAAGAAGAAGGGTTATGAGGTACTCTTTATGGTAGATGCTATTGATGAGTATGCTGTTGGTCAGCTCAAGGAATTTGAGGGCAAAAAGCTTGTGTCTGCCACAAAGGAAGGTCTGAAACTTGATGAGAGTGAGGATGAGAAGAACAAAAAGGAAGCTTTGAAGGAAAAGTTTGAGGGTCTCTGCAAGGTTATCAAGGACGTTTTGGGTGACAAGGTTGAGAAGGTTGTGGTCTCTGACCGTGTGGTTGATTCTCCCTGCTGTTTGGTCACTGGTGAGTATGGTTGGACTGCCAACATGGAGAGAATCATGAAGGCCCAGGCTTTGAGGGATAACAGCATGGCTGGATACATGTCAAGCAAGAAGACCATGGAGATCAACCCCGAGAACCCCATCATGGAAGAGCTGAGAAAGAGAGCTGATGCTGACAAGAATGACAAGTCTGTCAAGGACCTTGTTCTCCTCCTCTTCGAGACTGCCCTCCTAACTTCTGGCTTCAGCCTTGATGACCCCAACACCTTTGGCAACAGAATTCACAGAATGTTGAAACTTGGATTGAGCATTGATGAGGATGCAGGTGAAGCCGATGCTGACATGCCTCCATTGGAGGATGCTGATGCTGAAGCCGAGGGCAGCAAGATGGAGGAAGTTGACTAGGCCTTACATGTTTTAATGTTTGAACTCTTATCTTTATGTAGTAGTCTCATTTTAATTTGAAGGTACCCTTAGCTCTGGTTATCTGAATGGTTTTTACATTTTCTTTGGTGCCTCCTTTGAGAGGCTTTGGTTAATTTTGGCAAACTCTCAAATCCTGCTTGTTTTGGAATATTTATATAGTTCTCTCTTGCCTCCCTATGCTTATTTATAATGCTGTGCGGTCCAGAGCTATGTCCTTTCTAAGTAATGGTTTGGAAATACAGGGCTTGGCCTGTAAATGGGTTAACATTGACACGTAATTACTTAATGGGCCTTAATGGCATAGGCAAGGATAGGGGAATGAATGATATTTGGGCATGTTAAATCTTGGTCAAGCAATCAAATCCAAAGGGCACCCCTTAAGCTAGTATTCATGCCATCTTCTCCGTTGGAACCATTTATACTACTGGAGAATGATTCAGGTGCTGAATATTGTGAAATGATTGCTTATATTTTTTGTTTATGTACTAAATTATACAAATATTTTTATATTAATTTATAGAATTGAAAACCCATTGTTTTCATTGGTCTTTTTGGAACAAAAAATAATTAATTTATTTTTATATTTCAATGTAGCAGAGTATGTAAATTTCATATTCTTGATTATTAATGATATGAGATTATTTCCAAGTTCAACCAATTCAATTTTGTTTTACTAATAGTAAATTCATCTAATCTAAAGGTTTTTAATGCATGTATTTACCAAGTTACATATTATTGAACTCTCTAATTTCAATACCAATAATTTTAAATTAAAGTGCAAAGATATTTAGATAACATTTTTTTCATCTAAAATAATGCGTACATCCCCTTTTTACTTTTATTCGACAATAACGTGAAAAATGCAAGACATAGTTGGTTTAGCGTTTTAATGGCATCTCATCACATGTACTAATCATTTTTCAAAAGAAAAATAAAGTTTGAAAAAGTATTATTCCGATGTGAAAACATTTTTTAAAATTAAGTTATACGATTTTGAAATTAAATTATTGAACAATAATAAGTATATATGTACATTTTTCGAAACTTGATTTTTTTAATTTTAACTCTCTTAAGCTAAGCCAAACTATTTTTTAGTAACTCATCTAAATTCCTTTTTAAGCAAAGCCTAATTAGGGGAGATAAAAAAAGAAAAAAGAAAGGAAAGGAAAGGAAAATCTACTCCGAAACGACGCCGTTTTATAGTTCCTTGTCCTCGTCAAGTTCCTTCTTGTCGAACCTAACGCAGCCTCTCCTTCTCTCCCATCAAAGTATCAACATCACCTGCCACGTACCGTCAAAATTTGATAATTATCTATTTATTTTTCAATTTCAATTTACCATTTTTATATTTCAATTTAATTAATTAATTAAAAATAAATTATAATAATTATTTTTTTTTCATGTATGTATATATAAATTATTGAAATCTCCAGCTCTTCTCCACCTCCATCACCACCTTTTCACCCCCACCTTCACAGAGCTTTCCCTATCCTCCCCTCCGGTTTCACAGATTTTTCCATACTACCTCTAATCACTCTCCCCTTAAAAATAGGTACCATTTTTTTTTGGGTCCTCGAATTCATTATAGTCTGTTTGTTTCCCTGAGAAAGCTGAAAACTTTCGAATCTCTGTAAGCTTAAAGTAAGTAGCTTTGAACAAGACTTCTAAGCTTTGTTAGATCTACGCAAGTCATATTTTGGGAAATTTAGTTTCTTTTTTCTTTTCTGTCAATTTTTATTTTTGTGTGTGGAATTTGATTAGATTGGATCCTGATCAGATTCAGTTTGAGATAAAGTTATGGTTTTTGAGTTCGAATGGGCTTTTTGATGTGTTTGATTTTATGGGTATTCAATTTTGAGCTGTTTTTGTTTATAGTTTTATTGGAATTTCCATGTTTCGTATATGTCTCTCTAAGTACTGCAATGTCTGGGATGGTTAAAGAGACTTGATATGATTGCTCTATCAAAGCTTGGTGATTTTTGGGCAATATGTAATGAAATGGACAATTCTCTGTTGGTAGGGTCACTGTTTTTTTGTCCTCTGTTTTGCATTTCTTAATATGCTGTGTACATGGCATGGTTGTTATTGGAGTGTATTCAATGCATGGAAAATGAAATAATAGTTGTTCTTATTTTTCATGTGTACGTCCATGTACTAAAATAAGAAAGTAACATTTATCATGGAATTCATTTTATGATTGCTAGGAAACAGAAACATCAGGCTGGTACTGATTGAGATCTTGGTTTTTGTTTGTAAAACAGATTGTTTTCTGAGATCTCCAAGTTTACGACTTTCTGAATTCAGACTCTCTGGCATCTAGGCTTCAGTCAGCAGGATCAGGAAATGGTTAAAAGGTTCGACTTGCTTTTTGCCTTGAGACTAATTATGTTTGGAGAAAGAATGATGCGAATGGGATTTCTAAACTCTTTTCTGGTTGCGTAGGTATGGAGTGTTTTGATGTGCGGAGAATATCATGTTGCAGTGCATAGACGGACTGAAGCATTTATTTGCTTCTGTACTGCAATGTTGCGATATTGATTTGTACAAACAATCGAGAGGTCTTGACGATCCTGAACTTCTTGCAAGAGAGACAGTGTGTATGCTATCAAATTTCTTTTCTTTTTCAATAATACTGTTAAGCTTTTACCATACTGCTAGAGTGATAGTGTCAAAGCTTTTGTATGATTCAACACCTTGTTTAGACTGTGCCTGTGTTAATCTAGCTGTGGAGTCATTCTACTGAAATTGTTATTTCACTAACATTGGTGCAGTCAGTGTAAGCGAAATAGAGGCACTTTATGAGCTCTTTAAGAAGATAAGCAGTGCTGTGATAGATGACGGGCTGATAAACAAGGTATTCTTTATTTTAATATTATATGTTATGTTTGTCAAGTTTGTCAGCTTGATCACTCCAATTGAATTGGTTCTTCCCCCCTCGTCTTTTTAGTGTTTGAGTTTTAGTTTATATAACTACTTCGCAGGAGGAGTTTCAATTGGCGCTATTCAAAACAAACAAAAAAGAGAGCTTGTTTGCTGATCGGGTACATTTTATCTAATGTTAATTAATACTGTTTCTATACTTGATAAAGAATGCTTGTCAATATCATCATGCTAATCTTTGTAGTATTTTAGCTCAAGTTATTAGCATCTTGCTCGAGCTGCTGTCAATATATTTCTGATCTCACTGCAGGTATTTGACTTGTTTGATACAAAGCATAATGGAATTCTAGGTTTCGAAGAGTTTGCTCGTGCTCTCTCTGTCTTCCATCCAAATGCACCCACAGATGATAAGATTGAGTGTATGTGTAAAATATTAAGTTTTCTGCATCAAGATCTTTATTTACTTCTTTGGTCATCAATCATAATCATGTTAATTTAGAGATTGAATGTAAATTGACTGGCATGGAAAAGGAATTATGAACTTAAGCATGTAGTGGATGAATATGTCCAAATTATCTTTCCGGATTCCAATCATCTATGTGCTGAGTACTTTGTATTCTCCTAATTCTTTTATGTCCTCTTGCAGTCTCTTTTCAACTATACGATCTCAAGCAGCAAGGTTTCATTGAGAGGCAGGAGGTAAAACTTTGGTTTTTTCAGACTTTGATCTTTTGTATCCTTCTTTCCTTTGTTCATATATATATATATATATATATATATATATTTATTTATATAGGTGAAGCAAATGGTAGTGGCTACACTTGCTGAATCTGGCATGAACCTTTCGGATGATGTTATAGAAAGTATAATTGACAAGGTGCTCACTCAACCTAATTTAATTGAAGTCATATCATATCTCTTGTAATTTCCATTTTCTCTATTCTAGTTTCAATGTTTTAAGTTTTGGAGCATTCCTACAGACCTTCGAGGAAGCTGATACAAAACATGATGGGAGGATTGACAAGGAAGAGTGGAGAAGCCTTGTTTTGCGACATCCATCCCTTCTGAAAAATATGACCCTGCAATACCTCAAGTAAGTTCCAAACATACTCTTTACTATTTAGTGCTATTCATTGCTGGAGGTTATCATAAGAGTAGCTGTGAGCAATGAGTGCTCACGCTTCAACTGTGTCTTGATTGTTTTGTTGAGCAGGGACATCACCACAACATTCCCGAGCTTTGTTTTCCACTCACAAGTTGATGATACCTGAAGTGAACAGTTGCACTCGAGCTCCATAGACTGTTTGATTATGGCTTGTTTCTTTCTAGACAATATTGCCGTCTCAAATATAAATTGCCCAAGAGTGAGTCTCTGTGTTGTTTTGGTTCATTGGTTAAAATTTTTTCGTCATGTGTGTCCATATCAAAATGTCAAACTTTTACTTTCTTCCCAGTGTTATTGGTCGATTGGCTCTTCCAGATGTGCTGATTTATTGTGTGTGTATTGTTCTTTATGGTGTTACAATGTAAAAATTCTCAGTCCATTTGAAAATTTTTCTACCATAACCTCGAATGTGGAATCCTTCTTGTTATGGATGTAAATTTGAATGCAGCAAATAAACAAGTCAGCACCAGTTTCCCAGAGGTTCCACCTTCCATTTCAATTGCAAAATGTGGTTGTTCTGGGCAGGGATTTATGGTTTCATATAAACTGTAAGCCTGGCAAAACCTTGACAGGAAAAAGGTCATGGCAACAAAGAAGCATGCAAAGTTATTTGCATCTCTGTCGAGTTTAGAATCTAAGTTACTGCCAACTTTGGCAGTGAGTGAGTGCGGTTTGTCACGGTTTACATTAACTTGTAAGATATTATCTGTTTTATTATATTGTTTTATCAGTTGTTTTATAAAACGTGTTTATGGTCTGAGTTTTTAAATACCCAGTTTGTGTTTTAGTACATATTCGATATAAGATTCAAGTCTTTCCTCTAAGATCATGATATAGTCCTGACAATTGAGCTGGTGCTGCATCTTAAGAACAATGGAGCTTATGGTTAATGGAGATCATTCATGTCCAAGTGGAATCCCATCTTAAGCATGTGCAATACGCTTTTAAGCAAGTGGTAGCAATAATTTTTTCCATTTGAATTTACACTATAAATACAAATTTGAAGTTATAAATAATTATAATAAGAAATTAATAGATTCCTATCGAATTAAGGTTGAATTTACGTACGAGTTTTCGCTAAATGTGTTAAACATAATAAATATTTAATAAAAAATAATAAGCAAAATGTTAAAATAATTTAAAATTAAATAATAAATTATTTGAAATTGGTTCAATATCACTCCGGTTCGATATCGAGGCAATTATTGCTTGAACCGATTCCATTAACTGGTCCGGTTCGATTTAGGGAAGTCAAAAACCCGCGACGCGTCCTTTAGGAGCCGTATAGCTATAGAATTCAAAATCCGCAAATTCAACTTCTCCAAATCGAAGGAGAAACCCTAGATAAATTTATCCAGAAAAAAGGTGTTGTCGTTCTATCAGGATTCGAAATCAAATCTATGGGAAAGAGAAAGGAGCGTCGTCTAGCTGCTTTGAGCAACGCCGGCCGCCGTGTTAAGCTCGATCTATTTGCGGAACCCTCTGGTAATCTTTCTCTCCTGCTTTTTCCGATGTAAGAGAGATGTGAAAAGCAAAGATGGTTTCTTTTTGATGGTTGAGAAAGATTTTGCTTTTTAGTGTTGTTTCAGTAAATTAGCAATCAGATATTAGTTGAAGAAGTTAGTTTAGAGCTATTAGAAAGTGAATAATTGTAATTTTTATATTGGTTTATGTTTGAAGTGTTAACTTTTTGACTTTATTCTTGAAACCTTTAGAAGATTTGGGTGGCTCCACAGTACATGAAGAAGTCGATGGGGAACCAAAACATGGTTCTGGGTTGCCCAATTCACCATCTTCTTCAGGTGGGTTCTGTCAGTTTTCTTCAAAAGGACTATGTAGAGAAGGCATGAGTGGTCTACATTTTTTTGGTGGAAATATGGAATCTATGCCAGACATATTATGTTGTTTGCCCCCAGAATTTGTTTTCAGATTGTAGGGTGTGGCTGTGGTCTTGGGAACATTCATACAGAACTGATCGGGGCCCTACCAATGTGATATTTTGAATGAGTCCCAATCTGTTATGCTCTATTTCGCTGCATCAAAGCGTTTTGCAGATTTCTTCTGGAAAATTTTATCTCTCGGTTCGTATGTCTCTTGTCTTTATTTACATAATGCCCTCCACTGACATTTTTCTTTGATGTGTAACAGGTGGCTGTCATGAATTGCTCATAGAATGGTCCTAATGCTTTTGTCAAATTTATCATATGGATTTTTGTTCAGCCTTTCATTTTTTTTTTTTTGGAAGATGTTACCTTGGTTTTTAACATGAATGTTTTCTCACTCTCTGTTTTTAGGTTTAGATATAGTGACAATCGTTAAGTATATAAACTTGTTGTTTTAAAGTATTTAACATATTACTGTTGTGTCTTCAGGTCAACAACCACCAAACCCTTTGCTGTTACTTGGCCAGTACAGTGATGATGAATTGGACGATGAGTCAGAGAAAAGACTAGAACATGGCACTTTAGATGGTTCCTTATCTGACCATGACGACCAGGTAATTTTGGATTCCCTCACTGTTGTTTGTGAAATTATGCCTTGGTAGGACCTAGTTGTGAACCTTTTCTCTTTTTAGCCCTCTTCTTTAAACTGAAAGCAAGATGGGCTTGCTACGACTTTAGCTTGGCCGTATTGGCTGCTGCAGTTAGGTCATTATTCTTTCTATTTCTCAATTCCATGATTTGTAAAGTGGAATTCATTCTTTTAACTAAAATGGTGGGAACATTGTGGGTTAGATTAGGAACTTGTTAACTTAGATTGGCTTATAGTTTTCATTAATTTGTTTCATTAATGTATTTGATAGTTGGAAGCTCCTTTTCCTTCACTTTCTCATTGCTTAATTTGATTAGGCTAAGGGACCTCTCAGTGAGACCTGCAAAGACATGGAAGTTGATGCAGGAGGTCGTGATACTCTGAAGGTCAATCAACAGAACACAGAGAGAGATTCTACTCCAAATGCTATCCAGAACTTGGTGGGTGTTGATAATAGAGAAGGAGATATTGATGATGCTAGTGAATCAGTCAAGAAGAATGATTCTACAGAACAAATATCTGTTGCTGGAACTTCTGAAGTACAGGTCATTGGAGATGTGGGTTCAGGCTGGAGGATTGTATTGCATGAAGAGAGTAATCAGTATTACTACTGGAACATTGAAACTGGTGAAACTTCATGGGAGGTGCCTAATATTTTGGCCCCAATAAACCTATCAACTTCTGACCAGATGGCTCCTACTGTTGAAAATATGGAGACTGCTCAAGTGGGTACACAAGATTTCAAATCAACTCTAAGTGCCCAACCAACTGGTGGCAATTTGATTCCTCAAAATAATGAGCCGCAGTTAGATGAGCAGGATGGTGGATGTAAAAGTGAAGCTCTGAAAGATAACAATTGGACCTCTGATGTCAATAGAAGTGAATTTCAAAGTAGCTCAGATGCTGTTGATGCTCATTTGACTGATGGGAGTTTAAGTGGCTCTGGGAACTATGTACAAAATTTTTTAGCTAATGATGAAAATAAATCAGGAATTGATCTCTCTACTCATCTTTTGAAACAGGGGAAGTGTTTGCTAGAGAGAATGAAGTCACTAAAAGTGTAAGGAATATCTAATTGCTTTAATTCTTCCTTTGCTATCCAGTTATATTTTATTACTTATAGCCAATATAGTTTTATTATTACTTTTGTTTAAAAGTAGAAGACTGGAATTTCTTTAATTTTTGTTGTTATTTGTCTTCCTAATAGTAAAAATATTTTCAGGTCTGAAGACGACCTGCAAGGTCAGGGCTGGATGTCTAATTGTATTTTAGAAGTTGAGATTAGACTTTCTGATATCAAGTCATTGCTTTCATATGGATCATCTTTATTACCTTTTTGGGCACACTGTGAAAGGAAGCTAAAACAGCTTGAGGGTATTATTAATGATAAAATTTACCAGCTTGCAAAATCAGCCGTTATGGAAGAGGGTGAAGAAACTCCTGCCTCTTTTGGAGAAAAGCTTAAGTCAGAGGAAAGTACGCACAATGAAGTTGAAGCAGATGGAAATGGTTACAGTCCAATTTCTTCTACACCTGACGTTTCTCATGTTTCTACTGATGTTGACACATTGACAGTAGTCAATAGTGATTCAAAAAATCCAGTTCCCTCCAGCAATGCTGCATGTATGGTAAAGGTTCCTTCTTTTGGATCACCTACTGAACATGTTGAAAGTCAAGCCCAAATAGGTCAACTGGTGAATGAAGATACTCTTTCTGGTGAAGCTAATTCTAAGACTGGAGTGCTCGCTGGAGAGGATGTTGACATGGATGTGGACATGGAAGTTGAAGAGTCAATCCCAGCAAGCACCATGTCCCTCAGAGATGTATCCCCCACCACCCTGGAGCAACCAAATCCAACTGCTGATTACTCAGCTGTTCCTCCACCTCCAGATGAGGAGTGGATTCCTCCACCTCCTCCTGATAATGAACAAGTTCCACCACCTCCTCCTGATAATGAACAGGTTCCTCCACCACCACCTGATGAGCCTCCTGAACATTCATATCCTCCTCCCCCATCTTATGCAGAGTCTGTGCCTCTCACCTATGCAGAACAATACAACCTAACCTATTCTGATTCCAGTTATCAGTATTATGGACATGCAGTTAGTGAAGTCCCAATCGGTAGTTTCTATGGACATTCTGATGGAAGTCAAGTTGCTGCACCCCAAGCCTCAATTTACTATCAAGCAGTTCCGAACACATATTCTGAAAGTGCACCAATTACTGTTAATCCTGTTGAACCTGTGACATTTTATGACCTTCAAGGCGGAGGGGCAACTTGTGTGCCTGTAGCTGTTGGTACAGAATCTACTCAGTTGTACAGTGAAGCTGGCACTATAACATACAATACTCTTGCTTCAAGTCAAGTTCGATCTGATGATGAACTTGCAGTAGCAGGACCTGGTGTGAGAGGCGATGTTCCTACTGTTGGTGATAAGACTGAAGTAGCATCAGCGGGGATCTCTTCTACTTTGGCCACTATTGAAGCTCCTGCAACCATTTCTGTTAAAGAAAGTTTTGCTGCTGCTGCTGCCGCCGCTGCATCTGCCGCAGTTGCAGCTTCATCATCAGGTCCAAAGGTTCAATCTAAAGGTATTATTTTGGGCCAGAAAGTGTTATGTATTAATTTAATATAAAATATGGTGATAAGATGTGGAGAAACTCAAGTAATGATCTAGGCTTGTCATAACAGTCAAATCTTCATATGAACCAAACAATTATTGGTTTTTCTGAGTGATGTACCTGTACTTGAAAACTTTACGAATGACAGTCATGACATTTGTTTACTGGAATTGACCAACATGTGACTCTGTATTGTTTGTCAGCTGCACGAAGTAAAAAACGGACAGTTGCTGCCACATCCTCCTTGAGGTCTAATAAGAAGGTCTCGAGTTTGGTGGATAAGGTAGAAGATTTACCTGTTTCAGAGTTTGGGGATTTATCTCCTTCTTGTTGGTATTTTAATCTAGTTTGTTTCTGAAATTATTAGAATTATTTTTTCTCTCTTATCAGTGGAAAGCTGCCAAAGAGGAACTGCATGAGAATGCAGAAGATGAGCCAGAAAATCCCTATGAGATGTTGGAAAGAAAGCGACAACGGGAAATAGAGGTCTGTAAAATGAACCTTTGTTTTTTGCTTATTTATTCCTTGCCACTGGTTCTGGTGCCTTACTATTCTTTGATTGCAGGAATGGCGTGCCCAGCAAATTGCCAGTGGAGAGGCTAAAGATAATGCAAATTTTCAGCCTTTGGGTGGTGATTGGTATGGATTTTATATTATATATGTTGACTTCTTTCCTCATCTTTTTCTGGCTGCTTTTGTCATCTTTGCTAGTCTCAGCTAGGTGAAAAGGAACATGAAGACTGAATTTCAAATAGATCTTACACTGTTACTACCTTTTTCTCATCCACATCTGCATTGTATAGATCTTTCCAATTGCATAAAATATGCTCTTATACGTAGATCTTTCCAATTGGTGATATGCCTATATCTGTTTTGGCCCTTTTTGGTAATATGCCTTTTCAACATGATAAATATAGGCGTGAGAAAGTAAAGCGGAGGAGATCACAGAAGGCCAAAGGAGCTGCAGAGACTCCCTCAGAGGTGGTTCCTGATGGAAACCAACAACCTGATTTAGATGAACTGTCAAGAGATCTTCCTTCTGGATGGCAGGTATATGTTGCACTGTTTTCCCAGCATTGGTTGCTTATTTCGAGAGGCTCTAAAGTTCTGTTATATGCTCTAATTGAATTTCCTCATTTGCTTGCTGTTTTCTTCCACCAGGCTTATTGGGATGAAACTTCGAAACAGGTCTACTATGGGAATGTCAACACCTCGGAGACAACTTGGATTAGACCAACAAAATAAATTTGAGATGCACCATCAGTTTTTCTTGTTTTCATTCTTTGAGTTGAATCAATGTAGTGTTTCACGTTTTTTTTTTGCCCTCTTCATTCGTACGGAATTTACCCAAATGTATATCTTTCTAGAGGCAGATTAGGAATGGGAATGAATCAGGCATTTTAACCTAATGGTGGAGACCAGTCATTGGTAGTTTGTTTTGAGGGTTTCTTTTCTATCGTCCAGGCTTGTTATTCTTAAGCCTTTTTTGGCCCACATTTGACATTTCGAATCAAACTCAAGGACTCCATGGACAGTCAACTTTCTTTCTATTGGATACCCCTCCACCCGAAGAAATTGAACGTGAAAGCACAGGAGAAAATGAGAGAATGCTGAGAGATGCAAGGGAAGTAAGAGGCCATGAAAGCCTGCGAAAGAAAGGAAAAAGATAGTACAAAGCAAATTTCTCATGCAATTCGATAAAATAGACAGTTCTGATGAACATTTAACCCATTAAAGCTAACTAAATACACCTTGCGACTTTTGATACGTTAATTTCAGGAGATCACAACTGCATCACCGTGCAACAACAGTTTGAGTACTCAAAAAGCTTTGGTACAGGGAGCCGCTTTGGGAGCAGCCTACTGAGCTTATTAGAAATCACTGATGGGTTCAGATTTGGTGGTACCAAGCAAAGCAAGGTTTGATCCGACAGAGCCTCCCCTTCTCATGCCAGAAGCTCTATGGTGTCGGCACCTGAAGGACCCAGCATGCGTGGTCGGAGAACAGAGGCAGTTCCACCTTCCTCCTGCTGGCTTGGTTCCTTCTCCTTGAGGCGAGACATGCATAGATGAATCCCTCTTGATTTCATCCAAGTTGATTTCTGGTACAGAGAACTTACTGTTCTTGCCCTTCAAGTCAATCTTTGGTGGCTTTGCTTCCTCCCTCTCGTCCATGGTTTCCTTTTGGTGTAAACTTCAAAGAATATGCAAAAAACAACTTTATAGTCACATGTCAATGAATCAACAGGATCAAAATCCTGAAAAATGATTGCTTGCTTTTTAATGTTGAGTTTGCACTTGGAATGAGATCATGATCCAAAATTTTGATTCTTCTTAAACACCCATTACCTAAATAATCTTGCAGGTTTTGAATTCAAATCAGGGAAAAAAAAGTGTTATTGTTATGTTCTTGGAATGAGATCATGAATTAACAAGATCATTGTTGACAATAGGAGCTTGCACTTACAATGTTATGACATCCAAAACTTTGATTCCTTCTAACACCCATTACCTCAATGATCATGCAGGTTTTGAATTCAAATCCGAAGAAACAAAAACTTATATTTTTGGATTGGATCATGCAGATCTTGACTTCTAGTTAATGGAAACAGATGTTCTTGTTATGTTCCATTCTGCTAACCAAAAGAAAAACTCTACCTTCATGATGTAAGATATGAAGATGGGATATGGAGGAAAAGAAGAAGAACAAGGGTTTGCTTACCTGATAATTGGGGAACCAAGGGAAGATCACCCCAAAGTTTCTTGAAAAGAAATGGTCCTGGCTTGATCCTGTTAAGAATGTTTTGTCAAGGAAAGTAAGAGCCTGTGAAAATGGAGTATGGGTTTCCGATATGATTCCAAAGATGAATCAGAAAGAGCTCATTTCCAATGAAGAAATAAGAATGTGACAGACAAAAAGAAAAGTTGTTTAAATTGCTAAAAACTTGCATTTTGGTTTCCTGTTGGTTGAGAACATGTGGTTAAACACCTAATCAGTAATTAATTTTCTAACCACTTATTTCTATATTTTGCCTTCCACAATGGAATTTACTGACACATGCCCTGCAAAATATGCCAACAAACTCCCTCAGTAACATCCTAGGAGTTTTACATACTATAAACCAATTTTTTGTGTGTCCAAGATGGGAATCCAATTCATGAGCATAAAATCATTTAATTTTTCATAACATAATTCCAACACAAAGTTTTACTCAAATATAGTTTCCTGCAACAAGCAAATGGCAGGCATGTAGCTTTCCTCAAGCCCTCAGTTTTGCTACCAATCCCTAGAGATTTGCTAGCTAGTCCATGTAAGAGACATCGGGATGCTATGTAAATGAGGTACTTAGACAGACAATTTATTCCCCTACATTCGGATAATCTGAAACACTAAGTAGATTAGAACCACATAGTCTACTATGTTTGTTCTTCTTTTGTTCTCTGCTGAAGTTTCTACTTCTTCCTCTGGTATATCTTCTTCCAGAATGACTTCAACACAGCTTGTATTGCTTTGCTTGGATGAGCCTCAATTGATTTCATTATGTTCTCATGACACTTGTTCTCGTACTCCGTAAATACACCCTGCAAGTAACACCAGAAACAACTGTCAAAGAAATTTTGCAGGTCATGAATGGCGAAGCAGAAGCAGATGGAAATAGGACAAAACCTGAAGATCCAGGGCATTATAGAGCTCTTTCACTTTGTCAACACATGCTTTATCTGCTTTTCCATAATTCTCCTGGAAATGAAACGCGTATAGATGGAGCAAGTCAGAAATGTTACAAAACAAAGAGAATGGTAAGTCAGGGGTTGTGATTCCTGCTTACGAATAACAGTTTCTTTTGGTCCTCATTTACACGTTCCAGAGCTTTTACAACCAACCAAGAGCACTTGAAGTCTTGAATATCAGTTCCATCCTAATAGAGAAGAAGACAATTAATTATTCAAACCGATTGCATTACCAGACAGCCACAGTAGCACAGCCCTGAAACTCACCTTGCCAATGACATTAGGATCACCAAAACAATCTAGATAATCATCCTACAAATTTAAAAGATTTATCAGCTAAAAAGCAGAAAAGAAAGATGTTTGCTTATTTAATAGCTGACAGAAGGTGCTTCCAGACAGGAAATATAGCCTTGCCATTAGTGGTTCACCTGTACTTGAAAAACAGTCCCAATTTCAATAAGGACGTCCTTCACATCAATATGATTGTCAAGATTCTCTCCTGCCATAAGCAATGCACAAGCAACCTGGTTGTATGGAGATATAAGAAGCAATGAAATGTCAAAGCAGATTAAACATATCCTGATATAAAACTGCAATTTTTAGATCATTTGTCCAAAAATATGGAAGAGTTATTGATACAGTGAAATGACAACAGATGTGAAGCTAAATGCCTGTAAAATGAATAACCAAGATGTATGCTAGAAGCAAGCTCGAATGGCCGTTGATAACACTATAAATTGCTTCACTTGAGGAACATGGAAAGTTTACTCACTGGAAGGTGAAATGAGTAATAAGCCGTCTTATATTGAACAATCCTGCGGTAACTGCAATGGGAACAACTCAGTTGATATGTGGAAAATACTGAAAAGAATACTAATTTGCACTGAAGTTACATTAACTTCAACAATTTCAAAGTAGTTCCTTACATTGACAATGAGTAATTTGATAGATCTTTCTTCCCAGGAATTGTGGTGATTAGGTCTATCATTTGCCCCGAGGCTGTTTGAAATTCAACCTAAAACAAAAATACAAGTTCAGTACACCAGTTGGGACCTGATTATATCAAAAGCCAAGTGATCAACTGCCGTCTGCAGCAAGTTCAACAACAAACTCACCTCATTGAACAATTCCAGCAAATCCATGTAATAAGGCTTTCCTTTAAAGTGCTTCATGAGAATTCTGAAGATGTGGTTACGCAGAATTAACCCATCATTGACAGCAATCAATCCAACCTATAATGAAACTTTCAGAAGTCAGAATTTCCATAAACATTGAGAAAGCTAGCCGCTCTGGTCTATCTCAAGTTTCCAAGTCCTTTGACAGGAACAAAAATTTATCCCCAGAAAGTATAAAGGAAGTAACATGCTTTTATTGTAATACTAAGAAGGGAGGATCATTCTTATTATGTCCTACATCCAGAAGCCTGAACCAGCATGGTTGACCTCTGCGCAGCTGAGAGTTATCCGTAATATCATCAAGAACAAGAAAATATGCTTGGAACTGCACAAATAATGATAAAAAGTCAGTTCCTGTACAGCAACAATGAAACAACTGTAGTGATTATTGATGGAAAATGAGGATCAATAAGAAAGTTTAGGTATCCTTCAGCCACACCCATTCAATGCACCAACCAAGGGCACATGCTAGAAAAAACTCATCATCACTCAGCTCTTTTCCATCTTTCAATAACTTGTAGCTGTCAATGACAGACAACCCTCGGTTCAGCTTTCCTGCCAACAAAAGAATCTGTAAGCACCCTATAAAAAAAGATACAAAGCCTTTTTACTCTGCGTTTTGAGGCCTTGAGAATAGTGATTAATCCACACCTCCAGGAACATTGTACTCCACCACCTGCAACAGAAGGAGAAAACAGAACAATCATGATTTACAATTACGCATATGGAGAGAGGGATGATGACAAATCCTGAAACTGAAACTAGTTAAAGCTCATAAGATCACACAATCTAATTGGGATAGATACACTATAAACGCTAGAGTGCATACATACGCACAAAAGTAGGCAAATGAATATTTGGTTGTGTAGGTGTTTTTTTTTGGTTTTGTGCTTGACAAGATCACCTCTGTCTGTTTGGTTGAGGTTTGCTAACCTCTTTTTGTTTGATGGGGGATATATATGCTGCTTTTCTGGGGAAGGCAGGGGTTGGTTTTGTTGCTGCAGATCTGATTTTTGTGTCTGTACAGCTTTTCCTGGAGGCTATTCTCTTCCTTTTGGCTGTAGCTTTGTTCCTTTATGAATGAATTCTACTTTTCAAAAAAAAAATTGCAGGTTCATAATGCATAGCTAGCAGGCTTGGGTAAAGTTTCAAGAATCAGCTGATGAACTTCAAAGTTCAGAGTAGTCATGTTTTTTCCATCTCAAAACCAAATATTCTACTGCCACATCCTTTTTTCCTTTTCACACGAACATCCCAACGTTCCAGGACGAACAAAGAATTCATCAAAAGCCTTACAATTTAGAATCAATTCAGACTTTTATCCAACTCCAAACACAAGTTCAAGCAAAAAGCGCCTAACTTTACCCACAAAGAATGAAACTTTAACCGAGATTGAAACCAACAGCATGAAAACAAAGAAGCACGGAAAGTGCCTGCCTACCCTTGTAACTACGAACAAGAAGAACCCAATACAAAACCATCCACAGCAAACGTAATTCACACGGCAAAAACCTCACTAACCAAAAGGCAGGCGATAACAGAGAGACAGAGAAAATGGAACTTACACGATCAACCCATTGGCGAGAATCATCAGTGAATTCAAAAGCAGGGTCATTAAGAAGCTCTGATTTGAGCACAGAGAAGACCTGCTTAAACCTGTCTTTGATATCAACCATGTCTTCGCTTTTGCCTGCAAGGAGAGACCAGAACTAAACTGAAAGATATGGTCGTTTACTATAACAACAGGGAACAAACAAAGTACTAATAAGATATGGAAAGTGCATGTGGAACAGAAGGTGTTTGAACAGAAAATGGCAGTGTCCGCAAAGAAAAACACTAAACACAAGATTGTCGTTTCCTACAGTTTGGCATTTGCCTACCTCAAACTTTGCAGTGTTCTGCCAAAGAATATGACTTTCTCAGCCGCAAACTGCACTGACTCTGCCATGGTCTTGTTAAGGCTGCTTTATAACAGTAATAAAATGATTTACATGGTAACGCGTATTTGGTTCAATGATTAATATATGATTTTTTACTTAAAAGAATATATTCGAGTACATATTTGATTCAATAATTAGTGTATGATTTTTTACTTAAAAAAAATATATTCAAACACGTATTTAATTTAATAATTAATATATGATTTTTTACTTAATAGAGAAGATTCGGACACGTATATATTAATACATGAAAAATAAATTCAAATTTACTTTCTAAAAGAAAATGATTTAACCACATATTTGATTTGATAATCAATGTATAATTTCTTATTCAGCAAGTAAATAGTGCTTAACCCTATAGTATAGCATGTAATACTTCAATTACCAACATTTTGATAGTCTCTCCCTGGCTAATAGGCCATCCCATCTGCATTTTTCAACACATAAGAAGAACTTTGATTTCACTAACCTAGTGCTTAATTTGGCCAATGACATAGCCCACATACTTAGTATTAATTTCTGGTCCAACCCACAACTTGTTCAGCACTCAAAAGTCAGAATCTAGATTGATTTCCATGTTATTAACAATAGACCCTGTTAGTCAGGCCCAGGTTTTAATGGCCGAAACACTTCCATTACTCACAACTCACAAGGAGTAAACACTACAGAAAAATGAGACTGTTATAATGAAGAAGCAGATTAGCTACTTTACATGCATTATTTGTACAGCAGGGGTTTGAAAAAGTTTTACATATAGAAAGTTTGGGGTATTGATTTCGAGAGGAGAAATGGGTTCTGCTGCCCTTAGGAAGCAAAATTTGCCATTCTTTCTGCTATACATAGTTCTCAGAAACAGTATACTTTCAGTATATGGCTTTTTTTGTTTTTTTTGTGTATGGTTTTTGGTTACTGGTGAGCACCACTGTACAAACAAGAAAACTCACTCAAGTAACCTTTTGTAAATACAAATAAATCACACCATGGGGAACCAAGGAGGAAAGTTGGAAGGGAAAAAGGAAAAAAAAAATTGAGGAAGAAAGAGCTTCTGCAGCTGTGGTCTTTGCTTTCTTATCTCTCAAGTTCTTGTTTGCAAAGAGGACAGCAAGAAATAATCCGGAGCCACTGATCCACACATTTGAGGTGAAATATGTGGGAACATGGCAACTGCCTCACCTCTTCCTTGTCTTTGTACTTGGCCAGGCAAATGCAGCATTCCTGTCGGATTCAACCCCCCCGGGAAAACAAGGAAAAAGATTAGCCTGTAAGATTTCCGTAAAGAGCATTGAGCATTGGTTATGGTATACTATGACTTACTGGATCTTCATTTGCGAGGCTTGAATTGCAGTCTGAATCATGGTCTAGCTCCAAGTTGGTGTTGATTTCTTTATATCTCCAACTAGGCAGCCTGGAGATCTGATCATCAGATGCCCCTCTATCATTGGAACCCATGTTCATGTTGTATCCTAGGAGGCTGCTGATAAGTGGCACACAGCAACATAGAAGCAGGAACAGCAGGAACGGGAAAGAGTAGCTGAGAGCATTCCATGCTAGCAATGAGATACAGAGAACATGAAGATTCGGAGCTCGATGGAAGGATCCAAAGCGAGAATCAAACACCCAAACATTTCCCATCACAAACCATATTGCAAAGAACAGCTCCAGCGAGGTCCGGCATTTGTTCATCAGATGTGAGCTCCTGAACATACTATATCTCAATTAATAGCCATTACAAGGCAGTTTACTAGTTGAAATCTTGTCATCAATCACAATTTGCAGTAACTTTGGATTAACCAGATATGATCAGAACCTTTCCTACTTGATTTATGTTCTCGGGTCTCAACATATTCTTTCATAACTAATACACAGTTATTGTCACCATGAACAACAGCAATGCAAAACTGAAACAAGTGGTGTAAATAAGATTTGATCTAGATTGACTTAGAACTGGGAAAAAAGCTTACCTTGATTCTTCGCTTGTCCGCTGTTGTTCCACGTCAGAAAGGCCAAAACCATCACCTTGAGTTGTGTAAAGGTGGTGGTAACGACCATAAAGAAGTAACAAGCTGAGGAGACAACCAATGTCATAGCCAACAATCCATATCCTCATAGGCCAAACAGGCCTCTCCTTCTTTGAAATGGCCAAAGTGAATGTTGTGATGCTTATTTGAATCACCAAAGCTAAGAACTCCAGCATCATCCAAGTGTTTGAATTGAAAGGGTTGGACCCAAGATCGGATCTTGAACCATTTTGGTAGTGGAAAACTCTTCTTAAGAAGGTAAACCACCTTGCTCTGGATATCCTCATCGCCATTCTTATCAAGAGTGAAGATGGGGGAGCACGAGGAGACCTGTTTCGGGCAGCTGCAGCCATTCTATCTTCTCCTCCAGGAGGATTCGATGAATATGAAACTGCAGTGCTTGAATTACACAATGAATCCGGTTGAAAAGAGTAACGGGTGTTCATGATTCCAACTCCAAAACTAATCAATGTTTCCAACACCAAATCTTTTCTGTCTTCTCCTTTTCTTGTTTAAATGGTACTGACAACTATTTTTGATTCCTCAGCAGCAGAAATCTTATGAAACTGATGATCACAAATATCATGCTGGGAGTTATATCAGTAAGACTTCCATGTGCAGATAACAATCATGACAATTGTAAGTGAGGTAGAAGAGAAACAAATACCAGAAAGTTTAGGCAGTAGCCAAACTGTTGAATTGAGAAGCTTGTGTATTTGCAGGTCTAACTCTTAACGCTCCATAGCCAACTGCAGGCAGAAATCCCACCAAATTAAGACTCCTGAAAAATCAATTCTCCAGGCACAAACCAACTTCTAAAAACTGTCACAACCTGTACTTTGCAAAGCACAAGTTTTTGGCGCCCACTTGCTAGCTATGGTCCCTCAATTGAAGAGCTTTACCATCAAACCAAACTAATAAAGAACCTCACTTTTACAAGGAATTCACCTCAAAAAAGCACCACAGGATAAACAAGAGCTGTAAAACTCAGGTGGGTATTTATGGATATAGGATTTTGTATGAACAAATATCCAAGAAGCTGAAGTAGATATAGGAGGGTTTGAGAAGCAGAGACAACAGAGAAGATGGTAGTGGGGTAATAAGACAGGAAGGTGAAGGTTGGGTCTCAGATGGTGACCAAGAATCAACTGAAAAAACCCTTTGCTTTGATTCCAAGTGAATAGAAAGAGAGAAGTGGCAAACTTGGAGGGAAGCTAACCTTTGGCCTAACTTCCCTGAGGTTTTTGTTTCTTAAGTAAGCAAAGCTGAGACAGCAACTGCTTCTTCAAATGCAAATCTGCTTCCCTCCCTCTCTCTCTTCCTTATAAAGAATTAGGACAAAAGCAAAGATATTTTCTTCATATTTTAACTTGAGTTAATCACACTTAAACCCTTTGATTGACTCCATATATATAAATTCTTATTCATATAAAATGTTTTGAATTATGGCGGGTACAGTGGTTGTGACAATTCTAACTTTTTTTGGTTGTGGGCAGTTGGCCACCTAATCCAACCAAGTTGTTTCCAAATTTTGGTTTTTTGTTAAAAGGATCATGACTTCATAAACCTTTTTGGGTTATTATTTAGCAATAAACTCCACCAATACTTCTCCCCATTTAATTTGGTTATCAGAATTGATTTTACTCATGAACATCACATGAAACATCTGAATTGTTGATCTTGGTTGGCCATGCAAACTGTTCCAGGAAAAGGATTTGGTGAACAGATGATTATAGCTTAAAACCTTAGCAACCTCTAGAGATTTACTTGTTTGCTTCTTCAAAGAGTTTAACAGGAATTTTGGGGTTTAAACTTATAATCAATCTACTTGGCCCAAAGCCGAGGTGCCTTGTTTGATCTTCCAACTGGTTATCTACACATAAAAGCCTTTTGATTCTTTTATTAATCTTTTTCTGGATAATAATAATTGTGATGTCTTTTTTCATTATGTCACTGATCAATGCATCCATGGGAGCCCACAGGGTAGATGATCTATTACCAGAAGAGACAAGGGGGAACTTTGACCACCACCATCTTTTGTTCAAATCAAATCAATTCTGAGTTTGCAACTGGTACTAGAACTATAAACTTCTGCAGGCAAGATCAAGTTGGCCCTCCAAATCCGAGTAGGTGGTCTTTAGGTAAGGTTTCTTCCATTGATTTGTTCTCCAAACTCTCATAAGGATAAAACCCAAGTTTCTTTTTCTCTCTCATAATCAAAAGCTGTCCAAATTATTTGGAAAGAACAAAAAAACAATGTTTAATGAATTGGTCAATGTTCAACACTGTCAGTGACATGGTTACAAGGAATCAACAGGAAGTTTGGGTTTAAAACTTGTGATTCTCACTTTGACATGCAATCTGAACCTGGTAGCTACCAATTGACAGCAACATGCATCACATTCCAGGGTTTTCCTTACCAGGGCCATGTGTTCCATTGTTAGACAATGGTCACACTTCAGACATGAAATCTCTTATTATTATATTAAATCCGATAAAAAGGAAACTTCTACCAA
This sequence comes from Theobroma umbraticum, assembly GCF_002168275.2. Lineage (NCBI taxonomy): Eukaryota > Viridiplantae > Streptophyta > Magnoliopsida > Malvales > Malvaceae > Theobroma > Theobroma umbraticum. The sequence goes on along the minus strand of NW_018397262.1, from coordinate 8,570,798 downwards.
GTTTTCCAAGCAAAGCATTTTTGAATAAGAAAATCAAAGAGAAAGAACCCTTGGTTCATACTCAAATTGATTTACAAGGATTAACACAAGTTGAAGTTTCAACTCTTTGAGAAAGGTGAAGGGTCATTCCTATATTGATTGAAAACTCAAGTAGGTCCATGGCCAAAAATGGGACTGGGATGATGGGATATGCCCCTGTCCTTTGTCATTACATATGCCTATTTGTCACCATTTCCTTGATATGAAACTTTTATCTAAATAAATTTGAGGTGCTACCATCACTTCTTCCATATCTTAATGTTTGTTCTTCTTTCATTGTCACCAAAATTAAAACAAAAAAAAAATAATTTAAATATATTTTATATAAAAATTTGATTTCTTTATAATATAAATGTTTTAATTTTTTTAATATAAAAAATCATGAAAAATAATTTTATAATATAAAAAGGCATTTTGAGACATCCCGAAAAGGAAAGATGAGCAAAAGGAAATATTTTATTAATATTAATACCAAAAATATTTTATTAATATTAATAAAAAATTATTTTGGGCTTGTAAGTGGGCTTGGGGTCTATTTCAAGTCCATGAATTAAACCATAGAAATTTAATTGGGTCGGGCCTGATAATTTAGACCCAAACCAATTGTTAAGACGGGTCAGGCTACCCGGTTTAACATCCTAATTAGATCCGATTGCCTAGACCTTTATTACCGGAAAGGTCCGAGCTTTATTTCTCTCTCCTTATTCGTCGCTCTCTGAATTTCCCAAATCCAATCGAATTCATTTGAGGATCGAACAAGGTAAAACCCTAATTTGCCTTGATCTTATTAGTTTTATGGTTCTCGTTTGCTTTTAATTGCTTTAATTGCTGGAACTTTTGAACTGTGTTCTTCAATTTTTAGTTTTTGAATTTCTTTCTGTTTGGTTGCTGATAAATAAAAGAGAGTTCAAAAGAAAAAGAAAAAGTCAGTTTTTTTACTTTAAAGTTTTGTTTCTTCCATCATTGGGTATGCAGAAATTTATTTAATGAGTTTGGGTTTCGTGCTAGGGTTTTTGATTTCCTTTTCTTTATTGCGGCTCTAGCTCCCCTTAATCCTTCGATTGGATTTGTTATTTATTCTGGCATCCTTGCCAGCCCTTGTACGGTTTTTTTTATCCCCTTCTTTTGCCAGATTGGTGTTATAAGAATATCTGTTGAATTGGGCAGGTTAAGGTTATTTGCTGATAATTTCTTGAAAAAGACATGACAACTGCTGCTAGACCCACATGGGTACCTGCCAAAGGTGGGAATGAACAAGGTGGTACTCGGATTTTTGGCCCCTCTCAGAAGTACTCTTCGAGGGATCTTGCTTCCCATACTTCACTAAAGCCTAGGTGAGTCTTTTGTGACTTCTTACTAATGCATGTATAGGTGAACCATATGCATAAGTTTTAGGGTAGTAAAGCATGTTTTCGGTAATGTTGTTACCTTTGGTTTTCTGCTCAATTTAATGTATAATGTATTTTAGGGTATCGAAGGATGTTTTCGGTTATGTTGTTGCCTTTGGTTTGCTGCTCAATTTAATGCATAGTGTATTTTAGGGTATTAAAGCATGTTGTCGGTTATGTTGTTACCTTTGGTTTTCTGCTCAATTTAATGTATAATGTATTTAGACAGGAAGTGATGATTCTGACTTAAAAATAAATCTGGTTTGTCCATTGAAGTTGTATTGTGATTTTGGTGTGGTTCTTATTGCACCTTTACGACGTTGAACTAACGTGTCCACAAGACTTGATTTTGGATCATATGGGAGTTTATTAATCTGTTTGTTTTGGGTATGTGAAATGCAGAAAGGAAGGGCAGGACACTCAGGATGAGTTGCAGAAGAGAAACCTCCGCGATGAGCTTGAAGAGCGTGAACGAAGGCATTTCTCATCAAAGGACAAGTCCTATGGTAAATAAAATGCTACTAGCTGTTGTTCATATATTGCATGAATTCTTTTATTCTATTACTATGGTTGATGTAGAATTTCTATACTTCTGTTCCTAATTTGCGAGTATATTGTTGCAGATGACAGAGATCGTAGGAAGGGTAGCCATCTTCTTTTGGAAGGTGATTTGCGAACTTAACTTTTCCATTATCAAGTTTATTAGCTCTCAAACTAACCAGATAAGTCACTTGTAGGGGCAAAGAGGGAGGCTGAGGACCGAATTGTTCCACGCAGTGTTGATGCTGATGATTCTGATGTGGAAGTCGAAAGTGACAATGAAAGGTTCTACTCCTTGCCTTTATTCCTGCTTTTAATGCTGGCGCAATTAATACACTGATAGTTGAATTCTTGAAATTTTGTGGGTGGTTTAGAAGGTTGTTCTAACATATAGTACATCATTGTGTTAGTGATGATGAAGATGATGATGAGGATGATGAAGAAGCTCTGTTGGCTGAGCTTGAACGAATAAAGAAAGAGAAGGCAGAGGAGAAACTCCGTAAGGTAAACACTATATCATCCAATGATATATCGTCTTGTTTGCTGTATTATTCTAGAGCTTCTGACTATTAGATAACTTGCTGTGGATTCTCTAGCTGTAGAATGTATTATTGAAGTCATTTCATTAGTAATGATAGATATGCCTCATGCTCATGCAGGAAAAACTAGAGCAAGAAGAACAGCTAAAAGCCAAGGAAGCTGAGCTTCTGCGAGGAAATCCACTGCTCAATAATCCAACATCTTTTGGTGTAAAAAGAAGGTGAGTGAGTGGTTTTAAAGATCATACTTCCTGCAAGGGTTATTTAAGTAAACCCTGGCATTCTAAACGGGCTAAGTTCTTCCTTAATTTGATTGTTTTTATGTGGTCCAGGTGGGATGATGATGTGGTATTTAAGAACCAGGCCCGTGGTGAAACCAAGACCCAAAAGCGCTTCATTAATGACACCGTAAGGAATGACTTCCACAGGAAATTCCTGCAGAGATATATGAAGTAATTCACTTGAATGCGCAAGCAATTAGGGAATTAAGTGAAACTTTTCATTGTTTGTGTATTTCTAGTGGAATTGAAGATGGTCTTACTTTTCCTGTAAAATGTGATGTTCAGTGTTAAACATATATCTCCAATGGGTTTGCTGTTTGTCTTTTAGTGATGGATATGGCACTGATAGATGTATTTCTTGAATTGGTTAAGACCTATCAAGGACTTCTTTTACTTTTCATAGACTTTCCTCTTTGGTGTTTCTTTCATTGTACAAAGTGGAATTCAAAAAATGAAAATTAGGAAAAAATTACACATGCTCTCAACTCAAACATTGGCCTCAGAGGTTCTTACATGGTTAAATACAAGAAAAATGTACAGTTCTTTGTGAACAAACTGCTACACACAAAACAGGATACATAACAAATGCCATCTGTTCCTTGAGAGAAGTTGACCAATGTGGCAATGTCCTAGTCCAATCTGAATAAGAATTATTATAAATAAATAAAAATTGAATAAACACAAGCTTGAAGGTTGAAGCACTGTTGAACTGGCAAAAGAATTGTCCTTGGAACAACTGTTTCTGTTAATATACATAAGCTTCTCCACATGGAAGCAAACCTATCGAAGGAGATGGCATTGTTTCTAGTCTTGTTTCTTTGGTTCTTCCAGGACAAATTCAGCATAGAGATCCTTCAAAGCAATTACAACTGTCGTGATCAAGGGGCCCATAATTGCTCCCTGTTGGAAGGAGAGAACCATTCAAAACTCAATGGCCAACATAGAACACAATATGCATCAAGAAGAAAAAGATGGAAAACAACCAAAATCATAGTATTTCATGTAACTAGGAACCCTTTTACCTAGATTATCTATTCAGTTTACGTCTAAGGTGAATGTCACTTCAGAATTGTTTGATGAAAGGATGAAAAAGCTCACATTGTGCTATTTTGGGAGAGCAAATGAAGGTTAAAAAGATCAGGAAAGGTAAAACACAAGGAAATATATTGTTAAAAAGTTACCTCAATTGCAGAAGGGAACAATGTCATTCCACCAATGATGCTAAGCCCTGTTAGATATGCACTGTAACCAGGTATATCCTCCTGAATTTCAGATGTGCCATAATCCATAAGAAAAATATGAATAATGGAGAAGGTCAAAGCTAGTATGTATCTACTTTCCAGCAGCAGCTGTGTAGCTGCAGGAATTGTTGCAAACCAAGGTGGAAAGATTGGCAGCAAGGGGCTGATGAAAGCAAGCACTGTTGACATGTACACAAAGTGTATTTTGTATAGTCTAAAGAGAAGCCATGTAAGACATCCTTGAAAGAATGCAATCTCAGCTGTAGCCAAAAGCACACCAGATATAGCATTATCAAGAACTTCAACACATCTAAACCTAGCTGATTTTGAGATTGGAATCATGGACATCACTTGTTCTGTTACCCCACCAGATTCTGATGTGATAAGGTAGTATAGAACCCAAAAGAACACCATCATCTGAGATACAAAATTGAAGACCTCAGCAGCTCCTGAGATGATGGAATTGCCAATGATGAGCATGATTTTGGCACCTCCACCTAAAACAGATGCACCACTTGCAAACACCTGTTTTGAAACATTTGCCCCTTTAACAGCAAACCCTTTAGCCTTCTCAACCAAATCCTCCCGTGTGATTATCAATTCTCGGAAAATGGCATCCACTTCTGTGTAGATTTGTCCCCATTCTCGATTGCTAACCCTCTTCCTCAAATTCAAAAGCTTCTCTGTGTAAGGAGAAGGGGTCATCAAAGCTGTTGATTCTGCTGATGAACTAGTCTGAGAAGTTATAACAAAATGCTTAATTCCTGTCACAAACTCTGTAATGTTATACTGCATTGCCAGACTATCAATCTGCTCAGACACTGTCTCATAGATTTGTGAAGTGTACTGGTCCACCATTCCAGGGACATCATTCTCTTCCATCCACTTTTTAACACCAATCCTCTCAGCATAATTACTCTCTTCCACATGAGCTTTCACTGAAATCACAGCATCTTTTCCCTCAACACCAATCTTATATGAGAAGAATGTAGCTCCAGCAAAGAACCCCACAATCATACCGATCATCAATCCAATAGCCACAATGGTATTCAACCTTTTCAATATCCCACGCGTGAAATACGCACTAATTGCACTTCTCCCGAAACTAGTACTCCTAAATGATGAAACAGCAGACAATGTAGAGTCCACATTTTTAGTACTAATCATGAATCCCAACACAATTATTACCAATGACCCAACACCACCAATTCTCTCATACGCAATCACAAACACAGCAAAAGACACTAACCACCTAACTAACTTAGAAAATCCACTTCTATTACGCCTTGAAACAGTAGATTTTGGTCTTTTAAGAAAGACCCTCAAACAAACATCCTTAATATCAACAAGGGTACCTATAAAAGCCTTAAAGACAGCAACAGGAACGGCAAGAACAGTCTCAGTGAGGCCTAGTTTCAGAGGTTCACTCCAGAATCCCAAAAGGGTCTCTTGTATACCTCTCAAAGGAATCGAACACAAGATTGCCCATTGAATTGGCCTAAGATACTCTTGCAAAAGCTTGCAAATTCCATATAAAATGAATATGGTGAAGGCAAGACCAGCATGAGCCATGGCTATGTAAAGGGCCAACCGTACCTGGGGATCACCTGAGAGGCTGTTTTTGTGGTCTGGGTCGATGGAGTTCGGCGCCATGGGTGGCGCGTGGTCTTGGTTTGGGGGCGCGTCGCTGTTGCCCGGTGCTGGGGAAGGCTTCCTTATCGATGCAGATCGGAACATGTCTTGCCATGGAAGAGTTGTGGAGCTTGTTTTCGTTTCTGGTTCACTTGAATATGGAACTAACTCCATTTCCAGGACAGTTTTGTACACAGCAAGATCGTGCCTTTGCAGAAGAGAGAGAGACAGATAAAAGCGGGCTCCTTTAGAAAGAGAAAGACGAGGACGATGACCAATCAGGAACTGACACTGAAGCAACGGATTAGATAGAGAACAAGATTTTTTCTGTTGATGAACGGTAAGAGAAGAGAGAGAAAGAGAATGACAGGAAGAGAGCAGCTGGAAGTTTTATTTTATGGTGTCAGTGACTTTTTTGACTACAACTATGTGTAGGTTCCATGAATGACTGGAAGGGCTTTGTGGGGATTGTATCAATTTATGTGTACGTACCAAACTGCAAAAGTTGAAAGGCTTTTTTTATGTCATGTTGTGACCTTCATGACCTGTATTTGCATTGCATGTGTCCCACACTTACTGCCATAACTTTCCTTCTTATTTCCTTTGTTAGAAGAAAAGTGGGTTATTATTTTCTTAATCAGGAAGTTCCATATAGCAGAAGGAAAAGTGGGTTATCATTTTCTTAATCAAAACATGTTGCATGTTTGTAGATTCTTTCATCACAAGTATACGGTCGACAGGGATGTATTTACATAGACTATAGATAATGTACAAATTCTTTAACCAAGGATAGTAATTTTATCCAATTTTCTTTTACAGATAACTGATGCAGCAGGATGGCTGTAAATGACAGATACTTGAACACTTTTGAAGCAAAAAGAAGGTAGAGTTAAAGTAGTCAGGGCCAGCATGTATTTGAGATCAGTAGGATGGGAAAGTGCAGTTTTAGTGGAGAACAGGTAATGTTAGGAAATCCATAGGATTGTCGTTTTCCAGTTTGTACTGGTATCTTCCTTGTTCCGCGCATTTCAGTCTGGTTTAGCGCTTTCGAGGTGAGGTCATCCTTCAATGGATATTTTTATAAAGGTTTCTGCTGGGCCACTAGAATCAATTTCAGCCATCAGATAACATGGAAGGTAATGTGGCAGACATCTAAAACACCTATGGCCTGCAACTATTGGTGTTTTAGTTCATATGCATGAAACTTTTTCTACAGTTAAACTTATTTTTCACCGACAAGAAATCCCTTAATCAAAGACCCAAAGTGAAAAGTTAATGACAAGATTACTTTTAGAATCTTTGTTAATCCTTGACTACAAGTTCCTGCATTCCTTTTCTTTTGTTGATCGAAAAGCTAGGAATGCAAAGATTACAGGAAGCTGTTACTCAAAGGCCCCTCAAACATCTCTATTGTCAGCAGTTGTGGAAGCTGCTCAAAGATGACACCCATTTATTCTCTTGTGCAGGCAAAAGTAAGCACACAGGCGGTAGCCGAGTGCCATGGCAAGTAAAACCCATACTTCTTGCAAGCCACCATCAAGGTTAACTGTGTCAAATGAAGGTGAATTCTGCAGAGTCCGGCAGCCACCTTTGCTTTGACATTCATATAACTGGTCTCCAGAGTATTGCACTTTCAACAGAAGCCTAAAGCCATAGTACATAAAGGATAAGTACTTCATCCACTGCATAAATTTTGGTATGTGCTGCAAACAAAACAACATTCTATATATCTTAGTCATCTTATCACAGCTGCAATTATTTGTTTTTCAATGAAGACTTGAAAGCAAATTATAATAGTAGTCTTGTAGTACCTGAACGTAGTAACCTCCCGTGAGAAGAAACAACATCAATATTAAAGAGGCAATCATCCCAGCCCTTTTAATACTCAAAACTGCAGCTCCAAATAGCTCTCCTGCCCCCTTATTTTTTGATTTGGGTAATGAAGATTTCATTAGTTTAGTAAGACTACAAGAAGACCTTTCTACTTCTAATAAAGGCCTATTATCTGGGAGTGCTTGACTTACTTGGCTTATAACAGCTATCAACAAGATGGTAAACAATGTCAGGAAGAAGCAAGGGACGGTTCTCTTAAAGCCAGCCATGAAGTACAAAATCAACATAAAAAATGTAGGATAGAAAACATGTGCCACCATGTCACAAAGAGTGCTGCATACATAGTATACACTTAATCTGTACATGTCTGCTTTCCTTTCTTTCACCAAATAGACCTTTTCGAAAGGAAAAACATATACTGCTCCAAATAGTGATGAAGATGTCCAGAAAATGCAGATGTAGAACAGCAGACCAACCTGAAATAAAGAATGGAAATAAAGGAATTTATACATATTGCCTGAATAATGTAATAGGATTAATGATTTAATATAATGGGGAGATGGGAATGTTACTTGATCCCTCAGCTGAGCCTCGGTTGCAGCACTGGATTTCCACCAAAGAAGGCCTAGCAAGACTGCAACTCCTACCGATTGTACTAGTCTTAGCTTATCAAAGTAATCCCTCCGCCTCTCTCGAAAGGTTCTTTTAGATATTATCATGAACTGTTCCCACCAGGTCATTGTCCAGTCTTTCTTAACTTGAACAGCCAGTCTAAGATGCTCTGGTGCCTTGGTACATTGATGATTCTCTTCCTTTTCTTTTGGCTCCAAAAGAGTTTTGTATTTGAGTTGAAGATACTAATATAATGTAAAGACAAAACAATGTTTGAGATGGAGAAAATGAAACAAAGAAAGAGATTAAACAATTAACTAAATTGTTGGAGTCTAAAAGCATTTATACTTTGATTACAGCCCCGTCAGAATCAGCGGTTCCTTGAGATGCCACCAAATCTTCAGGGAGAGTTATGTCATTCACTTGGCCAGTTGCTAAATCGAGCAAGAACTCCGCGGGATTCATTGCTATTTCAGGGATGAATCTCAAAGTCGAAAAATACTCCATAGACTCTCTTGCCTTCCCACAGTAAACAGGGTAGCCTTCTGATATCAACAGCAGTTTGTCAAACATGTGAAACATTCTGCTAGATGGCTGGTGAATTGTTGTGATAACAGTTCTGCCTGCCTGTAGACCATAAAGCACAATCTTTACTCATTTTTTATATGGGAACGTGTAGTATTTTGTAGATATTTTGGTCAAATGATGGATTATAAGTGCACTAACTTGGGATACCTTAGCAACTCCTTGAAGAATTTGAAGAAGTTTATTGGCTGAGGTGGAATCAAGACCTGAGGTTGGTTCATCAAGCAACAACAATGAAGGATCAACAAGAATTTCATAGCCAATACTAGTTCTTTTTCTTTCTCCTCCTGATATTCCTTTGACCAATCCTCCCCCAATTCTTGTGTGACGACATCTGTAGTTTATGCAACAGATCAATTAGAATAAGGTAAGTCATGATCTTCCATCTGAAAGGTCTCCAGATTACTCCTATGTGGTACATATACCTTTCAAGACCTAGCTCCTTCATAATCATCTCTACTTTTGCATACTTCTGTTGCAGGCTCATGTCACTAGGAAGTCTCAGAAATGCAGAAAAAACTAAGGTTTCTTCCACTGTTAGTTGAGGGAGCAATATGTCATCCTGTGTCACAAATCCAATCCTGCGAAAGAAGGAACACATTGAAATCTATTGAATGCTAGAAATAAAAGCTTCTGTAAAAACTGGCTAACCTTCGCTTAAGAGCCGGATTGTAAGGAATGTCATTGTATGTTATACTTCCTTTAACATTATCTGTCAATCTTCCTCCTATTATCTTTAACAAGGTTGTCTTGCCACTACCAGAAGGACCCATCAGAGCAAGGACTTCACCAGGACCAGTGCTGCCTGTTATACCCTTCAGGATCTCCTTGTATTTATCTTGCTCCAAGTTCAGTTGTGAGGCTACCTTTGACACCACTGCCTTCACTGGGTTGATGCAGGCGGCTTGCCTGTTTTTAACCTTATACTCCACATCCTCAAACTTCATTGTGAATTTAGGAAAAAGATCATGAAAACTGTATTTTACGACAAACAAAAGAAAAGAAAGAAGATCAACAAAGAAAACCTGATTACTACCTTAAGAAAGATTGGGAGAGGGTGATCTTTATTAGCATACACAGTGTAGTCCTCTATGTCGATCCCTGAGTACCTGTTTCTAAGGTAAGCCTGGGACATGAACTCTATGTTATGACCAAAACCATTGCTTCCTGCAATCTGCATAGACCCCATTGTTGGAGGTGACAATGGCATGTCCTGAATTTCACCCTCTTTTCCAGTTTCCATGTTTAAAGACAATTCCCTTGAACCTTAGTTATAGCTTGTGTATATATGTTGGGGGTGGTGAGTCGAGTGAATCAACTGTGATGAACCAAATGCTTGCCTATATATTAAGGAAGAGTGTTGGCTGGTAAGCCACATGCTTTCCATTCCATGCCTGGCCTTGTTTTATCTACCATAGCCAGCAGAACATGCCAAGAATATGAATTGCTTCATGTCTTTTTACTTTTTACTTATTTACTTAGTCAACCAAGATTGCAACTTTACCGGAAGTAACATGTTGCATATACTATGTTAACAGTTACCCGGAGTCGCAACCGAGTCACACCAAACGACGACGTCTATGTTTCCACCATCAAAACGACAGAGTTTTGAGTTTTCTTGAGATACCATTTGCCTTTCTCTTTCTTAAAAAAGGGTCAAGCTTTCTATCTCTTTTTTCCAACGACAATGGAAGGGTCTCAAGAGGTTACCCTCGACTCTTTGGGGAGCTTCGGGGTTTCGATCCCAGAAAACGTTTCGTCGTTTAACGACTTAACTCCGACGACGCTGATTTCCATCTGTTGCCAATCACTTAACCTCCTCGGAAACATCAAAGACGAATATGGAAACGACATGCCGTTTCCCAGTTCAGTTGAAGGTTCTGTCTCAATGGATGACAGGTTCAAGATTTGTTCGGACATCTCACTGGCTTTTAAGAATCTGGGTTATGTTGGTGACATGAACTATTCCAAGGTAGTGTAATTCTTATAACTTCAAAAAGATTACACTTTTTCTTTTGTTTTTTTCATTTAAGTGAAATTTGGAGCTGAATTTAAGATTGGGTTGGTTTATTTTTGTTGATTTTAGGGTAAAGTTATAAAATTTTCGATCTTACAGTTAGAATTTCTTGTTTATGATGGCTTTAGCTGAAAGATTTAACTTTATAGCTGAATTGATTTGTGAAGCTGAATTATGCCCTGAAAAAGGAAACTTTCTTTAGCTTAATCCAGATTTATAGCCTTAATTCACATTAGGAGGGAAGTAATATTTGTTTTCTCAGGTGGTATTTAGGTCGTTAATACCTCACAGTAATATAACTTAAAGGCCATAGTTCTAGAGAAACTATGTTGTTTAACCTTTCTGCATCTTCTTTCTTTTCTTCTGATTTTGGTTGTTGTTATTCTTATTGTTCAGAAATTATGCTTAGAACAAATTATATGTGTTGCTTACGGCAGTTCTTGTATCCATCAGAGGAGGACTCGTATAAGTTGGTAAGGTTTTTGGTGGAGAGGCTTTCGGGTTCATCTGAAGCTGTAAAGTTTTCTGGGAAAGGGAATGTTGGTATGAGACAGAATAACTCTGAGAAGATTTCGGAGTACTTTGCTCAAGAGCCTGATAGTGAAGAGGTAGATCTAAATCTTCAAAAAGTTGAAGCCATCTTGAAAGATCTTAGAGTAGGTGAATTGTTGGAACCGTCCAGTCTCAAGACAGATGATGCACCTGTAGCTGTCAATGACCCCCTTAGGGCGCATGGTATGCCACAGAATGAGTTATTTAGTGAGTCAACTGCAGAAGCTGTGGAATCAAGAAGTGGTGCAATTGAAAATGAAGAAACTGCAGATGAGAAAGACGATGGACGTGTTTCAACTTCTCGCAAAGAGTCTGAGGTGCATTTGTTTGACTAATCTAAATTTTAAGTATATATTGGCTTCAATTAGGTGCTGCATTCGTATAGTTTATAACATCAGTGTTAAACTATAGTGTCAAAGAAAATTAAAAGGCTATGGAAGCTACAAAATAATTTACTAGTGTATCTTACATTTCTTTTTATTTAAAAAGGTAGGTCTTAACAGGATTAAAAACAATAAAATATTCATTGTTCTGTGTATGTCTGATATCCATTGTTTTACCAGATACAATATGAAGCAGAAAACTTGCTATCTCAAGAAAAGGTGCTGAAGGATGAATTAAGTGCAAGTGCTTTACAAGTGCAGCATCTTGAGGAAGAGTTTGGATTGTGGAAGGCAGCAGCGGATACGGCATTTGATGAGAGTCATCCTATGGAGTTCTTCTTGGAGCAGCTTAACGAGCAAGTTGATGCCAAAAGGCATAATATTAGGGAATTGGAGTCACAGTGGTATAATAACATCATTCACATCAATCGTGTTGTGCTTTTCATGGTCTCCCTTTTCATTATTCATGGAAATTGATGCAAGTTAGTACTAAGAAAGAGTCCCAAATATGCAATCACAAGAAGAGTCCAATATTGCAATAGAATACTAGCAGCAGTGTCAACTTGGCTTCTTTTTTCCTCTGCAGGGATGCTTTCCGGAACCCTCTTGAACAGAAGAAGAGAAGTTTGGAGGAATGTCTATACGCAAACAATCCAGGGGCTCAAGAGAAACTCCAAAAGTTGAGAGACATTGAGCTGGATATGCAGTTTACCTTATCTGAAATTAGGAAAAGGTAGATTATTGGAACCAAAGTATAGTATCTGTATATATTTGAACTTTGTTGTCGTTACCAAAAATAAAAAACAAATCTCGAGGATATTTTTATCATTGCTTTTGTCTGCAAGATGAAACAGTATAATCTTTGTCATTTCCAGCTGTAGGGTCTACCACCTTCTAAGAAATCTCCTCTTCTACTGGAATCCTATGCATATCTTGCTAATCAAACTGGAGCTATTTGATGATGTCTCCAATTTTATTAGAGACTCGATAGTTTGCTGTAAAAATTTTACAAGAGAAATTTGCCCAAATGTCTACTCACTGTCATATGATTCAGCTTTTACACAATCCATAACTTAGTCTGCCTCGTCTTATAGTTTATATCTTGTTGATTCTATAGGGAGGAGGAACACTTAGAACTTTCAGCAGACCTCAGGAAGCAGCCCAAAATAGCATCTAGGAGATCCTATACTGAGAGGATAAAGGAGATCACAAAGAACAGTGGCAAACTAGACGCTGACATAGAACGCATCTTAAGAGATACTAGGGAGCTTCAGTTAGAAAGCAATTCCATTCAGGAACGCCTTCATCGTGCCTATGCCGTTGTCGATGAAATTGTCTTCAGGTATGAACTGACTGCTATTGCAGCTCTTAGCTTACTCTCCTTTCCCAGCATTGCAGCCTTACTGAAGGCAACATAGTGAATGAAAGTGAAACTATATGCTGGTTTTTTCCTTAAAAAGTTAATGTTTATATGCAGGGAAGCAAAGAAAAACCCTGTTGGGCGACAGGCTTATAGGCTGCTCACTAGCATACATGAAAGCTTTCAGCAAATCTCTGAGAAAATTCTCGCCACTGATAGAATTCGAAGAGAAATGGCAGACCATGAAAAGAAACTAGCAGCCATGGCTTCCCGAAGCTTAAACGTAGACAAGGTACAAGCTGATCTGGATGCCATTGTGAAGGAAAATGAGTACCTGGGGCGGCAACTTTATGACAATTGAACCTATTTCTGGACACTAGAATCCATTCTTTTTACTGAAGGTGTATATTGTCTTTACTTGGTTGTAACCATACTTGAGTTTTGGTATTCAGACACAGAAAGTTGTAATCATCATAAAATTTGAACAACAAAATTGCAACTGTGGCCATCATTGGACACTTTGTTTGTCTTGTTTATTTTTGTACCAAATTCTCATAAATTTGTTAAACAAATTGGAATCGAAAAACAGTGACGCCACCAGCCTGGTTGAAACTGTATCATATGCCCCATTCACATCTAAATCATTGGTAATTTTAGCCCATTTGTCAATGGAAGAGCTGTTTGATCAAGATTGAGGAGTGCCATGAGCCACATTCATTCAAAGGGTATTGATTTTGTTGGTCTAGCTTGCCCTAGAGTTGTTCCTCGTGGAAAGTGTCTTGGAAACAATTCTCTCTGCAGAATTGACATCAATCTACTATTTAAAACATTAAATAACATTTCAAGCTTAGTTAACCAAATCAAATACTAATTAACATGAACAATAGTGTCAAAATCCATTTCACATCAGTTTTTCTGCTTGTTTTCCAAATTTATGGAATCAGAGATGCGTACAAGCTTGGGATGCGTATATTGGCAGCATGGATGTTGCATGAGGTAGGCCTTGCCTTGGTTGTTGCATGAAAGAGTGGGGACAGGCAGAAACCTGACCTTTACCTTCCATTGTTGAAACATCAATTTTATTCAATTGGATTCTTGAAATGGAAGCATATCACTTTCACTCAACATCTGTTAGTTTTTGGCCATTCACCAATTACTAGTCCATTAAATACTATGTCATCCAGGGTATGATACTTGCTAGTGGCTAAAGCCTAAAAGGCAAAAGCCCCACAATTTCCATCACTCTCTGGCCTCTTCCAGGCCATTTCTCTCTCCGTTAAAGGATCAGCTACCACCCATGAATATGCATCTGGAGTAGTTAAAAGAAACAAGGTTTTTAACAATGAATGAATCCAACCCATGAAAGTTCTGATCCTGCAATTTGCACAAGCAATGTGGCATCAAACCAAGGAAGTTGCCTCCATATCCTGGACAGCTACACCATGGGATTGTTATTGGCTCATTTCTCGAGAGTACTTAACGGTCCTAGATGCACATAGATTGACTGTTTCTTGCCTAAAAACAAATTTAATAAATGATGTTTCCTTAACTTCTCCGGAAACCCATATCAGATCATGAAAAATGATACAGGTATGTACCATCATTGGGGTCTTTTGCAGTAAGACGTTCTGACATGTGGCAAGATGTTATCAGTCTATTGTTAGGTGCGCGCTCATAGCAATATCTCATCTTATAATTCAAATTTCAATTATCAGTAACTAACTTTAGTAGGACACTTGTCCATGTCAATATAAACTCTTTGTTGCATAGTTCAAAAAAAGCTTCATTTATCTTCCTCTGATTTATTATACAAAATACAACTTTTGGTTTTTCCACCTTCATCCAAAAGCTTTTCTGTCTTTTGGTAATGGGGTTCGTGTGTTAGATAGCATTGTTAGTTCATTTTGATAATAATATGTGAACCAAAACAGTTTCAGTTTCTGTGTTGGCATGGGGTGGTTAGGTTCCCTATTAGGTATAGATGGAAGAAAGTTTATCAAACGGAAAGACAGTGATGCAGGTGAAGCAGGTTTGTCTGAATCCTTAAAGCTACACTGTCATATTCATGTTTCATTCTTCATAGACAAGATGTTTTGGTTCATGATTTTCGCTTTGTTGCATTATGATTACGTTTTCCTCTGCCTGTAAACATTGCCTGAGAGGTTGTTAATATTGATCTCCTTCATTTTATTCAATGTCTGCCATGGAAATGGGTATTTTTCTTTCCTTGATTTCTGCTATACCTTCTTCATTTTTGACTTCATTGATCATGTTGTTTCTGTCTTTTGTCATGCAACATTTTGGGGTAATTAAAAAATCCATGCAGCCGGCTGGAGACAAAAGGGATTTGCTTATATGCTTGTAATTAATTAACAATTACTTGATCTTGACCCTCCTTTGTGCCACCTTCCCTACTTGGTCTCCTATTGGCTTCCATAGATGCTTTCTCAGGTCCCTTTCTCAAAAAAACATGCCCATTTTCTCTGTTATCCAAGTGATTTATCTTGTCATGAACTGCTACTCCAAAGTAATTATGCAGCCTCAGTTTTGATTGTTCTTTTCAGTGATTCATATCCTTATTACTGGTTCATCTTTTGGAATAAAGAATTGTCTCCTGGTCGTGAGGATTTAACCTTGTGTGGTTCTGGAATACAATGAATGTTTTACTTCTGCTAAATGGTCTGAAAGGTAGCCTTTTCTGCTCCTACTAATTAGCCAGCAGAGTTACTCTTATTCCTAGATCATGTTATTTTCCCATTTGAGACCTGGATTAAAATCTTAATACATATTTGGGGCTCGGATCAATCAATCACCCAATTCCCGAAAGGCTGAAGCATTTTGTCCATTCAAAATGTTCATGTTTTGTGTTCTCAATCTGCTAAATATTCTCTCTTATCTTTAAGTTGGGACAATTCTATTTTTCCAGGTAGAGCATTGGAAGAGCTCAGAGGCTCCCTCTACAATGAGCTTAGAACTTCAGAAGGAGCCAAGCGCCAACAGCAACGATTTTGTGGACCTGTGGTGGCAATGTCCTTCAATTTTGTGGTTGCTGTTGGGATTATTCTGACAAACAAATTAGTTAGTTCCCCTATCTGGTTTTTTCATACACGTGCTCTAATGTTCATTTTAGAATATTAAGCAGTGTGCATAGGTTCTTGATGGCATGGCTAGCAGCCTGAAGAACCCTCTGCTGTTTCCATTTTAGACTTTATAATACTTTACAAGATGTTCAATAAGTGTTTTATGCGAGTCAAATCTTGCTTTCAGGTGATGGGGAGAGTTGGATTCAATTTCCCAATCTTCCTAACCTTAATACATTACTCCACAGCATGGATCTTACTAGCATTTTTCAAGGCATTGGCTTTGCTTCCAGTTTCCCCTCCCTCTAAAACCGCTCCTTCTTCTTCCCTCTTCTCCTTGGGTGCTATAATGGCTTTTGCCTCCGGCCTCGCTAATACCAGCCTGAAGTATAACAGGTCTGCTAACCCAGGTTTCAACCAGCTTTCTGAAATACTAACTCTGTCATTACTCCTGTTTCCTCACCTTTAAGGTCACGTGCAGTGTTGGTTTCTACCAAATGGCTAAAATCGCAGTTACTCCTACCATTGTTCTTGCAGAATGCATTCTCTTCAGGAAAACCATTTCTTTCAAGAAGGTGAGTAGGCAATCCTCCAAGGACTCCCTTCAATTCTTTCCTGTTATTTGTGAAGAATCTACTGAGTTCATGCTTCATTCCCTTCAATCACTTTGCAGGTCTTGGCTCTAGCAGTGGTCTCCGCAGGTGTAGCAGTAGCCACTGTAACAGATTTAGAGTTCAACATTTTCGGTGCATGTATTGCCATTGCTTGGATAATCCCAAGCGCCATAAACAAAATCCTCTGGTCGAACTTACAACAACAAGCCCACTGGACAGCACTTGCGTAAGTTACTAGTAACCGCCATGTTTTTTCCTTACTGTTACATTAAACAACAAAAGTGATCCACTGAGAAAACAATTCCCCGAGTGGCAGGCTGATGTGGAAGACAACCCCCATCACAATTTTCTTCTTAGTAGCCCTGATGCCATGGTTGGATCCACCAGGAGTGCTGTTGTTCGAATGGGATCTAAACAACTCAACTGCTGTTCTCATCTCAGCTCTACTCGGTTTCCTCTTACAATGGTCTGGTGCACTGGCTTTAGGGTGAGTGCAGAACCAAGTTTTAGACACCATTCTTTTCTGGTGTTTTTTTTTTTTTTCTGTTGGTTTGAAGCAACTAATGGCAGGCTTCATGTTTTTTCTTGTAGAGCAACATCTGCAACCTCTCATGTCGTGTTGGGACAATTCAAAACCTGTGTGATCCTTCTCGGAGGGTATCTGCTTTTGAATTCGGACCCAGGGTTTGTGAGCCTTTGTGGAGCTGTTGCTGCTCTCTGTGGAATGTCGGTTTACACATCACTGAATTTGAAAGAGTCGAATGACAGTTCAAGCAAGCAGCTTCCAATGCAGAATCCTCCACCAAAAGCCAAAATCAGTGACAATGTCAGTGTCAGTGAAGACTCAACAGTAACAAATACTAATGTTGTGTAAAAATGTAGATAAAAGGAGGAGGAGGAGGAAGACAACACTACAAAGGAACGGGGGAAAGACAGCAAAACAGAAAAAGGGCAAAACAAGTCAGCAACATATTTCCCCACCAGACATTACCCTAATAAACCTGATATGCCTTTAATATTTACACTCCAAAAGGCAGGCCAGAGTTTCACCCTTCCCAGAGTTGCTCCATGTGTTTCAACTTTGCATCCTTGCAAGTTTATAAACAGTTCTGTAATTAGTGTTCCAATTTACCCGTGCATATTCAGTATTTAACAGTTATAAACCCAAAGTGCACTGAAGTCCTCACCCAAAAACACTATCAGCTCAGAAGAGCCTGAAAACAGAGCTTATCAACACAAAAAGGAAACACAGCTGGCTAAAAAGAATCATAGCATATTCATCTTTACACTTTGATGTAAAGTGTCATATCAACACATGACACCATGTGAGGCTATACAGTATATATAATGAAAAGTAAATCTAGAATTGATTTGTAGCTAGCTAAGGTCGATATTAAGAATCATGGTTAGCTTCTCATCAACCAATTCTTTGAATATACATAAATAGAAAGGCAATTACACAAGGCTGAGAAGACCCAAATTTACAAAGAAAACCAACTCTACAAGAGAAAAGCGCGTATAAAATCTTAATAATTATAATAATAACAAAAAATAAATAAAAACAGAAACACTAAGACTAATAATCATGATTTGCTATGGGCCTTCTTTCCATGCATTAAACTTGGAATCTCAGAGGCTGCTTTCCATTCTCGGGGCCTTCTTTTTTTAGGGATGCATGAGAATTGTCTCAGAACCTGTTACATTTTATTTCTAGTGTCGAGAAATAGGTTTAATTGTCTCATGGTTGTTGCTCCAGGTACTCATTTTCCTTCACAATGGCATCAAGATCAGCTTGTAGGTAGCTTGTCTACATTTAAGCTTCCAGAAGCCATGGCTCGTAGTTTCTTTCAATGGTCAGCCATTTCTCTTTGAATTCTATCAGTCGGAAGAATTTTCTTAGAGATTTGCTCAAAGCTTTCATGTATGCTAGTGAGCAGCCTATAAGCCTGTCGCCTGACAGGGTCTTTCTTTACTTCCCTGCATATAAACATCAACTTTTAAAGGAAACATATTTTCACTTTCATTTACTACATCACCTCCAGTGAGGTTGCAATGATGGGAAAGGAGGGTAAGATAAGAGCTACAATAGCAGTCAGTTCATAGTACCTGAAGGCGTTCCTGAATGGAATTGCTTTCTAACTGAAGCTCCCTAGTTCCTCTTAAGATGCGTTCTATGTCAGCATCTAGTTTGCCCACTGTTCTTTGTGCTCTCCTTTATCCGCTCAGTATAGGATCTCCTGGATGCCACTTTGGGGCTGCAGAACAATAAGAATAGCAACAACCAGAATCAAAAGAAAAAGAAAGAAGATGCAGAAAGGTTAAACAACATAGTTCATCCACAACCATGGCCTACTGCAAATGCAAGCTGCCAAAAGGTTTTCGCTGTTGTCAGTAAATGAAACTCCATGGATGGAATCTAAGGCAGAACAGTGAAAACTAGAGCAGAAAAGTGCGATGAAATTTAGAGGGAGGATGCAGCTCTATATAGGCAGATTCCAAGCCTTTTTTTTTTTATGGGTTGTGGGCAGTTGGCCACCTACTCCAACCAAGTTGTTTCCAAATTATAGTATTATTAGGTGTTAAAAGGATCATGGCTTGATGAACTCTTTTTAAAGTTTATGAAAATACTGTAAAAATCTACAAACCCTTTCTAAAGTTTCAATTATGATATAGAAATTAAGCAAATTTATTCTCAAAAGAAAAAAGAATTGAATGAAAATGGCTCATAACAAAACCAATTCTCTTTGCAAGTACTTTATCATGTGTGCTTCTTTTGATGGCTCAGTGAGTTGGGAAAAAAAAACAAAATCATTGCACAGCTGATGGCTCAACAAATAAAGCAAATGAGGCTGGGGCTATTCATTGTTGCATGTGCAACAGTAAATCAAGAATCTCGTTTGGTCCTACTTCTTCCCTCTATAGCTTGCTTTTGCTTTTCATAAGATGGAAAGAGGCATGTAGTGGTTCCACTCCTGTCATGGTGACCCCATAACCTATAACAGATTCTTGGTCATCAACACAACACTATTCTCACATCATCTAGATTCCTTGTTTCATGCAAATTATAAAAAGGGTATAGCTTGCTTTTGCTTTTCATAAGATGGAAAAAAGCAGATAGTGGTACCACTCCTGTCATGGTGACCGCATAACCTATAACACAGATACTAGGTCATCAACACTATTCTCACATCTCCATTACATTACATTTTAGAGCTACTATTGGCTGGCATGCATATCTCGCTCCATGTGTTTCTACGTTGCATATTCAGTATTCAACAGTCATAAACCCGTCCTGCAGTGCAGTCTTCACCAAAAAAACCATCAGTTGAGAGGAGCCTGGAAAACAGAGCTTATCAACACGGAAGTAACTAAGCACAGCTGGCTAA
Source organism: Theobroma umbraticum (assembly GCF_002168275.2). Taxonomy (NCBI): domain Eukaryota; kingdom Viridiplantae; phylum Streptophyta; class Magnoliopsida; order Malvales; family Malvaceae; genus Theobroma; species Theobroma umbraticum. The sequence goes on along the minus strand of NW_018397262.1, from coordinate 8,550,716 downwards.
AAAGAATCATCAAAGCATATTCAGTGCTACCACGTGGGTACCTGATACCTTATCAATTATACCGTCAACTCACCCCGCAATGCTGTATACATAGAGGTGCATCCCGACTGTTCTGGTTCAGTAATTAGTGGCTCAACAATATTTACCCGGATGCATACAAAACTTAAGGTGAAAGCTAGTGGGGATAAGGAAAGTTAATAGAGGAATTTATGGCTGCCTGAAAAAGATGAACTGCTGGTGGGGCTGCAGCAACAGAGCTCTCAACTGCCAGATGGACCTGGAGAATTCCCACTCTACAAATTAAATGTAGGAAGCAATGATTATAATAGAATAAAGCATAGACTAACATTTGATGATACTATGGCAAAGGAAGACTTTTTTTTTTTTGAAATTTAAATATAGATTGATTTCATATCAAAAGGGATGATCCCAATGCACAAAAGGAGGAGGAACCTGGCCAAGAATCTGGCTAGGATCCAACTCGATGGCTGGCTTACAAAAATTGGCCAGCAGTGACTTAATCTGTACAAAGTTATTGACAAGCAGCTGAACATAAAACACAGCAAGAGACCACAATCAGCTCTGAACAGAAGAAACATGGGAAAAGAAGAAGAGGAAACATAACCGTTGAAAATGTTTCTTCCTCTTGCAAATCAGTCAAAGTCATTCCCTGTAGAGTTCCATGCAAAGGAAGACTTAATGGCATACTTTTGCTTGCTAAAAGAAAAGAAAGGTGAAGTAGGTGTAAATATTGTCACTACTTACTCAATTGTTAAAAGGAAAGAAAAAAAAGGTAAAGCATCAATTATACCATCAACTCACCCTGCTGCCTATATAGAGGTGCATCTGACCCAACATTTCATCGCACTTTAAGCTTTCATTTTTCTGTATCGAAGGCTACTTCTGTGCATTATTATTGTTGTTCAATGTTTTAATGAAATTATTATATTTCATCCGCTAGTTGTGCGTACTTGAAAGTGAAAGTGCAATCATTATAAATTTGAACAACAAAAATTGCAACTGTGGCCATCATTGTTCTCTGTCTGACTTCTTTAGTTTTGTACCAAATTCCCATGGATTGGTTAAACAAATTGGAAATCGAAAAACAGTGACGCCACGAGCCTGATTGAAACTGTATCATATGCCCCATTTCCATCTAAATTATTGGTAACATTAGCCCATGTTTTAATGGAAGAGCTGTTGGATCAAGACAGTGATGCAGGTGTATCTTCTGCATTTTATTCAATGCCTGCCATGGAAATGGATATTTGTCTTTCCTTGATTTCTGTTCTATCTTCGGCATTGTTTGACTTCATTGATCATGTTCTTTCTGTCTTTTGTCATGCAACATATTGGGGGTAATTAAAAAATCCATGCAGCCGGCTTGTAAGGAATGTTCTTTAACATTATCTGTCAATCTTCCTCCTATTATCTTTAACAAGGTTGTCTTTTGTTGAGGCCTAACTAAATTATGAAATAATAACACTTATACAACAGCACAACAAGTTATTTAGGCCTGATTGGTGTGTCTGCTGTGGAATGCTGACTCTTGAGAATGAAATTCTTTGAAAAGCATCTTCTACAGGGGTAGATGCTTATTCTGATAGGTTGTGTATTGGTCTAGGTACAGATGTGAACAAGAGGCTGATGCCTGTTTTTTTTGTTCTTTGAGGCCTTGATTTCTGGTTGCTATGTCTGATGAACATAACACTCTAAAACCAAGTGCTCTCTCTTTTGTACTTCTGACAGAAGTTTTCAACTTGTTTTTCCCACATATGAATGTTTCCCAGTGCTTTGTTTATTGAATTTCACTGGAAAGAATTGAGTTGCTTGCTGCATTTGTATCATGGGGCAAAGCCTTGGGAAATAGGTTGAGTCAACCAAGACCTTTTCGTTTTTGGATAAATGAGCAATTTAATTATCCATTCAAACTAATCCAATAATTTAATTAATTATAATTGTTACGAAATCTCTTATCGAATAAATGAGTAAAATATTTGAATTTATAAACATAAGTATTATACATCTTAATAAATTAATATTTTAAAATGAAAATAAAAATTTCGATTTTAATATCACCTTAAACACTGCACATCTCATACTTTAAGTGACATGTTCAGCCTTACCTCACAATCAAGAAATGCCAATTCCAAACTCCTGAACCATGTTAATAAGCTTTAATTATCTTAAACAAGTCCAGACCCTTGATCACTTATCTCATTTATCACATAAATACTCAAAAAACACTTCTTAATGGACTTAATAAACAAACCGAAGACGAACCATTTAATGCAAACTGTACTCAATTTCACCTCCATTTCTTCCCCACAGATAAACATAGATGTAGCAAATAAGTGTTGCTGAGCATTTGGTTTCAACCATTTCATGTAGGAAACTGATGATGATGATTGAATAAAAGCATCAAACATGACAACAACTAGGTAGCTTTTTCATTAAATACGGCCATCAGTCAATCAAAGAAACTAAAAGCACCTTCTCATATACCAATTACAGCTTGTATCATCCTTCCTCCCTATTCAAAATTTAATATACAGGTGAGACATTAGAAAGGAAAAATTTTGGCAAAATCCCACCTAATTCTATTGACCTCTTCAATTCCTATAGAGTATCTTATGAGAATAATAAGTTCCAATAGAAACAGCAAAAAGTTTGCTACCCAGGACAACACTGAAAGGAATGGGGGAAAGATAGCAAAAAAGAAAAAGGGCAAAACAAGTCAGCAACATATTTCCCCACCAGACATTACCCTAATAAATCTGAGATGCCTTTAATATTTACACTCCAAAAAGCAGGCAAGAGCTTCAACCTCCCGAAGGTTCCTCCAAGTGTTTCTATGTTGCATCCTCGCAAGATTTTAACAGTTCAGTAATTAGTGTTCCAATTTATCTGTGCATGTTGAGGCTGCTGATAAGCACCAGTTGGGGGACCCACAGTTTCGACAGCTGCAGCCATGGCTTGAGACTGCTGTAGAAGGGTATTAACATTGGAAGGAGCAGCCATTGTTTGTGGTGACTGATAAAGTCCAGCAAAGGCCCCATGACCAGCCTGTGCAGGAGAGAAAGGAACCTGTTGGCCATGAAGAGAGAGGTTGTACAAAGAATTAACCTGCAAGTTGGATAAATCTTGCCCTGGTGCAGGCATCCAGAGAGCTGAACCGTCGTTCTGCAAAAAAATAAAAAAAATTACTCAAAACATAGTGTTAATGTTAACTTAGTAGTAGCTAATAGAAATACTATGGAAAACATAATAAAATACCATATGCATTTAAGCTAAAAGAAGAACCCCATAACTATGATCATTATACATCACAGTAAAACACTTCTAATAGAAAATGGTTAATAAAAGTACAAAAGGAAAACGAAAGCAAAACCAACCAGTGGTCCTGTTGTGTATATATGATTTTCCTTCAACTGCGATGCTGCAAGATCCTCCTTACTGCTAGAGCTTCCAGATGTCGCCGATGGAACAGATATATTGAAACCAACGGGCGGAGAAGTCAATGGACCATAGCCAGATGGGATTGTGAGGTGAGCAGGATTTCCTGCATTAGTTCCAGGCTTGAACTGTGGAAGAGGGAATTTGACCCCAGGTGCAGCTGCTCCAGGTGGCATGTATACATTACCAGTTGAAGGCTGCTGGGGAAGCCCACTGGGGTTTAAATATTGATGCATCGGATGCATATAAAAAGGTGGAAGATAGTGGGGATAGGGAAAGTAATTAGGGGGAAATGGCTGCCTGAAAAGGTGAACTGCTTGTGGGGCTGCTGCAACGGAGCTCTGAACAGGTGGTGTTGAACTGCCGGATGGAGCTGGAGAATTCCCACTCTACAAATTTGACAAATTAAGTGTAAGAAGCACATAATTATAATAGCATAAAGCATAGGCTAACATTTGATGTTAATATGACAAAACAAAAGAGTACAATTTAATTTTCTGAAGTTCACAGGGATGTATGACAACTTTTTCTCATCCTATTCCACTCTATTTAAGCCCTATAAACTATAAAATGATTTCAGCAATTGTGTATATAAACTATAAAAGACAGTAAGGGCAGAAGAAAATACAAAAAAAGGAAATGCCAAGTCCTAGAACTATTTTTGGAAAGCACACTATAAGCCACCTGAGATGATGCAAAGGAGTTTTAATATGTATGAATCATGGTGGGGTACTATAACCAATTAAATCAATAAAAATATGACAGTTACAAGAAAGAAGCAAGTGCTTACAGCAAAGTTTATAAGGCGAGAAGCATCAGGTGCCCGAGCCTCAGGTCCATCAAACTGTGCAAGGTGGCTAGCTGATGCTGGCATAAAACCAAACCCATAGCTTGGGACATTTGGAATGACACTCTGATTAACTTCAGGGTGCAAATGCATTTCTTGGTTTGAATGGTTGCCTTTCAAGTCTGCATCAGATGAAATATTGCCATCTGATTCCGGCACTTTCTCAAACTCAGAAGGAGATTGTGGTCGATCAGAATTATCCCCTTCCACAGCTGATAATATACATTGGCTACTGCATAAATTACAAAGGCCGAATAAGATCTAAAATAGTAAGAAACAAAATAGATAACTAGGAACACTACATAGAGATTACAAATACACTAGCAGTATTTATCAATAGCAAATTAGGTGCATTTATAACTAAGGATATTCATCCAAACATGCTTTTCCTCTGTAATCCCACCGGAAGATACAACAGATTAATTATTTCCTTTTTGATTCTTCAAAGAAGGTTGGACGGCAAAACACTAGGGCTCCATTACCGGTCACCCCATGGCTCATCTAATTGCTTTAATAAGTTACAGAAGAAATTAAAACTCACATACCAGCAACACCTCAAAACTAAATGTTAAGATGGAAAAAAAAAAGATTTCTAGAATCATTAGATACTTTCCAGCAGAAGAAAAGTAATACATCAGACAAAATATAAATTTGGATAAAAGTCAAAACTATAATGTCCAACCTGGAAGATGGCTCTCCAGCAGTTTCATCATTACCATGAGAAGTTTCAACAGGGCATGCAGAGTTAATCTCCACGCTAGTGCTGTTATCGTGTTTTGTTCCTTGTCCAAAACTAGCATCAAAGCTTCCAAAAGTTAAGCCATTTTTCAATGCTTCAGAGACTTGGAAGTGGGTGGGAAAAGTAACATGTTGGCCATTGGGAACATTTGAATCGGGAAGTAATTGAGAATTGTCTTCAATAATGACAGCTGCAACCTCAGATGTGACCACTGTTTCAGGAACAAGAACCAAGTGAAATCTCCAATAAAAAGTAAAACCACCAAAAAATGCAGAAAGACAACCTTAAAGTATAAGATTTTTAATATCAATATCTAGGAAAAGGATGCTCCAAAAGCAGATAATATTAGGGAACAATAAATGAATGAATTGCCAACACTTATGTTTAGAATAAGCACTTAGTTATTATTGTTCAAAAAGAAGTAAAAACATTAGAAAAAAATAAAGCAGTCTTAAAGCGCAACAAATGGGTGCAAAACCTAGAAACAGCTTGCATTACAAAGAAAATTGAAAACAGTTAAGCAAGATTTCCAAAGGAATTTCTTATCGTTTCTTCCATAATAGGAAGGAGAAGAACAACAAACCCATACACCACAACTACTATACCTACCAACTGCCAAAGTGAAAAGACTAAAAACAGAGGCCTCCCACATAAAAATTTGAATTCCAAAATAGAATACTGTACATCAAAAGGAGGTAAAAGGGAGAGACAAAAAAATACACAGCAATCACATAAAATGCTTCATTTTATGGTATCCCAAATCAAACAAAAGAGGTAATACCTTGTAGTAAGGAGGGCTCTATAGTCTCGGGCTGCTGAACCTGTTCAGCAACCTTTGATTTGCTCAGGGCCTTCTTTCCAGGCTTTGGGCTTGGAACCTCGGAGGCTGCTTTCTCAGTCTTAGATACATTAATATCATGGGGAACATGTTTGTTTCCTTGAGTATGGTTTACTTCAGCAGCTCCCCGTTGGTTTCCAATGTCACGTTTTATTGTACTCACAGCACCAACATGATGGGACACGGTTGGTGCCAACACAGGATCTGCAGCAGATGAACAGACACCAGGCACGGATATTGAAGTGGCAGAAGTTGATGACGGATTAGAATTTGATGTGGACTTCTCTTGATCTTTGATCAGAGAGCCAAAGGAATGAGCAGTGGGGGCAGGAGGTTCTGTGACAGCTGGTTGCACTGAAACAGTCACTAGCTTGTTTGCAAGTAAGCCATCTTTAGTTTCATTACTAGCACCACCTGCAGACAATTGGGATCCACGTCCAAGACTGGAGCTCCCATTGGGTAAAGCTGTAGTGCCATTTGGCATGGCAGTAGGTGTTCTGCAATAGAACGAAACAAACTTTAGGCCAAGATGTAACAGCATTCTCTAGAGGTAACCAATTAAGTCAGATTGAGATACAAAAAGTAATATCCTTATGCATATTTACTTTGTTGTCTGAGGTGCTGCATTACTTTTCGCTTTCTGAGAGACTGACAAAGGCATAGAACCCCTATCTGAGGTATTATTAACCCCATTCTCCCTTCGAGCAGATGCATTCCTTCCACCTCCAGCATCTTAAAGAACAAGGCTTGTTAGATGAGCAACGTACAGATAAACAAGTTAAATTCATATATTGCTGCATAAATATGAGAAGGAAAAAAAAACTCAGAACTTTACCAGCTGATGTATAATATTTCCCCCGATTGCCCCGGCCCCCTCGTCCTTGTGTACCAGCTGTCTGCATCATATTAGTTGTCTGCATCAAAGAAGAATTGAGTTATAATTCACAATTCACTAAGCTAACTAAAGCAAAACCCAATGAAAGAAATCCTTCAAAACCAAATTCAAGTAAGCAATACTCTGACACATTACATCAGTTCAGTATATTTTTTTCTCCTTATTGTGAAACTGGCATAGTTGCCACCAAGCAAACACCAAACAGACTAAAGTATTATAGAACCAACAGTATCATTGAAAACCAAAATCATAACTGTGGTGAAAAACATGTCTATACTTTGTAATTGCAAAGAATAGAAGATCAAAAGAAAGAAAAATTCTATTTTCACCAGTTGGAAAGGAAAAGAACACTTGCCTCCTTTTTCCTATCGCGTTTTCTTTTCACCTCATGAAATGTATCTGCCAACCAAACAAATTAATGGCCATACTTTCAACAAGTAAATTGTAATATACATTAAGCAAAAACACAGTATGCACTTAACACAATCAGAAAATCCCTTAAAAAAGAAGCTTCGTTTCACACATTTGCAAGCATTTAACTTAAAGGTAGTGGTGTTTGCCTAAAAGAATCTTTTATCTATCATAGACCACCATAGCAAGGATGAAACATTGAAACTTTAACTCTTAGAATATTGATTTGTTACTTTAAACAAGATTATTAAATATCTTGAATTTCTTTAATCTACTCCCTTTTCCCAGCAAGCAAGAAACATCCTTTCCTCAAAATATCAAAACTAGCAAACCAAACAGTGCAAACACTTTCCATTAGCAAAACGACCAAAATCAAGCCAAGCCCACCTCTCAAAATCCCAACTTTCTTCACTCTTCCAACACAAAGCACGAAACCAACAAACCAAACAATGCCCAATCCACTTTCCATTAGCAAAAGAACATGAGAAAACACCAAAACCCCACCCCTCAAAAATCCCAACTTTCTTCACTTCTTCAACACAAAACACAAAACCCACACAGGAACAATAGATCATAAACCCACCAAACCCTCAGAAACCATAAAACCCTAAAAGAGAAGCAAGAAAAACCCTTAGAAACACAGGTAAAAAACAAAAAGTACCCAAGAACCCAAAAACATCAAAATCTTGATCATTACCCAGATAAAGGAGCTTTTGGGCACTTTCATTAGGATCCATAGAGCACTCTTTGAGCACTGCATAGATTTCTTCATCGCTGTGTTGCTTCCCTGTGATCTCCCTTATGTTTTGGATCGTTTTCTTTGCATTGTCTGGGATCGAAACCTCTGACCCCTCACCTCCACGTCCACCACCGCCGCCGCCGCCACCTTTGCTGCTCATGGTAGCAAAGAGAGAAAAGAGAACAGAGTAATGGACAAAGGAGAGAAGAAAGAAAACAAAGAAAAAAAAAAAGAAAACCCGAAATGAATTGGTTATGTATTTATATTTCTAATAAGTAGGACATAATTCAAGATGAATAATAATGAGAAAGAAAAAAGTATACTATAAAATTTTTTTTGGGTTTTTCTTCTTTTTTTTTATTGATGTTGACGAATGCTAAGAGAGGAGAGTAGGGTTCTAGTCTCTATATTATATATATATATATATATATAATGGGATTTGAATACAGGCGCAAGGAGGCTAATTAACCATTGGAGAAACTTTTTTTTTATTTTTTTAATTTATTTTATTTTTTTTAGAGATATATCAAAATAAAGTTCTTTCATTTATTTAATTCTTTTATTTTTTTTTTATATTACAAATTTATTTTTCTATAAATTTTTTTACTTTTTATTTTAAAAAAATTAAAGATTTTTATTATGGAATAAATTCTTCAATTATAATATATAATTTTAAAAAATTAAAATTTATTAAAAAATATGAATATTTAAAGACAGAAGGAATATTATCTTGTGGGGGAATTAACTATGCTTATTAAAGAAAGGACCTTGAGTGAGTTTATTGTACAACATGTGCTTTATAGTAATTAATATAATTTATATATATTCATGTAATACATGTTTCCATAATGATAAAATTTTATCAAAAATTCGAAAGTTCAAGAAATCAAAACTCGATAAAAAGATCTAAGAAATAAAAACTATCAAGGATGACATTCGTTTTATAATCGATTAATTTTAAGACATTAATTTCAATTACTTTAATAAAAAAATAGATAGAGTCATAAATTGAATTGTTCATAATACAAAGAATAAATATTATTCTTTTAATTGTTTGGTTCGACTTAATCAAATTGAATATATTGATAAAATCTCTATATAAGGGTAAATCAATCATTACAAACTAAAAGTAAGAATAAAATTCGAAAACATCCAGATTTTATGTTGATTTTTATTATAAACGATTATGATTATATTTATAAGTTATATGCACAGGTGAGTATTAATTGATTTCAATTGAATAAATACATCGAAATCAATTGAATTCAATTATTTTTGGTTCGGTTCCAACTTTGACTAGTCACTTGATTGGACATATTTGATCATTTCAATTGATTTTTAATTTGAAATTTATAATTGAACTAATCAAATTGATTAAATTTAAGTCAATTTTGATTATTTCAATTTTAGTGTATGATTTGATCAATTTGGTTCTTTTTCATAAAAGTTTGATTGATTCAGGTTTTGAAAATTAAAAACAAAATTGATCAAATGTTTCACATTAGAAATTATTTGATTTATTTAATTACTTAGGTTGATTTTTAATTCAAAGTTTAGGACCAAATAGATTAAATTGGTCGAATTTAAGTCGGTTTTGATTATTTCGGTTTGAAAACATGATTCGATTATTTTTCATGAAAGTTTGATTAATTTAGTGTTTGAAGTTTAAAAACCAAACTGATAAAATATTTACATTAAAAATAACTTGATTATCTTAATTAATTTTTAATTCAAAATCTACAATTAATTCGATCAAATTTAAGTCAATTTTGATTATTTTGAATTTAGAGTATGATTTGATCGATTTGATTTTTTTCATAAAACCTTGCTTAATTTGGGGTTTGAAATTTTAAAATATTTACATATAATTATACATTAATGTTTTCATTTGATAATTTAGACAAAGGCCCATAAATCCGATACCTTAAAACCAATCAAGCCGACAAGACAGCCACCGACTTCAAACATGTCGCTATCTTGGAATCCTACGTGGCAACCAGAGAGGTCGGTGGATATATTTGTCTATTCGTTATTTATTTGGTGGCAAAACAGTCATTTCGAAAACAAAGCATCGGCCTTTTATATTCTCCACTCACGTCCCTCTTCTTATGAAACCCTAAATCCCCCTTTCAATTGCCCCCAAATTATAGCAACAAAACAAAGCGAATTGAGCCCCATGGGTTCCAAATCCAGGAACGATAATCCCTTCAGTGGCGATGGAGCTAGCCCTGGGTTAGAATCTCTCTCTTTTTCGGCTTTCGGTTCCATTTAATTTTGCCCCTGTTTGGTTCCCGCGAAAATTTGAGAGGAAATAAGAAAGGAAATTTCGGAATATTTCTATTCTCTCTTTCTTTATCGTAAGTTTTGATTTTTTCTTTTGGAATTTGCAGGAAGATTTTTATCGGAGGATTGGCCAAAGATACTACCTTTCGTGAGACTTTATATTAATTTCTCCTTTTGATTTTGTATATTTTTTCATTGAATTAAAAGTAGCTAGATATGAATTTGAAAAAACTGAATTGGATTTAATTTTTTTGATTATTAAATTTAATGGGTTTTATTTTTTATGAGTAATTAATTATTTAATTTGGTGTTTTTGATTTTACTAATGCTATCGTATTGATGGATCTGTAGCTCAATTTAATAAGCACTTTGCAAAGTATGGGGAGATAATTGATTCGGTAATTATGAAAGATAGATACACTGGTCAGCCTCGCGGTTTTGGATTTATTACATATGCTGATCCTTCTGTTGTTGATAAGGTCATTGAGGAGGACCATATCATCAATGGAAAACAGGTAAATCATATTTGTATTAGATCACGACACAATAAATTCATTACATGTTTTCTTCTGGATAGTGTATAATAGTGTTACATATATATGGTTGAGTTTATATTTAATAAGTTAAATTTTGTGGTTTTAAGGAATTGTGGTAAAGCTGAATATAGAGTTAGAATGTTGTGTTATCAACTAGCTGATCCTTGAAATATGTAGCCTAATTGAGATGCTGATGAAAATTTTTGGTCAATAGAACTATGAAATATCGGTTTGTGTGTGTGTGTGTATTAAACAAATTAAGGAAGATGCTTACGAGATCAAATTTAAGCAGGTTGAGATAAAGAGGACAATTCCTAAAGGCTCTAGTCAATCAAAGGATTTTAAGACGAAAAAGATATTTGTCGGTGGTATACCATCCGCAGTCACAGAAGGTATGGATGCAGAGTCTTAGGTGTTGTCTTTTCGCTGTAGATTGACTATGAAAATGTGTTGTTTAGTATACATCTTTCTCTGAGTGGTGCTTTTGTCATTCAGATGAATTTAGGAGTTTCTTCTCCAATTATGGGAAAGTGATGGAGCACCAGATTATTCGCGATCATGCAACCAATAGGTCTCGTGGATTTGGCTTTATAATTTTTGACAGTGAAGAAGTTGTAGATGATATGTTATCAAAAGGAAATATGATTGATATGGCGGGTACCCAGGTAAGTGGAGTGAAATTGGACATATCTTCCAAGGAATCAGCATGTAAACAGGTTTATGTCTATTATGGAGTTTGCAGGATTGCATTCTCTGTTTATCTTATTGATAATAATAGGGTTGTCAGTTTGCTTAATTTTTAGTACCTGATCACATAAACTACCCCAGTGGCAGTGGTTTATGTTTCTAATATCAGATGGAGATTGATACGGGAATAGATCTCCCAAGGAAAAGGGCTATCAATTTAGTTTACATGCAGCCAACCTTAGGTTAACTAAGTTGCTTTGTTGTAGGTGGAGATCAAGAAAGCTGAACCAAAGAAAGCCTCAAACCCACCACCTGCTCCCGCATATGGTAGTAACTCTAGGGGCCGTTCTTATGATGATGGCTTTGGTGGGTATGGTGGTTCATATGGGGGTTTTGATGGAGGGTTTGGTCCAGGTCCCTATAGGACACCTGGGAGTCTTGGTGCTGGTTATGGATATGGTAGTGGTGGTGGTGAATTTGGAGTTTATGGGGGGTTTGGAGGCAGTAGTTTAGGAGGCTACCGGGGTGAATCTTCCCTTGGTTATTCTAGCCGCTTTGGACACTATGTTGGTGGTTTTGCTGGGGGTTATGGTGGAAGCAGTGTAGGTGGCTATGGCCGAGGAGGTGATGGTTATGGCCGTTATGCAGGTTCAGGCTATGGTGGTGGTTATGACTCTGGTCCTGGTGCTAGTTATGGTGGAGCAGGTGGGCTCTATGGCAGGGGAGGCTATAGTAGCAGTAGTCGATACCATCCATATGCAAGATAGAATGCAGGCATTGTGATGCAGTTGCTTAATATTTGCCATAGAAGTTCCATACAGTTTCCTTTAGATCTGCGTTGTGAATCATTAGGCACTTTCTCACAAGTACTAGAAGTCTTCTAATTGTAGCACGTGGGGAAGGCTTTCAAGATCAGGGGAGATATTTTGTTAGACTATTGTTCTATTGTATGATTTAGAAAGCACTTCATATTAGTGCTTGATTGCTTTGTTCTAGTCTATTTTAATTTGGTTTGTTATGTAGACTATAGCAACCTTTTTGGAGATTGTTAGTTAGACATATTTCCCCTTATTTCTGTTTTAGCTTCTTATCTTCTTTAGATCGGTCTTTCTTTTTCTAGTAATCATTTAGATTGCTTCAAATGTTGACTCATCAGGGACAATGCTGTCTAGGCAAATGAGCTAGATTTGCAATTGTAGATGATATAATATTTAAGTTAGTTTGATATTCAGTTACTTAAATTACTGTTAGGATTAAAATAGGGAATGCTTGGAAAGTGTTAGGAACTGTTGGGACTTGGATGGATTTTTGTCACCGTATTCCAAATGTTCTTCTGAGGTACCTTTAGGAGGAACACTTCTTGCCAGCTTTGACATGTTTGTTCCCTCCTGGTGGTTTGCTGTCTCTTGGGTGTACATTGTACTCTTAATCGCTTCCGTTGCAGTTGGCAATTTAGTTTTATAATTCTTCTCAAGTTGTTACTTTGGTGAAAGCATGGTACCTGTGGCGAATGGCTGAATACGTAAAACTTTTCTCTTGTACTTGATGAGGCTGCGAGCTTGTTGGAACATATCTTCTCTTTTTCCTTTAAATTTTGTTGTACCCTTGACATTCCTTATTTAATGAAATCTGTTGCCATCCCATTGTGAAATAAGCTTGATTATGATGTAAATGTTGGATTGCCCATGATACATCAACTGATATGAATATCAATACTTGGATAGTAAAATCCTTGTTCTGATTATCGCTTCGATATACATATTTGTTCAAAAGCATTTTGAAAACTTCTAATGTAATTGTATCAAGAAGTAGTGTTTGCACATGTCAAGAAGGGCATCACGGATAACAATTCCACTAGGTTGTTCGACAGGGCTAAGGAAGGTGCATGTAATCAAAGAACCAGACATTGTGCTGCATTGCATGAGTTTGTAGACCAAATTCTAATCTTCAAAATGTGTTTAATGATGTTATGAGAAACAGGTGTGACCCCATCAAAGAGGCAAAAGCCTTTAATCTATGTACCATCAACAGGCAATGAAAGTTAAGTTCCAAGGATGAAGTATTTGAGCTTTAAAATGCAATATAGGTGGGATTAATCCTTGTATTTTTTTCTCATTTGGAAAATGAAATGGAAACCTATGTACCCAAACGATAATGTTGAATGAAATGAATGAGAGATTATGAAATGCAGCATTGGAGAAACCATGTTAATGCTTACTCACACGAACTCTTAATTTTAATGAACACTTTCACGATTTTAAGTATAATTGGTTATTTTTGTCAACTTGGTAACATGATGTATGAAAAAATTACATTAAATATCAATTGTTATATGGATAATAATCTTAACTCATAGTATAAGTTGAATATTAAATGAAAAAAAGTATAAGATGATTAAAATCGAAAGATAAAAAGTAAAGAATTTTTTTAATATAATACAAAAAATCAAGATTTTGGACATAAAGTATAATAATTTAAGGTTTTTTAATATTTAATGGAAATTAATTTTTTTATACAGTTGGTTTCTGTTTATTTATTTTAGCTAAAAAACCAAATACGATGTCGTTTGGATAATCCTGACAACTTCCTGGGAAATTTTGATTTGATACTACTAATGCATATAAAAAACTCATGAAAATTAATTAATAATAATTTTTTTTAATATTTTTTCCTGAAAATTTCCCACCAATTGCTTCATTTTGACTCTTCTTCGGTCTTTCTGACTCTGTTTCCGCCCACTGCAACTTCCATGGCTCCTCTTGTCGTTACAGTTCTCTTCCTTCTTCACCATCCAAGCTGGAAGCAGTTCTTTCCTTTTCCTCATCCCACGGCAGAGGCAGAGCCAACCCAAGCAACCACCATGATCCTCACAGCCTCTGCTCCGAGTAGCAGAGCAGGGCAGGGCAGAGTCAGAACGCTATATTGTTAGAGGTTGACAAGGGGACATGGGAGCTATGAAAGAGAATTCTTTCCACACTACCCACAACTCAAAATGTGAAGAAAAAAACTGGGTCGTTTTAAGTGAATACTGTTTCTTTATTAACTTGAATTAATTCCTTCTTTTTTAGCTTGCTTGAAGCAAAAGCGTGAAAGTGTTAGAGTTTGACATGTTTTGGAGGTCTGGATGAGTTTTGCCTCAGTTTTTCGAATCTACATTTAACTTTAATAAATTATTTTAAATATGAATAAATCTCAGCCTTTTCAAGATTTTTAAAGCTTTGTTGGTTTAAATCAAACTTACTAAATTTTATTTGAAAATTGAAACTTCCTAAATGTTAGGAACTCTTATTACATAAGGATTGTTCAGATACCTATAAATACTTGTTCCATGCAAGAACCTGAAAGCCGTCTGACATTGCAAACTAAAAGAAAGAATCTTACAGTGCTATGATCAGTGTGATGGGTGACAACCGTTTTTCCCGGAAGGATTGCGTAATGAAGAAGCAAAGCGTTGTGGAAGGAAAGAAGAGGGAGAGAGGGAAGGAGGATCCAGAAATCAATGCCATGTTCGATGCTGTCAAGAGGAGGAGGAAGGTCGAGAAAAGTTCTGAAGAAATCAGCTTGTTTGTCGAGAAAGTACTGGCTGAGCTCACGATCGTTGCTGAAGACGATGCACAACTCAACAGAAAAGGCCAACCTGCCATCAACAAGCTCAAGAAGTTGCCATTTCTCACCGAGGTTTTGTCCAAGAAAAGCTTTCAGCTTCAGTTCTTGGATCATGGGGTTCTTACTCTCTTGAAGAACTGGCTAGAGCCCCTTCCTGACGGCAGCCTGCCTAATGCCAATATCCGTGGAGCAGTTCTGAACATACTGGCAGATTTTCAGATCGATTTAGAGCAAGATTACCAACGAGAACAGTTCAAGAGGAGCGGTCTTGGAAGGGCGATTATGTTCCTATCGAAATATGAGGAGGAAACAGTTTCCAACAGAAGGGTCGCTAAGGATTTGATCGACAGATGGAGCCGAAGCATCTTCAACAAGAGTTCAAGGTTCTCCGACCTGAGATATGATGATGATATTCATGTGCCCGTGATGAAAAAGCCTGTGAGCAAACCTGCAATGGTGGAAGTTAGGGGTTGTGATTTGGACTTCAGTATTGCCAAGGAGCATAAGCTAAGTTCTCGATCATCTTCTTTGAGGGAACATGTTACAAGGCCCGAACCAGCTTCACTTGTTTATACAGTACGTCCCCAATCTAAGTACAACCCAGAGATAGCCAGAACTTCTGCTAGACAACAACGAGTACAAGGAGACTCTCGCCAAAGGATAGAGCAGAGGTTGAAGACGTTGAAAGCATCCAGAAAGAAGCCGCTGCAAGCTGCAAAGCTTAGTGCTGAGGGTCGTCGTATGCTCCTAAGTGTGTGATGTTAAACAAGTTCATATATGTTCTATTAGATCTTCTTGTCAATTTTACCGTCAAAGAAATGTTCTGTAAATTTTAAGTTGTTATGAATGAAGTTAAAATTTTTTAACATCATTGTCTTTGTCTTTGCCATTGTCATGAGCATCAGTTTCTAGCACCAAGCTTTCTAATCATCAACATGCTTTTCATGTGATATTTAGCAAGACTCATCATCAAAATTTCAGTTGACTGTCAAACCAAAAACATAAGCAGCTTGCTGTAAATCATCCCCACTAAAATGATGATAACTTGATGAGTGTTCCCTTACAGTTGAATAAAATACCCTGCAATCCTAAGCTTGATAGTATTGCTTTCCTCTTATCTGGTGTATTATGAGATGCAAAGAATTGTTGTGTCTTGCATACCCCAAGCCAAGGAAAATGATTCACATTAGCAGTCTTGGTTGCATTTATGTTGTCGATTTCTACCTACAATCCCCCTTTACAGCATCAAGGAGGTAGAGGTAGAACCTCCTTCATATGCGGAATGTCTCCAACTACCTTGCTTCTACTTAAGCAGTTTTTCCTCATAACTTGCTGGCTGTGTCTTGGCCTAGCTACTAGGTCGAGGCTCTGAATCCAAAATGCAAAGGTCCTGACAAAATCAAGTATTTCTAGTGTTTTTCTGCACTGTGACAAATGCAGAACCAAGGCCATGAAAATTTGTCCGTGCTTCCTCCATTAATTGAGCTGAGTTTAGTCTTCGTTATATACTGCAAATCTTAAGGTAACTAGCCATGCATTCATCATGGACAATTAAAATGTATTGCATCTTGTATTCACCCTTTTGCTGATCTTTCTTCTTCTTCTTTTTCTTCTTGAACTCAAACTCCCTGCCTCCTGATGAGATGACCACTCAGACTAAGTCTGGTAATTGTTGTATGGTTACCTACTTATATAAATTATCCAAAACTGGCTTTCATGCATGGTTCCAAAAGACTTCAAATCTGTCAGCCGGCATGGCTGAAAACACCAACCTTGCTCAAGAGTCTCAAAATAGGTTACTTCTTTTTCTGTTTCATTCATGTATATGCATATCAATGTTCCAATTGGAATAAGTTTTACTTGCAAAAAGAAAGAACATATGTATAAGGTTGAGTAAGCCGTTTAACGATGATGCTGGATGCAATTATTATGAAAAATAATTACAATTTTCATGGGAGGAGATACTAGTGTTTATGACAAAAGAAATGTTGAATCATCAGAAAATAAAAAAAAAAAAGGAGTATTAAGTACTTCATAAGGGAAATACTAGTGTTTATTATTTTTTTCCCGGCATCCATTTTACATTTTCACAAATGAAAAAGAGTGTTCCATTGTATCTTGCCAATGCTAGGAATTCTGTCCATAAGCAGACCAATGTGCAAACGACCTGCTGGTTCAAATTCAGCTTTAACGTATCATGCAAAAGCTCCTCGAGCAGCTCCCATTGTCATCACCTGACTGCAAGCTTTTAGTAGGTTTCCTGGTAAGCAATATATCAGGCTAAAGAATTGGTATGATCTGTTTCTTAAGGGCCTCCCACAAATCATCCTGAAGAGGGTGAATTCAATAAAATCGGGTTATTTGATAATGCTGTAAGCACGAGCTATTCACTGCAGTGGCTCAATATCAAAAGAGAGAACTCAAGTCATGTAGTGAGCTCTTCACATAGACCACCAAGGGTTGCTGTAACTGTACTCATTTCTTCACAAAGCCCAAACAAGACGAGCTGCAAATGTTCTATCTAGCGAATGTTTTACTGGATTAGAGAGATAGAAGCCTTGTTTTGTAACGAAATCAGATGGCACATATCTATTCTGAATTCCTGAAAAAGGAAAGCTAAGAAAACAATCAGTCAATAAATAAAAGTCCAGCACAGAAGTTGATGGAAAAGCCATTGCTCTTACAGGATGCCTGCCAAGAGAAGCATCTACCCTGTCTTCGCTCTCTTCAGGATCAATGGAGCTGGTCCTGTTTGTTAACACTCCTTCAAGGCTCACCAGTCTATAAATGCAGAACAAATGTTGCCAGTGTGATGTTAAACAAGTTTATATATGTTCTATTAGACCTTCTTGACAGTTTTAGCTGTCAAAGAAATTTTCTGTAAACTTTAAGTTGTTATCAATGAAGTTAAAGCAAGACTCATCAACAAAATTTCAGTTCATTGTCAAACCAAAACCTTAAGCAGCTTCCAGGTTCTAGTTTCTCCAAAAAGCACTTGGAAAATGAAATGGAACTAATGTTGAATGAAAAACAGCAAATGTATAATGAGTGACAAAGATTATGAATTGCAGCATTGAGAAGCCATGCTGATGTCTATTATCATTCTTGTCCAACTCTTAATTTTAATGAAAAATTTCATTTTCACCAAGATAATTGGTATTTTTAATCAACTTGATATATATTACGATTAATAATCGATATGACATACGATAGATTATATTAAATATTAATTGCTACAATGGGTTTAAAAGATATACATTAAATTATAATTTTTTGTGAATAATAATAAAATAAAGAATTCTTTAAGGTAAAGTGTAATAATTCAATGTTTTTTTAAGTATTTAAATGAAATTAATTTATTTATGCAGTAGGTTTTGTTTATAGTTTTTAACTAAAACGTTCAATACGACACCGTTTGAAGCGTTCAATCCTGGCAACTTCCTGGGAAATCTTGTCTTGTCAGCCTTAAAAGCATCGAAACCAAAGAAATCAGAAGAGCGAGTGAGCCACCGAGTTGAGTTCACCTTCAACTTCCCACCCGCACACTCGTTTACTGTCGCATCTTCTCGTTATATTGCCGGCGACCTAGTAATCTCGGTGACTCAGTGAATCTAACCAGTGAAGGAAAGAAAACAAAAAATGGTGGCCGAGTTGAAGTACGAGATCTCACAGAACGCTTACATAAAGTTGGTTCTACAAGCGCTGAAGCACAAAACGACGGCGGTCAACGGCGTCTTACTAGGCCGAGTCAACCCGCAGAATGAAAACGTTGTTGAGATCATTGACGCAGTCCCTCTCTTTCACTCTAATCTTGCTTTATTGCCTCCCCTCGAGATCGCCCTCATCATGGTATCTGTATTCTCTTTTTAGGTTTTAATATATTTATTTTCTCTTGAAAGTTCTTTAGTTTTGGAAAATCAGAGTTTTACGTTGTTCTAATGATTTGGTTTTGACCAAGATTCAATTGGGTAGTTGAAACTTTCTGTTGTTTTGGTAAAGTTTTGTTCTTTTTTTAAGAAAAAAAAACCATTTTTGGGCTATTTTGTTTGAAGATTTTGGCTTTGAAATTTGATGCTCTTATACATTTTTACAGCTGTTCTGATGGATTGGTTTTGATCAGGTAGAGGAGCATTATGGATCTCAGGGATTGGGAATTGTGGGCTATTTCCACGCAAATGAGAGGTTTGATGATGCAGAGCTAGGCATTGTGGCAAAGAATATTGGTGATCATATTTGCCGGTACTTTCCCCAAGCTGCTCTTCTCTTGGTATGTATTTTGATTGTTGTAATAATTGGTAATTGGTTTATATATATGGCTTAGTCTTGATTCTGTTTTGTTTGTGTTTTTTCTTTTGTAGTTAGATAACAAAAAGCTGGAAGCTTTGTCCAAGGGGAAAGACCAGAGTCCTGTGATGCAGGTTTGTGTTTACTTGTGAGTTTTAAGTTTTAATTGTTGCCTTTTTGGTTTTGATTGATCTGGGGGTGGTGAAGGGATTATGCCTGAGGAATACTATTGGTGGTAATGGGAAAGAAAGCACTGTTAGCAGAATAGTTTAGGGCAAAATGAAAAACTATATGTAGGTGCAAGAGAAGAGCTGGCATCAGTTCTATCTTAGGACTTTCTCTGATAGGAGTTAAAATCAGAGGCTTGAAGGTATAGCTGAATGTTCGGTTGCCTCATATATGCATGTGAGTCTTTTTGCATATCTGCTCCCATGACTTTGAGCTGTGTAAATCTTATGTTGAGTATCATAGACGATCTTGGTGTTAGGTATATTTGGTTTTGGATCTATCGGCCTCAGTTATAGTCCTATCAATGGTGTATGCTGCAAATGCAGTTGATCTTCCAGATTCAGAGGTGTAGTAGTTTCAAATCACTTGGAATTTGAAGGTGGGTTAGCTGAAAGGAGCAAGGCCTGATTGGCTTTTGCGATATTAGCTCTCCGATTCTTTTTAAAACTGCCACTATACTTATTTAGCATTTTTCAAGGTTTTAAACCCAGACATTTTGGTATAAATATATTGAATAGCCAAGGTTGTTCCTTGGGAAGGTCATCCATTAGGAGGCTCTGGTTTATTTATATCATATCCCCCATTTCTTACATTTTTTATGCTAGATTCTCGTCATCTAGGGGGTTTCATTCCTTAAAAAGTAGTTGGACGCGTTCATGGTCCAATAATTTTTACTACACCTTTGGCTAATTATAGTATTTGTCTCGTCTTGTGTCAGCTATATATAAGGGATGCATCCAAGAACTGGAAACTGGTTGGACCGGATGGAGGCAGCCGATTGGTAATCAAGGAGCCTGCTGCTAATGTTGTTTTGTTGGATTTCATTTCATCTGAAAAATGGGAGGATGTTGCAGATTTTGACGATCACCTTGATGACATTAAAAAGTAAGTCCTATGGTCTTTGCTTCTCTTATAACAGAATAAAATGAAAACACCTGATGTTACATGGGTATATTCGATTGGTTCTGTTTGATTTTACATCTTATCTTTCTGTTTGCAGGGACTGGCTTAATCCAGATCTCTTCAAGTAAGATCCTTCATTGGTTGGTCGAAGGTAATGGTTGATGCAGACACTGGTCCTGGAGACCATGAAATAGACAATGAATTGGATGAACCATGGGCTTACGGATATTTTATTCGCCAGGCGATTTTGTTGTGATGTATTAGCCGATTTGTTATAAGTTCAGGATGAATACCATCAACATTCCTTTAGTGGAAAGACATGTGTTTTAAGATCCATTGCTTTAGAACTTGTAAGTGGAAATGCAATGCCATTCTGTTTCAAATTTGTTGCATTTGTTACGGTCGTTGTCAGGTTTTTGAGGATCTAGTGAATGATTTTGACTGAGAATGTTGAATGGGTCATGAGTTCATGATCTCCCAGCAGGGCCTAAAATTGCCATTTTCAAGCAGTAATTTTTTTAGAATGAAGCTATGGATGAACCTCTTCTGTTCAACATTACAAGAAGAAAGAACAGAAGAACAAGCTTTTGTATGAGGCAAGGTATAAACTTTGCTAAGAAATTCAAATCCTCTGAACAAGCTAAAAGAACAGAAGAACGACAGATATCTGTTCTTCTTGCATCAAACTCCATGTTTCTCCATCTTTTTGGGATCAAAAGAAGCTAAAACGTTAGCAAAGAAAAGCTCTTGAACCCGTTAAATTCAAAAAACCGTTGGTCATCAAGCAACTGAAGTCAAGAGGAAGAAAATGCAAGTCTCTCTCTCTACTTCCCTTCACTCTCCTTCTTCACACGCGCAAACCCTTCTCTCCAACTTCAACTCCCCTTTAGAACTAAAGCAAGCTCATGCCCATCTCATCAAAACCAACACTCCTCACTCTTCCCTCTCTGTCTCTCGTATTGCTTCCGTTTGTGCTCTTTCCTCTGACTTCTCTTACGCCCATCAACTTTTAGCCCAATTCCCAGACCCCCAAACTGCCATTTGGAACTCTTGCTTGAGAACTTTAGCTGAAAGTGACTCCCCTTCTGATGCAATCCTCTTGTTCCGTCGTTTACGGGAATTCGATGTTCTCCCTGATAGTTTCACCTGTGCTTTCGTTCTTAAAGCCTGCACGGCTCTGTTGGATGATAAAAATGGTAAAATTGTTCACGGGTTTGTTGAGAAACTTGGGTTTAAATGGAACTTGGTTTTGCAAAACATGATCTTGAATTTCTATGGATTGTGTGGAGAAATGGCTACAGCTCGGCTGTTGTTTGATAATATGCCCCAGCGGGATGTTGTGAGTTGGAATGTTATGATTACCTATTTGGTTAAAATTGGAGACTTTGAGGGTGCTTATGGGTTCTTTTCGCGTATGCCTGAGAGAAATGTGAGGTCTTGGACAATGATGATTTCGGGGTGTGTTCATAGCGGGAAGCCCAAGGAAGGGGTTGAGCTGTTTATGGAGATGCAGAAGATAGGAGTGGAGGCTAATGAGGTCACTGTAGTGGCTGTTCTTGCAGCTTGTGCTGATTTGGGCGCACTCGACTTTGGGAAGAGGGTTCATGAATACTCGAAAAGAAGCAGATTTGGGAAGAATGTTAGAGTTTTGAATACTTTGATTGATATGTATGTGAAATGTGGTTGCTTGGAAGAAGCAAGGAGGGTTTTCAATGAGATGGAGGAACGAACTGTTGTGTCGTGGTCCACTATGATACAAGGGCTTGCAATGCATGGACAAGCTCAGGAAGCTGTAAGGGTGTTCTCGATGATGATTGAGATGGGGGTGATGCCTAATGGGGTAACATTTATTGGACTCTTGCATGCGTGTAGTCACATGGGGTTGGTTGATGAAGGTCGTCGATTTTTCTCTGGCATGACTAGAGACTATGGTATTATTCCTGAAATTGAGCATTATGGTTGCATGGTTCATCTTTTTAGCCGAGCAGGGCTCCTCCAAGAAGCCCATGAATTTATAATGAACATGCCTATAAAACCAAATGGGGTTGTATGGGGAGCTCTACTTGGTGGATGCAAGGTACACAAAAACATTAAGCTAGCTGAGGAAGCTACCAGACATCTTGCTCAGCTGGATCCTCTTAATGATGGATACTATGTTGTTTTATCTAATATTTACGCAGAAGCAGAAAGATGGGAAGATGTGGCAAGAGTAAGGAAGCTAATGAAAAATCGAGGTGTAAAGAAGACACCTGGTTGTAGTTCCATTGTCGTTGATGGAGTGATTCATGAATTTGTTGCTGGGGATGATACCCATTCTCAAGCAGATGAAATATTTGGAATGTGGGAGAAACTTCTAGGTCATATGAAGCTAAGAGGATACGTACCTGACACATCAGTTGTCCTATTGGACATGGAAGAGAAAGAGAAGGAGAAGTTTCTATATCGCCATAGTGAGAAATTAGCACTGTGTTTTGGACTGATAAACACACCGCCTGGAGTGGTGATCAGGATAATGAAGAATCTCCGCGTTTGTGAGGATTGTCATGCCACGTTCAAATTGATCTCAGCAATTGCTAACCGGGAAATAGTTGTGCGTGACCGTAACCGGTTCCATCGTTTCAAAGATGGCGCTTGCTCTTGCCAAGATTATTGGTAATGAGTTGAGACCATTATTATGTGCCCTTTTGATTTGTTCCTTTTTCATTTTTTTTGTAGCTCAGAAAACAAATTATGCACTTCTATTTGTGTATTTCAAAGATCCAATTGGGTTGTTGAGATTGAAATTGTCACCAATTATGTATCAAAAGAAATATGTCAATATCTTCCTGTATTGTTCAGCACAATCTTGTGCATTCTGACCACATAAGAAGCGTCATCGTTATCATTCATGGAGAAAGAAAAACAAAGCCTAAAACTTTCTTTTAAATCTTTACAATTTTCATGTCCTTATTTCCCATGAGGTTAGGCCCTTTGTGGCAATGAGTTTCAAAGAACAGGACATCCTTTAGACATAATCCCCTTTGCTGTGGGACAATGTGCCAATGGGCAATGGTCGGTGGAGTCCAGTCCCCACCATTCTGGTCCAACAATATCATGGGATTGAAGGGTGAAGTAAAGGAGTACTCCCATGAAGGCAACGCCAGCATCCAAAGCAGCAGATAAGATATAGGTATACTTACCCCACCATCGCTTGTACCTGTTATAAACATACCAGTTGAAGAATATTCCGACGGTTCCCCAACAGATATAGTGCACAGCTTTAGCTGGTGGCATGCCCTGTGTAGCTCCAAGGATCATCGGCATATGTATCAGCCTGATCCATTTCTTCTCTGGGAACTTGCGTGATAACCACCACACTGGAACAGGGGCAAGCAAGCCAATCAAGAAGAACCAGTTCATCTGCGGGTAGTTACCATACTTTGAGAACATTCTGAGAGGGCCTACAACCCCCCAAATGATTGAAGCATTGTAGAACACGTCGTCACCAGGGCATGTCCATGGACTCCCCTCAGGTAGCATAGCAGGATCACATATGTGCTTGATACTCGACAGAAGCCACCATGCTGTTCCAAAGTAGCAACTCGAAGCAACTATTGTTCCGACCAACTGATAGGGAAAACAAGTTAGGAATGTGTACAAATTACTTGAAAAGAAAGGAAAACAACATACGATCAATCATAGGTTCATCACCTGGACAATGAACATCGATTTCGGAGGGATCTTCATGTAATGACCTAGCTTGAAATCCCCAAGTAAGTTGAGAGCTTGTACCATACTGATATAGCCATAAGTCTTGAAAGCAACATTGGCAAGAGGCTTGCCAGGGTACATGTACCCGATAACCAATTCTGTAATCACATTCAACCCTGGTTGCTGCACATTAAAAAAAAAACATGTTTATCAAATATGGAATAATATCGACGTAACTATCTGATTCTATTTCTTCAAGAGCGATTATACCATGTTCGTTGTGGCTTGGATTATTCCGATGGGTAAGGTGAAAAACAGGGCAATTGCACAGGCCAGCAAAACTCCCCACCATGGGAGCTGGAGCTGCTTGCCAAAACCTTCACAGGCAATGATGGAAAGGACCATGATTGAGATTAAGATAATATGAAACCACCATTGGGGGACTGCCTCATAATTCTTCTTCATCAGCCTTGTGTGCACATCTGAAAGATTATCTTTCACCGCATATGTTGTCTTTTTCCACAATTTCCAGATTGTTCTAACCATTTGGTCAAGGAAAAAAAATCAGAAAAGAAAAGAAATGGAATGATCAAAACAATATTCCTATAGAGAAAGAATGCTTACTTTCCCTCAAACAGGGCGACATGGGAAATGGTAGCCATGAGAGTTGCAAAGCTCAATCCATATAGGAAAGCAAAAGTGACAGACAAATAGAGTTTACTGTAATTGTTATACTCCGGTAGATTGATGTCAAAAGTTTTCTGGTTCAGAATCCGAGTAATGTTGTAAGTCTGACCAGCAGCATCAAAGGTATGAGAAGAAATCAAGGGAAATCGTCTGGCTTGGAATGAGTTTGACCAGTAAGCAATGGGAGTAAGAACATAGAGGAACAATATGAACCCAAACAAGATGTTGATTATGGCAAATAAGGGTGTCGCAAGAGGACTTCCCAGGAAGGCTGCAACGGTAGACCAATCAAGACCAAAAGAGCCAATGCCAAGGCCGTTTAGGCCTGAACCTATCTGCTGGACTACGATTGAATCCTTCCAAATCCAGCAAACAAAGGACACAGCTGATATTGATTGGAAAAGGTAGCCTGGTACGATGTAGTAAGCAAAGCTTGATATGAAAACAATGATGAAGAATTGTAGCCTTGTATTCCCCCCCTTTGTTCTCTTTTCCTTCTCATGCAGCGCCCTACAGATTTCATTGACAAGTTGTTCAATTTGACTGGAAAATTGCCTGCAGTTTTCTTTTAATTATAGGGAAAAGAGTGAAATACCTGAATAAAGAAACTTGAACCAGGTTTGCTGGCCACCACATGTAAGGGGAATCGACTAGGAATTTTCTGAACAAGCCAGCCCATCCGTATCCAAGCAGCTGAATTTCATCAGGAATATATATACATATAAGGTTTTTTTGGTATCATTCCCATGGATCATAATATAAGTAATGATTTTTACCTGTGTAGTTTGTGCTAGCAACATGGCTGCAACTGGATGCAATGATCTGTGGTAGAAGGCCTTGACAATTGTGATGATATTTACTGCATAAACACCCCCAGCTCCACAGTTGGCAAATATAGTGATCAACACATGTTCTTTCAAAGTGAATGGCCCTGGATTCAATGAGAACGACCACTTGGTGAATGGAACTCGAATTTCTTTTTTCGGAAGAGTTGCAGCCATCAACTTCCCTATAGGAAGAACAACGATTTGAGCAGATATTGACGAGATAGAGAGCTGATTCTGACGATAGGCAAAGAACTGGTTGACAAAAGCAAGAATGCAGCAAGATATAAGCCCCAGAACCCATGTCCGAAATGTCAAGGCTGATTCTGTCGGGTCATCAGTGATTGGAACAGTCAGCCTGACTTCCTCAATGGGATTGTCATCCACTTCCTCTGTTGCCAATCAACAAAAACACTCATCAGGTACCATTCCCATCATTTGGAAAAATAAAAAGAAGAAAAGAAAGATTACTTATCATGAAACAAGGAGTATACCTTCTTCTACATTCTTTGCAGGTTGAACTTTGTCAGGAAATTGCGATTGAGGGGTCTTGCCTTCCACCTCCATTGTCATTCTCTCTCCTTCTAGCAGAAAACCAAATGGCAATACCTCACAAACAAATTAACACTCCTATACAACACCATAAATACATGCCTTCCCTACCCTATATTTAGCTAATTCTCTTCCTCCCTTTGACCTGCACATCTTGTAAATTTCATTTATAGTTCTTTACAGCAAATTGGTATTATGCAAGAAACCGGTTTTCCTGCCTCAAATTTGGAACTGTGGTCAAGGGGTAGAATACCCCAATGATCCTACTTGGACAAGAATCTTATTCGTAATTAACCCCTAACCAATATTTCAGGAAGGCGAAAAAACTATTATACTTAATATATTTTAATGAATCTTTTCTTGAAATTACAAGCTATGGGTTCTTTTCTTAACGTGAATCTTATCACTTTATACTAAAGATAGATATAGACGGTTGTTTAACTAGAACTAGACTTATTCCTTAAGTAGGTCTCTTTGACATAATAGAATTTCAAGTTTTGTAGGATCTGTCACTTTGGTTTTTTTTCAATTGTTTTCGGAGATATATTCTTATCCATGAATTGTGGGATGACAATGATTTCCTATCCATTATTAAGAGCTCATAATCAAAGTTTACAAATGTAATTTATAATTTAGAATTAATATCAATAACCCATAATTTGAACGTAAACTTATTATATTAAAATATCACAAAGGGATAAAAAGGTAAAAAAAAGGTTTGAAAATTCCACTCTTTAAGATGATTTTTCTCATTAACATAGTAAAATCTGACAGCTAAGTTCCATCAAACAAATGTAGTAATTATATTAAAAGAGAGAGGATAATGGATTTTCCTTAGAGGAAAAATGATATCAGGCAAGAAAAAAGAGAAACGGATGAGAATATCTAGCCATGATTTGATCATGTCAATCTTCAATTCTCTGAAGATAGTTTTTTTGATAAGATTGAAAATTATAAATCTTCATCAGATTTCATGCCAGCTATATATTATCTATTTTTCTAGTTTAGATAATATATATCGTCTGTTTTTATAAAAACTTTATTACTATAGAATCATGATGATATGTTAATAAATATATTTAAAAGTATTTTGATTGTGAATATAATGAATTTTTGGTATCGTTTTTAATAGCTATACTATACATAGTATTATACATAAAGCAATTCATGATCTTAGCATGTTCTTCAAGCTATGGTTATATTAAAACAAGGCCAGGCATGGAATGGGAAAGCATGCGACCTACCTACCACCCAACACTCTACCTCTATATATAGGCAAGTGTTTGGTTTCATCTCACAGTTGATTCACTAGGACGTGCCATTGTTCAACTTCAACATGGGGTCTATGCATATTGCAGGAAGCAATGGCTTTGGTCATAACATGGAGTTCATGTCGCAGGCTTAGCTTAGAAAACAGGTAATAGGAGATCGATATAGAGGACTACACTGCTGTGTACACTAATAAAGATCACCCTCTCCCAATGTTTCTTAAGGTAGAAATCAGATTTCTTTGTTGATCTTCTTCTTGAATATAAGAAATATGATGTCCAGCTTTAAGTGCTTAACAAATCATCGTGTCATCGTGATGCGTTAAATTCAGGAGTTGATCTGATGATGATCATGAGGAAGCTTCACCTGTATGAAAAGGTTGTTTTTCTTTTTTTTTTTTTCCTTTTATTTATTATTATTATTTTTTCCATTCCTTTTTGTTCCTTTCCGTTTTGCTAGTTGTTCATGTGAATTGTTGTTACTCATGCAAGGTCCATGAACCATGATCCTGGATTAGGAGAACAAACCAAGCTCAAGGCAAGCAGCACTTTCTGCAATTGCACTTCTGGTTTGTTCCTCTCTCTCTCTGTCTCTCTCTCTCTTCCGTAGGCATTTTTTATTCTATCGAAGCAATGTTAGCTTTCATTTGGAGTCTGGAAAAGGCCAAAAGCTGGGGCAAAATGGCCTCGACATTGACTTCTGCATGCATGACAGTGATTGCAACAAATCTGTGGCTGATATGCAAAGTTCAACAACGTACGTACGGTTGCCTTGTATTTAGGTTTTATCAGAGTGGAAGTTTTTTTTTTATTGTTAATTATCATTGACCACTTGGGAAAGCAAGCAGCGGTTTCTTACTCCCATGGAAGGGTAGGTGGGACAACAAGCATAAATGCAATACACACAGCTCTTCCTTCTATTCTTCTGGAACTTTTATACCTTCGAGACAGATTCTTTTGGGAATGATTACAAATAAAAGATAGCTAAAAGCAATCAGTTGGCTCTCACCCAAGGATGTTCCTGTCATGACAGAGAGGTCAATGGTTCTTATACTCTCATATATGTAGACTCTCCACGTCTTTAAGGTCTTTAGATACCTCAGGAGCAAAGCAGGAGAACCCGAATTTAATCAACAGTAGAACATGTTAGAATTCTTCACCATGGAGCTATGAAGAATCCTGACGAGGAAGGAGTTAGAATTGGCTATAGCCCGTGGAAGCGGGTTTAACTGTATCAGTCCAGGTCTTGTTTAACTGTTTGCTTACTCAGCTTCCAAGCTGTTACGTGGTGCTATGCCTGCTTTGATATGAAACTTGGGTTTTAACACTTATTAATGTAATGAACAAATGTTTCCTGTACTGATCATATGTGTTAAGTAATCTTGTACTTGAGTTACTTCCGAATTTGTTTACATTCCTGCTTTTAAAGTAGAATCTTTCTGCTATTTCGACTTTTCTTTCTGAATTTGATCAGTTTCAGTGTTATGAAGGTTCAATTTCTTTGAAGTTGATGTTCATAGGATTTTGGTTCTTCCTTATTTGCAGAAGTTGCTGCAGGTCTAGGCATAAGGAATGCAACAGAAAACTTTGACGGATCCTCAGACAGATGCAAACGTACCTACAATCCTTTATGCAAATGTGTTAAATTTTCCCATGATGTTTTGTTCGAATCAGGATGGTATAGAAAAACTAAAAGCAGTGATGATAACAATAACAATGCTAACAACAAAGAAGAATATAATGCTTTGTTAAAGGGCAGTAGAACAGAGGTGAAGAGAGCGTAACTTTGTTATTAACAAATAAGGTCTTATATTCCCATTGATAAGAACAGCTTTAACAAAACAGCTTCATGCAGCTTAACACATAGAGTCATGGAGTTTAAACAAAAGACTCGCACAGAATCTAAGTGGAATACATATGCCTTCATGTCCACGTGGATGCAAGCATTACAAGTTAACAAACAACAATAGTAAAACAATGCGTCAGGCTAAGCTTGATGATACTGCAGCACACAGAAATGAAGTGCATGAATGAAAGGAATGGATTTCTGGCAAAATAATGCATAGACGTTTATACTTTCATGGCTCAAAATGATGGTGTTAATGCATGGGCCGGGGTGGTTCTCTGTCAGGTTTTCCCCTACTCAGCCTGATTAAAAGCTAGAGCATCAGCCATGCCAAAGCTGTGATAAGCTGGTCGTCGTTGTCATGTTCTTCTTGTTGCTAATGGTATGTACTTTTTTCCCTACCCGTCTGGATTCTGTGGCATCCAGTAGAATCCTCCTCTTCAATCAACGAGTATATATATAGTAGCTTATAATCTAAAACAGGTTTGCCATTAATAGTACTTGCTCCCTCTGCAGGCTTATTTTACTTGGCAGATATGCAATTTAATATGTGCAGACATTAGGATGTAACTTTGATCGATCTATCTATCTTTTTAGCTTCAGTTTAGCTCATGGGTTCCTGTTGGATCACGACAGTGATGACCACAAATATATGGGCAGTCTTCACCATGGATCTGTGAAGAATCCTGACGAGGAAGGAGTTAGAATTTGCTATGGCCATGCAATCTTTCAAGGGGAAAAGAAACTAAAGCCATTACAATTTGTTTTATGTTTTTAACAAATTTCATGTTGTTCTTAATTATTCCCAGCAAGAACAAGAACTTCAAAGAACTGGACATCCTTTAGCTACAACCCCTGGTGCTGTAGGGCAACTTGCCAAAGGACAATGATCAGTAGCTGCCAAACCCCACCAATCTGGACCAATAGTATTGTCTAAGGATTGTAGGATGAAAAATATGAGAACTCCCATGATGGCAACCCCAGCATCCATGGCAGCCGACAAGACATATGTATGTCTAGCCCACCATCCCTTGTACCTTTTGTAAATATACCAGTTGAAGAAGATTCCGACCACTCCCCAGCAGATGTAGTGCACAGGTTTAGCAGATGGTAGACCTATTGCTCCCGCAAGGATAACCGGCATGTGAATGAACCTGATCCACTTGTTCTCTGGGAATTTGAGGGACAACAACCAGACAGGAAAAGGAGCAAGAAAGCCAATGAGGAAGAACCAGTTCAACTGAGGGTAGTTGCCAAGGCTTGTGAACATCCTGAGCGGGCCTATGACTCCCCATATGATTGAAGCATTGTAAAACACATTGTCTCCAGGACATACCCAAGGACTCCCCGTTGGCAGCAAATCCGGAAGACAGATATTCTCTACAGTTGACAGAAGCCACCATGTTGTTGCAAAGTAGCAAAATGAAGAAACTATTGTTCCTACTAACTGAATGTAGCAAAAACTTCAAGTTAGTAACATGTCGAAATCCAAAGTATAGCACATTGTTTATCAAATTATACTTTGATTATACCTGAACAATGAACATTGATTTGGGAGGGATCTTCATGTAATGGCCTAATTTGAGGTCCTGAATGAAGGTGAGAGCTTGAGCCATACTGATGTAACCATAGGTCTTGAAACAAACATTGGCAAGGGGCTTTCCAGGGTATATATACCCGATAATCAGCTCTGTGATCACATTCAGGCCTGGTTGCTGCACAAAAGGAAGAAAAGAATATCAATACGGCTTGCTGTTTTTTTTTTTTCTGCTTCTGGTTTATGTTCGTTCAAAAAGGACCATACCATGTTTGTTGTAGCTTGGATTATCCCAACAGGTAAGGTGAAAAACAGTGCAATGGCACATGCTAGCAGAACCCCCCACCATGGGAGCTGCAGCTGTTTGCCGAACCCTTCACAGACGAAGATGGAAAGAGCCATAGTTGAAACTAAGACAATATAAAACCACCAATCCGGTACTTCATCATAATTCTTCTTCATCAATCTTGTGTGCACATCACTAAATTTATCCTTCACTGCAGATTTTGTCTTTCTCCACATTGTCCAGATTGTCCTGTAAAGAAGGAAGTGTAAATCAAGGGAGAAAAAGCATATGAATAAGAAATTAAGGAAGTACTGCAAGGGAAGCTTACTTTCCCTCAAACAGGGCGACATGGGAAAGGCTGGCCATTAGAGTTGCAAAGCTCAATCCGTAAGTCATGGCAAATACAACACTCATATAGAGTGTGCTATATTCATTATAGCTAGCTAGGTTGATATCGAAAGTTTTGTCGTTGAGAATTCTAGTGATGTTGTAGATTTTTCCAGCAGCATCGTAAGTGGACGAAGTGAGCAAAGGAAATCGTCTAGCTTGGAACGCATTCGTATAGTAAGCAATGGGAACAACGATATAGAAAATCAAGAAAAACCCGACTAAGGTATTGACAATGGCAAATAAGGGTGTGGGAAGAGGGCTCCCCAAGAAAGCAACTGTAGACCAGTCAAGACCAAAGGAGCCTATGCCAAAGCCACGTAACCCTGAACCAATCTGCTGGGCAGTAATTGAATCCTTCCATATCCAGCAAATGAAAGAGATGGCTGATATTGATGGGAAAA
The DNA here is from genome assembly GCF_002168275.2 of Theobroma umbraticum. Taxonomy (NCBI): domain Eukaryota; kingdom Viridiplantae; phylum Streptophyta; class Magnoliopsida; order Malvales; family Malvaceae; genus Theobroma; species Theobroma umbraticum. The sequence continues at coordinate 8,518,783 of NW_018397262.1, read as the reverse complement.
GGTATCCAGGAATAATATAATAAGCGAAGCTACATATGAAAACAATGATGAAGAACTGTAGCCTGGTAACGCCTTTCTTGGGTCTCGTTTCTTTCTCATTTAATGCCCTGCAGTAAATTGGTATTGTTCAACAAAAAGAAAGAACTTTTTGGAACTTTGCCTGCAAATTACTTCTAAAGAGAGGAAAGTGAAGTACCTGAACAAGGAGACTTGGACAAGATTCGATGGCCACCACATGTAAGGGGAATCAACCAGGTATTTTCTGAACAAACCAGCCCATCCATATCCAAGTAACTGGGTTGATTTGATCAAATAACAAGAAATATGTATATCAGGTTTCTTTGTACAATTTCCTTGTATCAAATCAAGCTGTTGACGATGGTTACCTGAGTAGTTTGTGATAGCAATAAGCCTGCAAACGGGTGCATTCCTCTGTGGTACAAGGCTTTAACAATTGTGATGATATGTGTTGCATAAACCGAACCTGATCCACAGCTAGCAAGTATAGTAATCAACACATGTTCTTTCATGGAAAATGGTCCCGGATTCAAAGAGAAGGACCATTTGGTGAATGGGACTGAAATTTTGGTGTCAGGAAGGGTTGCAGCCATTAACTTCCCTAGAGGTAAAACAACAATCTGGGCTGAAACTGAAGTGACATAGAGTTGATTAACCCGATAGCTAAAGAAGTCATTCACAAAGGCAAGAATGCATAAAGACAGCAGCCCCAGAAACCAAGTTCGGAATGTCAAGGCTGCTTCTGTTGGATCATCTGTGATTGGCACTGTCAGCCTTACTTCCTCAATGGGACAATCATTCACTTCTTCATCTTCTGATAAACAAAAACCAAACAATATTCCATCAGCTTCACAAACCAACATGTGCTTGACCATCATATAGGAAGAGAACTTACCTTTTCCAGTGATTCCATGTTGATGTTTCTGAGGCAATCGAGATTGAGGAAGCACCTCCTCCTCCATAGCTTTTCTTTTTCACAAAGAAGAGAATAAGAAACAATGGAAAAACTTTTCAGCAATGGTAACAATTCTGCAACCGAATGGCCGCCAACCTGTTTTATACACAGGTCTTTTAATGTTCTTGGAATACTTAGTTGTTGACAGCAAATGAAAATAAGTATAGATCTTCCTTATTTGAGATGGATTCTTTTTAAATGAAAATAGTTAAGATTCTCTACAATCCCGGACAGATTCACTGGTCAAAGACAAAAAGCTGGCTGGCTAGTGCCCGTAGAGTTCATATGAATCAGTTACAAATAGAATTTCTTCACTTTATCCTTTAAGCAAAAAATTAACAAGGAAATTTTTTTTTTTGGGAAACTTAACAAGGAATTTTGATCTAAGGAATATCAAATACTATCAAGTTTGTATATATGTCTCTAACCATTCTCCAAAAAAAAAAAATTGTACAAAGACTATTTATGTATGTATTTATATAATATATATATATTAAATGTTATTTTCTCTAGTCAAGTTTAGAAAATAGAGTACTTTATGGTAAGAATAGGTAATTTTATAGGAATTTCTATGAAGGGAAACATCTTTCCAAACAAATTCCCAGTGGTCCACCTACCTTTTATGAAAAAAATTAATATATAGATATATATTAAGTTTTTGTAAAGAAAAAGAATATGTATTTTTTTATGAAAAAATAATATTTTTAATGAAAAGAAAAGCATATATATATTTCCAAAAACAAGAATATTAGGTAAAATAAAATTTAATAATAATGCATAAAAAATAAAATAATTAATTATTTTTTCCATTTTATATCTAAAAAAAGTTAGAGAATTAAAAGAAAAAAAGAAATTTATTTCATAAATTTTTCATAAGCCCAAACTCATAAAAACCCAAGCCCAAACCTTTGAAACAGAGTGGCCGAAATTCAGCCCAAAGAAAAAACAGACTCTTCCCTCTCACCTCTCAGTGTTCTGTTTATACCTTATGCAATATTACTATAACCTTAAAAAGGCTTAAACCCTAGCCACTCCAGAAGAAGGAAGCTTCAAAAACCCTAATTCCCAGGTAAATTCATTGCTTCTTTGTATTTTTTTTTTCAGTTTTTGCCCTTTGGGTATTGCTTAATTTTAACAGAAGAGCTCAAACTTCTTTCTGTATTTTTTTTGCAGCTTCAAATGGCTGCTAATAAGAAAAAAGGAGCAAAAGCAAAGAACCCACCTCCGAAAAAGAAGCAAAGGAATGATTTTTTCTCTGAAAAGAAGAGACCCACCAGAAAGGATGAGGTTTTTGATGATGGTTCTGATAGCCGGAGTCAAGAAGAGGAAGAAGTAGAAGAAGCAGAGGACTTATTGGATGGGGATGAAGAAGTGTCTGATTTCGATGATGCCTCTGAAATTTCTGATGATGATGATGCTCCTTTGGCTGATGATTTCCTCCAAGGAGGTGATGATGATAATGAAGGTACCATTTTGTCTTTCCCCTGCAAATTCTTTATATGCAGTACTTAGATTGAATTTAATGCCTTATAGTCATATGATTTGAGCTTCAAGCTTTTGGTTATGTAATAATTTCTTGAAGGCACAAATTTGTTACATATCAGTCATGGTCCTTGAGACTTCTATGAATGACAAACTCAAAATTCTAGTTTGCATATCTTGCTCTTCAAGGAGCCAATTACCTACGTCATGAGAGTGGAAATTGGTATGTGGGGCGTGACCCTCCAAATATAAGGAAAAAGTTAAGAAAAATTGAACACAATTATGTCAGAAACATATCCTGTGCCTAGTAACATAGCTTTACATGCAATAGCATTGCAAGTGTACTGTATGGTTGATAAATGTAACTGTACGTTATGCTATCTGATTGATAGTGGTTGTTGTCCCACCATATTGTTGCAGATGGAGGATCAGGTTCTAGTTCAGGTTCTGGTTCTGATTCTGATTCAGATGAAACTGATATTGAGGAGAAGTCAAGGGCTATTGATGAACAAAGGGCGAGGGAAGAAGAAGATGCACAGGCAGAAATGCAGATGAACATTAAAGAAGAGTCTGATGAGTTTAGATTGCCAACAAAAGAGGTCTTCTATTGAATTTGATTCTATTATCTGTTATCATCAGTTTAATTCTGCGAAGTTACTTATATTTCCTTCCTTTTATGTAATTGCTCAGGAACTTGAAGCAGAGGAACGACACCCACCAGACCTTGCAAATCTTCAGATGAGAATAAAAGAGAGTGAGCGACTTTTCCACTAATTTTCTATGTTTCATGGTTAGCCATTTATAATCTAATTTTCTAAGATTTTGTTCATTGATTTGTAGTTGTTCGAGTGCTCTCAAATTTTAAGGATTTGAGGCAAGAGGGAACCACAAGGAAGGATTATATTAACCAACTTAAAATGGACTTGGGTTCATACTATGGCTACAATGAATTCCTGATTGGGGTTTTGGTTGATGTAATGACCATCTTGTTCTATGTTTTGTTGTCTGCATTACTTCTCCCTTCTGCGCTACATGGCTCTTTTTCTTCCCCTTTTTGGAAAAGAGGGGGGGGGGGGGGGGGGGGGGGGGGGGGGTTAATTCCGTGTTTCTTTCTGGGGTGAAGGATGTTGATCAATTATTGTATTAACACCTGACATCATTTTACAGATGTTTCCAGTTGTTGAACTCATGGAACTTATTGAAGCTTTTGAAAAGCCTCGACCTACATGTATTCGAACAAACACATTAAGGGTGAACTTACATTTCTCCGTTGCTGTCTTCATCTTTGACTTGTTACGCTTTCTCTGGTCAATGTAAAGTCGTAATCTCCTTCTATATGCAGACTCGCCGACGGGATCTGGCTGATGTTCTCTCCAAAAGAGGAGTAGAGCTAGACCAATTAAGCAAGTGGTCAAAAGTAAGAGCTACCTTGTTTATTTTTCCATTTTTTAAAACCTCTGTTTACTAATGGATAACACAAGGAATGCTAATGTTCTATTTCTAGGTTGGGTTGGTGGTATACAATTCACATGTGCCCATTGGTGCCACACCAGAGTATCTGGCTGGCTTTTACTATGTATGTGTTCTTTTATTGTACTTTTTTCATCCTAACAATGTAATTATTTAGCAAAAGAAAAATGTTGTTGTGCTTTCGTTTACCTTTCTTTTCTCACTAACAGATACAAGGTGCAAGCTCTTTTTTGCCGGTTATGGCTCTTGCTCCTCAGGAAAAGGAACGAGTAGTAGATATGGCGTGAGTTACTCCATTCTGTTAGCTTTACTTATCTTTGCCTTGCCTTTTTATTTGTCGATTTCTGTTTTGCTACAGATGTGGTGTTATGGTTGAAGAAAATCTTCCATGTGAAGCATGTCCCTATATGGATATTCTAGGAAACAGATGTTGGGGTTTATAGTGATAATTTTCAGTATCTCTATTGCAGCTTTGTGACAGCACAGTCACTCTATTTTTAAGCTTGCATGGTTATAAGATTTGCAGAAAAATCCGGATTAACCAAACTCCTGTTTAAGGTTGGGGCATACACTAATTGATGTTAATTGTAATTGGATGGGTCATTACTGTTTACAGGTGTGTGGTTACATATAATCTCAACATCAAGTCTCGATGTATCGTCGGATTCATGCACTTACATACTATGGAGTGTATATTTTTTACTAGTGTAAATCCTAAACATTCATGTAACTACTAGTTTGTTCCCCTCTAGGTAGCCAAGATGCCTGTCAAGTGCTCCACATTTCAATTAGATGAGGATAAATTGCTTCAACTGAGTTTTGAAGATATAAACATCCCAGTAAAGAAAAAGATATCTTTAGTAATTGCTATTTTCTCCCTTTTGATTATAATTTGTGCCTGTTGCAGAGCTGCACCTGGTGGTAAAACGACTTACATTGCCGCACTCATGAAAAATAGTGGTATGTTATAGTCTATGTTTCATTCAAATTGTTGAATATTTTGGTATGCTCTTTGTTCAATATATCTTTTACAGTTTCTGAATTCATTTTAATATTTGCTGATATTGTGACCAGGAATAATTTATGCAAATGAAATAAGGGAAGCAAGACTAAAGTCACTTACTGCAAATTTGCATCGCATGGGGGTGACAAACACGATAGTTTGTAACTATGATGGGAGGGAGGTTAGCATCTTTCTGCCCACATAAGAATACAGTACTAAGTTTAATTTTTTGATGCATTTTTCAACTTCAACGGCTTCAAAAGCATGAACGGTTGAATCCCTTTTCTTTCTTTTTTCTCTTCATTTTCTTGTGTGCTTCATTTTGGGGTGTCTCAGATTAGTTGTAGGTCAAAAACAAAGTGCATGAACATGTCCTTTGTATTTTCTTAGTGGACCATATGCACTTAGTGGATGCTATACATTTCTAACCCTTTGCTCTTTTGTCTTAACGTTCAGCTTCCCAAGGTTTTGGGTCAGAATTCAGTTGATAGAGTATTGTTGGATGCCCCTTGTAGTGGTACAGGAGTAAGCATTTGTTGTATCTTTGTTCTCCTTTGGTGGCATTGCTCTCTGGTTTCTGCCTGAACTGAAAGACCTCTACTTTTATGGCACAGGTTATAACTAAAGATCCATCCGTTAAAACGTCTAAAAGTTTGGAAGATATACAAAAATGTGCCCATTTGCAGAAGGTATGTTCTTTCTATGAGCTTTTTGCCTTTTTGGTTGGGAACTGCAATAATCTTCCTGAGTTGAAAGTCAGCATAAAAGGGGAGGAATTGATCCTTTTGTAAGAAGTATATGTTGCATATGCTAAGAGATTAAACCATGCAATCTCAAAGTTTTTTTGTTTGTAGCAACTGATACTCGCTGCTATTGATATGCTCGATGCAAATTCCAAATCTGGTGGATACATTGTTTACTCCACGTGCTCCATGATGGTTCTAGAGGTTTGTTTAAGGATTCTTTTCTGAATATCCTACCATGCACTTTTTGTCCTCCCTTTTTCTCATCTAGACCAGTATCTTTATAGAATGAAGCGGTCATCGACTATGCACTCAAGAAGAGAGATGTCAAAGTAGTACCATGTGGACTTGACTTTGGATGTCCCGGGTAAGGATGAGTTTTTTTGTTAAACTTCCTTCTGAACCTGACCCTGACTGATTTCTGTATCAAATGTTTTTCTCTTTCTTTCTTTAACCAGGTATATCCGTTTTAGGGAGCATCGATTTCACACATCCTTAGAAAACACAAGGCGGTTTTATCCTCATGTCCACAATATGGATGGATTTTTTGTGGCCAAGGTATATGTTAGAACTTAAACTACCAAATCTCATTCACCCTAGGTGATGTCAGTTCCAACACCTTTTTCCTACTGTTTTATGTTCTCTCCTTTCCTCTTTTGACTTTCTTTAGTTGAAGAAAATGAGCAATGCAAAGAAAAATCCTGTAAGTTCTGAAGATTTGGAAACAGTAGAGCACACTCACGGGCCGGAGGAGAGCCGCAGTGAGGACAATAAAAAAGAGCTTGAACAACACTTGAAGAAACCAGGCGCTAAAGGAAAAATGAAGAGCTTAAAGAAGCACGGTTCATCTGAAAATGGAAAGGTAGAATCACCTCTGACATCGAAAAAGAAGGAAAGAACCAAAAATGGAAAGGTAGAATCCCCTGCAACATCCAAAAAGAGGAAAAGAAATTTCCTGTCTAAAGAGGAGATCTCTAAAGCAAGGTGGATATATGGCTGTCACAACCCTTTGTTAAAAATTGTTTCTCCATTAGCTATAGATTAGAAACCTTGCTCATCATTTTGTTCCCCAAAAATTCTGCAGGGAGGAGAAGAGAAAGGCATTGAGGGAAAACAAGAAGCAAGCAAGGAAAGAGAAGGCTTGAGAATGATTTCCTTTGGCATATACAATCATTCCATACCTTTGTAGTGTTGTACACTAAAAGTGCATGACTGGATCTTCACTGCTTTTTGTTTCCTTAAATCATCTCAGTTTTGCCTTTTCTTTCTTTATCTTATCATTTGTATTACCATTTTATTATTATTATTATTGAATTCAATATTACTCCTTAATCTTAATCCTTATCTCAACAATCAATGACAATTTTTGTATTCCACCGAGTTCTATTTTTTTTAATTTCATAAATTTGAAGGATGAAGTAAATAGTAAAAGTGTTAATTAAATGAAATTCAAAGAAAGATCAGATTTTTCTCCTGTAACCTTAAATAGAATGCCAAATAGTATTTTTCATTAAGGAGTTTTTATCTTAATCAAAGTTTAAGTATGCTAAACTAAATAATCCTGTGAAGTAAATCATGCTAAACTAGAGCTTTCCGTGGGGGTGGGCTTGGATTAGGCCATGAAGATTGGGCTTATATAAACCCAAAATTTTGTATAATCCATTATAGTTTAAAAAAGGGAAAAAACCCAACCAACTCAATCCAAAATCCCAAGAATCTAAACCCTAAACCCCTGTTACTTCTGTTTCATCTTAACAGAATAACAGTACTTGGTAGGAGTTCTTTCCACTGCCGCTAGCTTTCCTCTTTCTCTCTTCACTTCTCAATTAAGCCCTACAAATCCTTCCTAACAGAAAAATCTGCAAAGGAAGAGAGCAAGAGAGAGAGAGAGAGAGAAACAGAATTTATCAGCGATGGCTGGGCAAGGAGAGGAAAGAGGAGAAGAAAAGAAGAAATTTTCAATCTGGGATTTGCCGGATGTGCCAGCGGGTCAATTGCCACCACACCTTGAACTCCAAAGAACTCGTGTTTTATGCAACAAGGATGCCCCTATTCATGTATGTCTCTCTTACCCTATTCATTTTATAAAGCACCCATCTTTTGCTTTTCTATCAAGTTTGTGTTTTCAGCTTTGCAAAAGAAAAAACACTGAAAAGTAAGAGATACGCTTTTACAAATACCCTTTGTTTATTAATGGTGAAAAAAAAAAGTCATTTTTTGGAGAAAAATTAATCAAGCTTTTTCCTTGTTTAGGATATTGCTTGGAGACAAGAACCACTCCATTGAGTTTAATAAAGTTGTTTTTGCGTGTGTGTGTGTGTGTGTGTGTGTTTGTTTTAATTTGAAGTGTTATCTATGTTGTTCTTTTTCCTTTTGTGTTAAAACTGAAAGTCCTATGTATTGGGACTTCTGGTGTTTGTAGACAGAGAGTGTGCTATATTCCGGTGCTTATGCATCGATGGGAGTTGATAATAGTTTACGACTTGATCATTTCTGCAACAACTTTAGAGTTGAAGTGGTTCGGCTCACTGAAGAGGACATGGAGTTCGATATGATCGGTATTGATGCAGCTATTGCCAATGCATTCCGGAGGATACTCATTGCTGAGGTGTGTGCGTTTTGGTTTGGAGTACCTCTTTTAGGTCCATGATGATAATGATATTATTGAATCCTATTGCATACTATGTTAGCTTGCTGCATATTGTTTGAGCTGGTACTAATAGAAACTGATTATACTTGCAGCTTCCAACAATGGCGATTGAAAAAGTTCTCATTGCAAACAACACATCAGTGGTCCAAGATGAAGTTCTTGCCCATAGGTTGGGTCTTATTCCAATTAGTGTTGACCCAAGGCTCTTTGAATATATGTCAGGTTTAATTCAATTATTTCTTTGGTTGATATTTTATCTTCTGGGGAAGAAAAAGATATGAACTTATGGAGTCTACCTTTGTGCATTTGGTAATTCTTTCCTATTGTCCCTTTCAATTGTAGAAAACGATCAGCCAAATGAAAAGAACACCATTGTGTTTAAACTCCATGTTCGTTGTAAACGAGGTAGTCCACGTATCACAGGTATGGTTTTGTGCGTTATGTATGAAACATAAAGCCTTTCTACTTCAGTGAAAAATAATCAGTCTTCCCTTTGTGGCATCTGGCTTATTCTGATGATGTGAGATGTGTAATGCAGTTAAATCAGACGAGTTAAAGTGGTTGCCTAATGGAAGTGAACTGATTAAGGAATCAAGAAATGTTGCTTCAGATTCAGCCTCTAAACCTGAAACTTACACTTCCTTCAGTTGTAGCCAAGATACCTTGCCAGAATTTGCCAATAACCCAATTGCCCCGAAGTATCTGGATATTATTATTTCTAAACTTGGCCCAGGACAGGTATGTTTTACTTGTATATGTTTGTTTCTGTAACTGCTTGTAAAGCATGTCTACATGACAGATTATGCATTTGGTTCAGATCTAATGTCTTTGTTGAGCTTACCATGGTGCTGGTAGATTGGCAATAAAAGTTCTGATGTACTGTTTTCTCGTTAGTTCAGGATATGTTTTGAAGTTGCTAGAAGTTAATTTAATTCCTTTTGAAGTTTGTGAGGGTACTAAAGCTTCCCTCTTTTTCGTTAGGAAATTGAACTGGAAGCACATGCTGTTAAAGGCATGGGAAAAACACATGCAAAGTGGTCCCCTGTGGCCACTGCTTGGTATCGTATGCTTCCTGAGGTGAGTATAGACTGTAATTGTAGATTTCTTCTACTAAACCTTCTTCATTCTTTTCTTTGTTCTACTTCTCTTCAACACAGTATTATTACAAGACATTTGTTTTTTTCTTATATATATATATATATTTAGGTTGTATTATTGGAAGAGGTTGAAGATGACCTTGCTGAAGGACTCAAAAGCAAATGCCCAGTTAATGTATTTGATATCGAAGATCTTGGTAAAGGTGAAGTAATTTTGTTTACTATGATTTGTTGATGCTGAATGTGGATTATATACCTGTAATAGTTTGGTCACTAGCTATTTGATAGTGCTGAGTGGTTTTGCTTGATATGCTTTAGCATGTGAAATCACATGATCTTTGGTTTTTTTATTGAATACATTTCCGAATGAATTATTTGCTGCTAAGCAGGTAAGAAAAGGGCAACTGTAGCGAGGCCGCGAGCTTGTACACTCTGTAGAGAATGCATAAGAGGTGAAGAATGGGAGAAACGCGTGGCAATACGTCGTGTTAGAGATCATTTCATATGTAAGTAATGTGGCTTTCCTTTACATCTTTCGCATGGATGGTTGTCAAATTATTTCTAGAATTTTTTGATGCCATTGCTTGGTTAATATGCTTCTCATTGATTCTAACATAAGTTTGAGCAAAGGTTCCTTGTCTTTCAAAGTAACTTAACTAGCTGCTTCAAGCTTTATGTGAAAGTTTTCTAAGAACTTTCAGTTCTGAATTTTGTTTTCTCCACTTTTCTAGTTACGATTGAATCAACTGGAGCATTACCTCCTGACGTGCTATTTACTGAAGCTGTAAAGATTTTAGAAGACAAGTGCGAACGTGTGATAACAGAGCTCTCGTGATGCATATCTTATACATAGTTACCAAGGATGAGTGAAGCAGTGGACTGTATAAATGTCTCTATATCAGAATTCCAGGGGATTTTCTTCCCTGTCAGCAAATCGTTTTTCTTTTTCATCTTCTCGCTTGGAGGGGTGGGAGGGAGAGGAGGGATGTGGTTCACATTATAAAAAAGTGATTTTTGTAAGTTAAGAGCCATTATTTGTGATGAGCATTTTGCATATTGCTCTTGAATCATATAGCTGTAATACAAGTATTAATGTTTTTGACCCTATGAAGCAGCTAATTCATCAGCCCTTGGTGGCATGAAACTCTGTAAATTTAGATACTAAATTACATCATTTTGTCAGAACTAATCTTCAATGCAGATTATCTGATGCATCAGATCTTTATATTTTGTTGCATTACCAGCAAAATGGCTACCATATGAACTACTCAACTTATGATGTTTAGCAAAAAATCGTTGGGATTTTAATGTTTTGCTGGATAAACCTGTGTTGTTATGAAAGAGCCATTGATTTTGTGTGGTCTTGGACTCCAGGATGAGATATGAGAAAGAAAACAGAGACATACATAATTTAAGAAATACAGGGGCCTATCCAGGAACAAATTTCAATGAACATTGGGCCACATAAGGAGAGAAAGAACCAACTTTGACTGGACTCAATTTCCATTATCTATTAGTTTAATCCCTCTTAAAAACATAATTAAAATGTGAAAGGCTGGAAATAATCATCCATACATGACCCCACCAGTTAGGCAGGATCAAAATGGATTAAATCACTTTGCCTTTGTTCACACCAAATTCTTTGAAATAAGACCAGCAAAAAGATTATAGACTTTCTTTTGATCTTGTGGAGGGTGTGAGAAACTGACAATTAAACCAGATGGGGTCTCACTCTCCCAAATTTTTACATATCTTTCAACTTACCCTATGCAACTACCCACTTGTCCCACTAACCACAAAGATCTAGATAATAAAACAGGATGAGACAAGCAGATAGATACATAAATTAGAGGTTTAACATGAAATGACAAATCTGATTGTTGTGTTTTAGAAGGGACATAATTAGGTATTTGGCAAATCAGATTTTATGAAAATTTTTAGAATTTTTGTTGTTCACACCTCAACAACAATTCACTAACCAAGAACCTTGTGGTCCCCCTTTGATTATTTATTTATAAGCAACTAGCTTGGATGAAACTTTTACATGTAAATCTCGTATGATTCACCTTCCTTCCATTGAGGTATTGTGATCATGTTGATAAGGATGTAGAGTTATAGCTGCAGCAAAAGCTAGCTGGAAAGGAAAGATTTCTTCAACAGTTAGGTGTTTGATTCAAAAGGGAGTTGTTAGGTTCAATCTTTTGTTAAAAAATTCCAAACCCAAGGTGGAAATGAGCTAAGTTGAACATGGAAAAACAGAGAAAAATAAAGAAAGGAGGGTCATGATTTCAGTCCAACTCATACAGATATTCTGTTGGAATCAATGGAAAGAATCTCTGTGTCCCCATTGTTTATACGGTTGTTGCACTTTTCTATAAGTTCCTTGAACCTTTGGTCTAAAAACACATTAAAAATGGTTGGTCCAAGACGTTCCAAAAGGAGATATACACTGTCTTACATCCTCATTGAAAATTTTTTTTACCAACTCATTGAAAAAACAAAAGAAAATTTACATGTTTTGCAGTAAAGCTTTGTGTAATCTATTCTCTTAGTCAATGTAGGGAAAACTATATATCTTTAGCATATTATATATAAATTTTTCCGAAAGGAAGTTTGCCACCAAAACTTGTGTGTGGATAACTGTCCAACCAATTGCAATTTGTTGCAGTTAAAGAGGCCCACCTCGTCTGAATCCTAGCAGACCAATTCCCAGCCATCTAATGTTAGTTTTATGATCATAAGCTAATTAAGTTGAAGCTAACATGGAATCCATGATGTGTCCATAACTTTGGTGGTCATCAACAACAACCCAAAAGCAAAAGCAAGGCTGTTGTTTATGGACCACTCAAAAAATAATAAAGGAAGCCATACAAAGGGACACCCCCATAGCAATAGGTCATTTCCAATGAAGTTTAAGCCTTAAATAGGGAAAAAAAACAACAACCCTAATTTGACTTCGGGAATTAAATCACAAAAACGTTTGGACGGATATAGTTTAATAAAAATGTTTGCGGTTAGATTAGGATCGGGTCGGGTATGACCTACTGCGTGAAATGGTTGATGAAGAGAAAGTGAAAATAAAAACACAAAATTGGAGATATTTATACATAAAGATATCATCAATTTAGTCTCTAATTTAGACTATTTACTATATGAATAGATCATAAAAATTAAGTAAAAAAATCCCATTAATGGGATGAAATCAAGGGTGGTCAACATTTTTCCTTTATTAAAGGGTAAATGAAGAAAAGAAATAATGAAGTGAACTCAATTAGTAAATTCATGATGGCCTACTACATGATAATTTTAATTACAAAAACACATAACTCCCATAAAATATGACCACATCTTCTCATATAATCTTAAAGACACATAAAAAGGTTTACCTATTTTTATTTTATTTTTTTTATGGAAAATAGAAAGATAAATGAAAGGGAAAAGGGGCCCAAAAGCACGAGAGAAGACAGGTTGGAGGAGCCCCTCATTGAAAGGCCCATATGTTGTTTTTATTGATTAAGACATTTGTTGTTGTTTTAAGGACAAAACAAAATACATGCATTGAAATAATTGAACCACCACCCAAAACCCAAAAAGCCTTGCTTTAGCTTTGACCCTTCTTCTCTCTCTCTTTTCATGGTAGACCCAACCCCTCTTTTAACACTCTCTCTCTCAAAAGCTCCTCCCTTTCTCTTTCTTTCTCTCTCTCTCCCTCTCTGTCTTAAAGTCTTTCTCTTTCTGTCTTCTTTTCTTTCCTTTTCCTTTTCTCTCTCTCCACACATTTTCAGGGAAGAAGGGAAGCTATTAAATTCTTTTTTATTTTATCTCTCTACAGTAGTTAGTAAGTGAATGAGAGAGAAAATTTGGCTTCTTTTGGCTCTCCACTTCTAAAGCAAAGGGCTTTCAAAGTTCTGATCTTTGAAACTATATCAGGTACTTCATTTTTTCTTTTCCCTTTCTTTTTTGCTCTCAACTTTTAACTGGTTTTTTGATTTACCTGCTGGGTTTTCATTTTTAGCTTCTACTTTGTTTTTTAGCTTATGGTTCTTAGTGGGGTTTGGATCCAAAGGTGGGTCTTTTGTTCTTTTGAGAGATCTCCTTGAATCTTCTTTACTTTGTTCTTATCTTCTCCTCTTTGTTTTTTTTCCTTCTCTCTGTGCTTAGAGAACTATCATGGACTACATTTTTTTGCTGTGATTTGATTGATTTCTTAAACTCCTTTTTTATTTCTCTGGCCCTTTGATCCTAGTGACTAGAAAGGATTGCATTTCAAAGGTAGTTAGCTGTTATCCTTTTTACTATGATGAAACGATTAACCGTTTTTCTTTATTGGTTTTTTTATTGCTTTATGGAGATGATTCTTGATCTGGCTCTGCATGCAATTCTGTCTCTTTTTAGCCACTTTTCATTGTTTTTCTTTTCATATATGGTTTTCTGTTCATCCTTAATTTCCAGATGAAATGGTAAAGTTTATCCTGAAAGGTGTCGTTATGGCTGCCAATTCATGGATTTAGGTAGTCTGGTACTTTACTTGATCTTGAAAAGGGTGTTGTCATGATCTGGTTTTGATGTTTAATCTATGGATCACCTTAAGGACTACCCTGTCACTTCTAGTTTCCTGTGATATTTTGGTGAAATGAATCAAGCAGCTAGTTGTGGTCTGTTTTTCATTTAGGTATATTATATATTTGAATATCTCATGGTTGTGAAAATTTTGTTTGCAGGTGGTGGCTTTTCTGTTCTTCAGTTGTAGAACTCAGTTTGCTGTTGATGGAGTTGAAGATGAAACTAACTAGGACTGCTAGTGGTGGTAACCGTGCATCAATGATTTGGCGTAAGCAATGGGTTTGTACACTCCAATCTATGTAACAAGTTTGCCTCCTTTCGATGGCCTCAAAATCTGGCGTGAGACGTTCCCTAGAAAAGCAGAGGAGACCATTTGGTAGCCAAACAGCTGAAGGAATTGTCGTCAGCCTTCTCCTATACAAATCACAAAGACAAGCAAATCAGAGCCAGTTACACCAAGGACAGTACCCAAGAGTATGCAGCAAGTTCCATCGAAACAAGATTCTGTTGCAACCACAGAGGATGTAAAATCACTGAAACCTCATAATTTAGAGTCCGTTGATTCCTTGACAAAGAAAGTAGATTCAGGTCTATCCTTGGGTAATCCAAAAGAAGTTCAAAAACATGTTGTGAGTCAGATTGGGGGATTACCAGATGGTTCTGGCGAGCAAGAAAAGAAAGCATCAGAACATGGAATTAATTCAGCTTTGGCTAAATCAAGTGATGTGGCCACCAGCCTTGTCAAGACTAGTGGAGGTGCCAAAGTCAGTGATCGACCTGCTTATACTGAGAGTGGTAAGAGCAGTATGTGTAGAGGTAGCACAAGCAGTGATGTGAGCGATGAAAGCACATGTAGCAGCTTAAGTAGCAGTATCAACAAACCTCATAAGGCAAATGATATAAGATGGGAAGCCATACAGGCTGTCCGAACAAAAGATGGTGTATTAGGTTTAAACCATTTCAAATTGCTGAAAAGATTAGGCTGTGGGGATATTGGAAGTGTCTATCTCTCGGAATTAAGTGGAACAAAGTGTTATTTTGCTATGAAGGTGATGGACAAAGCATCTTTAGCAAGTCGTAAGAAACTTCTTCGAGCTCAAACAGAGAGAGAAATACTACAAGCCCTTGACCACCCCTTCCTTCCAACATTGTACACACATTTTGAGACTGATAAATTTTCATGTTTAGTGATGGAGTTCTGCCCTGGGGGTGATTTGCATACACTAAGACAGAGACAATCAGGAAAGCATTTTACTGAGCAAGCAGTAAAGTATGAGACTTCCTCCTATTATAGCATCTGTAGAGTTAAATGTGGATCAAGTTTCTAGAATATTTATTGTTATCTTTTATTGGTATTAGTCATGTTGTGTTGCCATGCTGCATTGTAGGTTTCTCTGTTATAACTGATAATAGGTATATGAATCAACAGAGAGATGAAAATAGGATTGAATTAGCGCACTCCCATATAGGTTGTCAGTTCTGGTATGTGATGGAGAGGTACAATCATCTTGGAACTTACATATAATGATTGTTGGTTGGCATATGGCCAATTTATTTGAAACTTGGTCTCCCCTTTTATTTGCTTCCAGCTGAAGATTGAAGATAGGTGAAGAAATTAATTTATTGTGATACTAAAGGGTTAATCTAATGATGATATTAACCTAGACCTTTTTTAGTTCCTATTTACACATTGCTGAATCTGTGTCTTTGAAGAATTGCTTCATATTAGAATGTTGAGTTGAATATAACAACTTTGAATTACCCTGTAGTTTAAAAGTTGATATTTGATGGTTATTATCTCTTAAGAATTGTTTGGAAGACTGCTTGTTTCTTTATAACTTGCTGGCAACAGTTTGAAAGCAGATTCTGATAGTCATCACTATGTTTTCCTTATAATTTGCAGGTTCTATGTAGCAGAGGTTCTCCTTGCTTTGGAATATCTCCATATGCTTGGTATTGTTTATCGTGATCTTAAGCCCGAAAATGTTCTTGTTCGAGAAGATGGACACATAATGCTTTCGGACTTTGATCTTTCCCTCCGTTGTGCTGTCAACCCAACATTAGTCAAGTCATCCACACTTGAGTCTGAACCCTTGCGAAGGAATACAGTTTATTGTGTACAACCAGCTTGCATTGAGCCTTCCTGCATCCAGCCATCATGTGTGGCCCCTACAACATGTTTCTCCCCTCGCTTCTTTTCATCAAAATCCAAGAAAGACCGGAAGCCCAAGAATGAAATGGGGAACCAAGTCAGTCCATTGCCTGAGCTTATTGCTGAGCCAACCAACGCTCGCTCCATGTCATTTGTGGGAACCCATGAGTACTTGGCACCTGAAATTATCAAAGGTGAGGGGCATGGAAGTGCCGTTGATTGGTGGACTTTTGGGATCTTCTTGTATGAGCTATTGTATGGTAAAACTCCTTTCAAAGGGTCTGGGAACCGAGCAACCCTCTTCAATGTTGTAGGGCAGCCCTTGAGATTCCCAGAATCACCTGTAGTAAGTTTTTCAGCAAGAGACTTGATAAGGGGCTTGCTGGTCAAAGAACCACAGCATAGATTGGCGTATAAGCGAGGAGCAACAGAGATCAAGCAACATCCCTTCTTTGAGGGTGTAAATTGGGCTTTAATTCGTTGTGCAAGTCCCCCGGAGATTCCAAAACCGGTTGAGATAGAGCGAATTCCAGCCCCCACATCATCAGCTGGTGATAAAGCTGCTGTTCCTGCTGCCAATGATCAGAATAACTATCTGGAATTTGATTTCTTTTAATTGTTTCTCAGAACCATTCTCCAGTCTGTTTTCCTTTCTTTTTTCAATTCGAGAGAAATGTAGAGTTTATGAAATGTTGATGATGTGCAAATTAGGATTTCTAGAATGATAAATGATCAAATGCTTGATGTCTTAAATTTTCAAATTTGTATTTGCATAAGTGAACATCTTGTTGGTTCTGCAATTGTCTTTTCATGAAGAATTGTAGCATACTTCCAAGGCCATAGCCTTTGATTTTCTCCAGGATGTTATAAAAGATCAAATTTAAATAGAGCTTACCAGTGTCTTGTATGTATTTCGTCTTCCCTGCCCCACTTCAATGTCAGAACCTCATTCTAACATTGTAATCATCTCTTCATTCTTCCCACTTGAGGTTAGATGGAAAACCCCCCAACTGTAAATGAAAATCCCACAAGAAAACTTTAATAATTGAAAAAAGAAACAGGAAGACAAAGATGTTCCATCCTTTATACGGTAACATCACATCCTCCCAAAGATATCTCAGCCAATACAAACATCACAATCAAACACTAATTCCTACTTCACAGATTCGACTACATCGCATACACAAGGTCTGGTCTCTTTTTTCTTTCATATCCCCCACTTTGTTGGACTGCTATCTTTTCCTTTTGGGGCCAAGGATCAGCCCATTTTGATAAACTAAAACCTTGGGTACATGTTCATGTTTCCTCCCATGTTTCAATGTGTTATCATCATGATCTCAACTATAAAGTGCAAACTGGTAAACTAAATTTATCCTGGGATATGCTTCGAATTTTCTTAAAAAAGAAAAAAAAAACCCATAACTTACATTACGAACATCCCGTTTTTCATATTTACTTAGATGTAAATTCATATTATTTATAATTTTATTTTTATACGTTCACGTGAAATGTCATACTTTGATATTCTTTTTCATTAAAGTATGACAAACATAAAAAGTTTTTTATGATTTATAGGGAATAAAATTGGCCAACCATGTCGGAATAAAAAAAGTGAAATTAAACAAAAATAGTATTATTAGTTGTGCTGCCATTATAGTTTTCAATAATGTACCAAATCCCCATCAAGTCAACAAACACATGCAATTTTTTAAAAATTATTGGAGCATCTTTTGTTATGAAATGACACGCAATACTGTCAAGGTTCTTGTGCAAAGTTTGATTAAAATACTGTGATTAGCATCCTTGAGGTATAAACCAAGAGATCAATCCAGTAATTTACAATATTTTAAGACCCTTTTCTTTTTAATGCTTAGTGCCTCGAATCCAACTTCTCAAAACGAATATGAACTTTTTTCGCTTTTATATCCGTATAGAACTATTATGTACTAATTCATTTAGAATCGAATATTTTAAAATATGAAGATTTATGCATTCATTGATACGAAAGAAATTTAATTACAGGATAAGAAATAAAACAACTTTCTTAATAAAAGGAAGAATAAAGGGGGGCACCGGAGCTGATTTGATTCTCATATTGGCAAGCACCCAAGCATGGTCGACCAAGTTAAAAGAGATTCCATCCTTGGTCAATTACAGGACTTGGCCTGATTTCATTCTTTCACCCATGGAAGGCCCTTGTATAAGCCGGTTCTCTTTGTTTCTTTTTTTGGTTTCGGCTTTTGGTGAGGTTGGTTACTTTGTCTGGTTTCTAACCATGGAAGGAATACTGCATGTATGGATGGATTAATACCCTTTGTTCAATTGAACTTGAGCCTTTGATGGTACCAGTCTTATTACAAAGAAAACAGTTTTCAGTTTGTTTGTGTTAGAATTTATGATGGTATGTCTGGTTTTTCAGACATGTTTTCATAGTTACAAGGGTTCATGTCATATGATTAAAGTAAGGGTAAATCAGATGATTGCTGTCATTTTACTTTTC
The DNA here is from genome assembly GCF_002168275.2 of Theobroma umbraticum. Lineage (NCBI taxonomy): Eukaryota > Viridiplantae > Streptophyta > Magnoliopsida > Malvales > Malvaceae > Theobroma > Theobroma umbraticum. The sequence goes on along the minus strand of NW_018397262.1, from coordinate 8,500,150 downwards.
TTTCAGATTACCACAGGAATTGATCAGAACATAGCAGAGCATTCATGGGATTTTGTTTTTGTCTCTCAACAATGAAGGGTATTGGTGGAGAACATGGATGGCAATCCAAATCCTCACCCAATACCATGTGAAGCAGGCACATGAAGATTTGAGAAAAACAGGCAAAGAGATTGTCCGGGAAAAATAAATTCACATGTCAAACTGTGACATTTTATGATTGACCAACACATGGGAACATTCTTATTAGCTTATGGGAACTTGTTCCTCTCTTCTTATTTTATATTGGGAATTTGATGAGTGTAAGCAGCAAAGCTTAGCATCTTATTCCTCTCATGCCTCTCCCTCTCTCTCTCATGTTTGGCAGAATCCGAGCAGTTCTCAAAGCAAGAAACATTAAAAAACATGTCTGAAACTTCAAAGAAACTTCCAAGACAAAAGGTGGAAGTTGATTTCATCCCACTTACCCATACCCCCTCCCTAAGTTTTTCCACTAATCTTTAACTTTACACCTTTTGATTGCTTTTAGTTATTTTACTTCTCAAGATAACTTCCATTGGGCCAAACCAATAGAGCATGATCCATATGGACTCAAATAGTATTCGGGTATTTAATTTAATAAAAGATATATGTATTTGTTATTAAAAAAAATTCAAAACCCTTTTTTTAAAATAAAAAGATTAATTCAAATTAGATCGGATATGTTTAATCTCATACAGAGTAATTGGGTCGATCTAGAGGTTCTTGATCAACAGTTTCGACCCTCTAAAAATAGAAACATGTAAAAGATTTAGGTCAAAGATTTCGGTCAAAGATTTCGGTCCACTAGCCAAACTTGGGACAACCCTTAGATGAGTTTATGCTTCTTTAGAGTTCAAGTTGATGAACCCACAAGGAAGAGTAGCATCACCACCCCCCTCCTATTGACCAGGACCTAATACAACAACCATGCATACCAAAGTCTTCCCCCAAAAGGTTGAGAGCATTAAAGATATGTACATGTGCCTCTTTACAAAGAGAAGAAGAAGAAGAAAAGTTTGGAAGGTGATCCATCAATGGATATAGCTTAGTGACAAATCCTCATCAATGTGATTTAATGAAGGGTTTAGAATTTGGAATCAAGCTTTATGCTACATGGCCTACATTTTAACCAAATCTTATAATAATATAAAAAGAATTAATTTAATTGATAAAGATAGATCTTGAGCCAAAGGCCCAGCCACTTGCCCAAGGTTGAGCTAGGTACAAGTAGCATGAGGACACATGCCCTTTAAGGTGTTAAGTGAAGGAAAATCCAGCAAATAAATAAATGAAATTAAAACAAATTAAAAAAAATAAAAATCTTTATGTTAGTAAATTTCATAAATGAAAGTTATAAATTTTAGTCACTGAAAAAGATGTTAATTAAAAGATAATCTTTTTAAGTGCATGTGGAATTAAATAAAAGGTATAATTAAAAAATATATAATTTAAGAAGTCAAATGATTAATATACTTTTATGTTCATATGTTATCTAATTATTTTATTAAATATTCATATAATAACTAAATATTATGGAAATTATAAAAAACAACAACAAAAATCAAGCTAAAAATTTTCTTGTGTGTGAATGTGTGACAACAACTAGTCTACATTGTAGCACACACAACACCTACCTCTCTTTATAAAATTATTAATATTTTTTCCCTTAAGAGAAGAAATTTAAATTTAAAACCCAAATTTATTTATTTATTTTTTAAAAAATAAAATCCAAATTCTTTCGATTTTAACCATTCATTCAGAAAGCTATGGATTATTTGCTAGCAATCTCTTCCAAAGCAGAGCAGCTGCAAAAAACAGAACAGGGAACCCATATTTCAATAAAGTTTCAATTTTTATTCTTTTTTTCTTTCTCTCTCTAGGAAAAGTTTTCACCTTTTTCTGTTTTTTCCTCTCTTTTAGTGATTCTCAAGCTTAAATTTTCAAAATTTAAGCTGTAAGTATAAAGGGGGCAAGAGGGAGAAACTAAGCAGAACCCAGTTTCGGTTTTTGGTTGAAGTTTTAGTTTTAGTTATCAAAATCTGTTCTTTATTTTTTTTTTTGTTATTTGTGAGAAAGGAAAAAGAAAATGAGCAATGCTCATCAAGAAGCTATCAAGCAATTTTTGTCTTTGATGGAAAATGGTGAGATTTAAGTATAAAAATTGACTTTTTTTTAAATCTTCTCTTTTTTTGATCTGCAAATCACTAACATTTTTTCTTTATTTTCTCTTTGGGAAATTTGTGTAGCAGTTGATGAGAGAATGAAGGGCACATTTCAGGTTAGTTTTTTCTTTTTTTTTTCTTTTTTAGTTACTTGGATTTGTTTTGGCTTGGATGCTGGGAAAAGGAGCTGAGGAGAAGAAATAGAAAGTTAGATTTTTATTTATAAGAATTTGGTTGAGTTTCTTCTAGTTGCTAGAATTTCTGTTGTGGACTTGATCTGACTACTTGACGGTTTGCAATTTTATGTTTAAAAGTTTCCTTTTCTTTGTTGGCTCTGATCTATCTCTTGCTTCATTTATCTCAGTTTCCTCTTCTTTGGAACTTTGTCTCTTTCCCACTGTTTTACTAATTTCTGGGATAGTTAAGTAGTTCTGTAACTTGGCAAAGAGTTAAAGAAAAGCTTAGTTGCTAGTTTGATCTTTTGATTAGTTACTGAAACAAGATGTTAGCTTGTTGATGATCATTCAACATTGAAGTGGTACAGTGGAATTGTGAGGTCATTCTTAAAAGGTTTTTAGATTTGATATTAACTTTACAAGCCGGGGATGAAAATTTTAGTAGTGCTACAAAGCATCTAGAGCTAAGTGTGGTGGGTGGATAATTGAGATGCTTATCCTAGGATTTTTTTTCCCAATACCCTTATTTTTTATTGACATTTGGGGTTTTCTGAAGGAATTAAGTTCTTTGTAATGATCTTTCCCTGATGTGACTTGTGTGCCTTCCTGTCTTGCTGCAGTATGTCTACCTGTTTTTATGCACTTGTGTGGATAGGATGGATGATTCGTTGTTCCTTTTAGATACGTGGTTTATATTATGATCTGCCAAAATTTAATGTAAAGTTGAATACCTTGGTCTGTAGAACATGCACCAGGGGTATCCAACTGAAACTTTAGTGCGATTTCTCAAAGCGAGAGATTGGAATGTTCAGAAAGCCCATAAAATGGTTAGATTCATCTACTGTGCTTAAGCTATAACAATAAATTTTTTCATAATAGATCTCATGTTTCTTTTTATTAATTCCTAATTTGTTGCCTGCACCAGTTAATTGATTGCTTACAATGGAGAATACAGAATGAGATTGACAACATATTAGCAGTGAGTTTTTCGGTTGTACACTAATTGATTTCTAATTTTTTTGGTTTGTGATATTGCAAACTATGCTGTGGAAACAGCACAACTTATTGTGGCAATTGATGATTCTTTGCATAACTCAATTTACATTTTTCAATATGTAGAAACCAATTATCCCAACTGACTTATATAGAGCAGTGCGAGATTCTCACCTTGTAGGATTGTCAGGTTACTCAAAAGAGGTATTTACTTATTTTATTAGGACTTATCTCGATATTAATGCTTAATTGATACTGTCCTGCAAGTGGATTTGGTAGCCCACATTTGTTTTGCTATGACAATATATAGTGTATACTGCAAATACATATCCCTTTCTTTGGGGATGAAATCTTTGTTACATATAAAAGTGCCTCCATAGTGATTAATTGCTTTATGCCTTCTGACATTTCAAATGACTTTGCCAGGGTCTTCCTGTCATTGCTATTGGTGTTGGGCTTAGCACATATGATAAAGCATCAGTAAGGACATCATAACTTGATCTATTTTTTAATTTGGCATTTTAGCCCATAAAATCTGGTTTGATGTCTGAAACTGCAGTTGAAGAAACCATCAAAAGACTTGCTATTGATATTTTAAGTAGCAATACACTTTTCTACAAATATTGACTTGTGTCTAGTAAAACTTATTAGGAAAAAGCAAGTTGTATTCTACTTTAATATGTACAAGATCCAAGAGTTAAATTGAGGGCATGAGGTTTGCTCCTTTTTTTCCTGGAAATTGACCATGACACACAATCATTCCACATTCTTTTTCCTCCTTCATGCTTCCTTTTTTCCTTCTTATGGACATGTTTTATTCATAATGCTAGGGGACTTGGATGCTAATATGTTAGAAAGGGGGAATAAATAAGTAGTTTTGGTTGGGTGGGAGGCATCTTTTAGCACTCTAATGTGCATGTTTATACTTCAGACTGCAGTGTATGGAGTTATTTGATGTGATTTTAAATTTTTTATTCATTTGTGTTCTAGGTGAATTACTATGTACAGTCACACATTCAAATGAATGAATATAGAGATCGTGTAGTATTGGTGAGTATGGACTCTGGCAATGTGATATTTCTCACTTATATACTTGCTTAACTTTTATGTATTCTAACATGTTGGTTTTGTTATAGCCGAAGGCTACAGGAAAGTCGGGACGACATATTAGCACATGTCTGAAGATTTTGGATATGACTGGCTTGAAGCTTGCAGCATTGAGCCAAATAAAGGTATGTTTCAGGATCATATAGCCTTCTTTCTTACCATCTTCATTGACTGCATTTCTCTTTCTTAACATAGTTCTCTTTCGTCAACTTACTCACCGCCTGATTTCACATGTAATTTTATCTTTGTGTAGTGATTTATGTTTTCCTGTGTTAATATCAGTATCATAAGTCTAAACTTTGCTCCTAAGTGTCCAACTTAGACTCCTTTGCTAGTTGAGTGTTGTCTGGTTGTTATATATCTGTATACTCTGTGTAAGTTGTTATCAGGGATTATAGGAAATTCCAGAAATACTTGGGCAGGGGTGATTGAAATGTGTATGCCATTAAAGTTTAATTCTATCTCAGTATGTAAGTTATTGCAACTTTTTCCCATCAGAAGCCGGTTAACTGGAAACAGAAGCTGAGATGACAACTAGTATAAGTAATTGGGTGCATTAGTCTGAATTTTTGTACAAATGTTAAATTATCTTTTTGGCTTATTGTAGATCTCTCATTTTCTTCAAAGGAAGAAGGGGCAACCAAAATAAATAAACAAATAAAAAAGACTCAGAATTTTCTGCTCTTTACTGTGCCAATGCTTCTCTTTCTAATACTGATCAGTCTCACATGCTGTTTGCGAATGCAGCTATTGACTACTATATCTACAATTGATGACCTGAATTACCCCGAGAAGACAGAGACATACTATATCGTCAATGCTCCATACATATTTTCAGCATGTTGGAAGGTTTTTATTTTTCTTAATTCCCTCTTCCTCAGCTACCCTCATACAAAATGGAAGCTTACTTTTCTGCAATTGCTGGCAGGCTGTAAAACCTCTCTTGCAAGAAAGGACAAAGAGGAAAATTCAGGTGCTTCAAGGTTGTGGAAGGGACGAGTTACTGAAAGTAAGAAAACCCATCCATCCCTGTTTGTAAAACTCTCTTGAAACTTGAAAGCGTGTTTTCCTTTTTAAATATCGGCAATAGCTTTTTGTTGCTTCAAATGCGCTTTCTTTGCACTTGTGATAAATCACAACTTTGATTCACAAGTCCATCATTATTAAATATATATGCTCCCATTATGTGAAGAGGATTGTATGTAAGTCTTTAGTTTGCATTCAACATTTTAGATATTTCGTCCTTCATTTTTACAAAAGCCCACTTATACGGACCTTGCTTTCCGCCAACTCATCCTGTCTTATTTCATAGTTTTGTGTACCATTTTAACCCGATGTATGAAAAGATTGCTTCATCGAATTGGTTCTCATCGTAGTTCCTCTTAATCAACATGGATAATGCAATGAATGGGTTGTTCATCATTCAATTTGTTCTCGTGTGTTCTTGTGGCACAAGGCATTTTGCTCATTCTTGTTATCCTTTGTATATATAGATGAATCATGTTTTTGCTTGCTTTGACTTGATTTCTCATTTTGCTTGATCCCGCTTTGCTAGGATTATTACAACTTTTGATGTGTTAACTATGCAGATAATGGATTATTCATCCCTCCCACATTTTTGTAGAAAAGAAGGTTCTGGATCATCACGTCATGGCAACAATGGAACCATAGATAATTGCTTCTCATTAGATCATACCTTCCATCAACAGCTTTACAGTTACATAAAGTCGCAAGCTACTCTTATAGAGACAGGTTTACCGATTAAGCAGGGGTCAGTTCATGTAGATTTTCCTGAGCCAGATCCAGATGATTCCGAAATTGCAAAAACCATTGAATCCGAGTTCCACAGGTTTGCAGACCACAACGGTCTATGCAACTCATTAAATGGCCTCAAAGTAAATGGTGATTAGATTTTAGATAATACTGATTATATAATTGCCAATATGTTGCAAAAAAGCCAGAACTTGATGGCAAAAGGCTCATCGACTACTTAAGAATGAGAGAGGCCTTTGTATTTCAATTATCAAATGTAACAGCAGAGCTTTCTTGCATCAGCTCGATGCAGATTTGGTAGGCAACTGATCTGGTGTAACTTGATATGCCACGTTAGGGTGATCAATAGGAATCATGTCCCTCCTGATCCTAATTGCTTCCTGAATAAGTTTCTTGCCAGCATGCTCTGAATATTTATTGAACACGGTTGCTGCTTGTAAAGGCTGTTTGCTATTGTTAAGCATATATGTTGTCAACATTGACATAGTTAACATTCAAATGTTGGTGTATCAGCTGAATCTTCGGATAAACTATTGCTTGATGTTATTATGCATTAATGGGGGATTGCTGCTTTGTGCAGCACCCACTCTTGGCATTTGGTGGTTCAAAGTTCTCTTGCATGAAGGTCAAGCCTGATTAAAATTTTCAAGTTTAGTCATTAACACGGGAAGAAGATAACAAGCACAAAAATGGCAAAAAATAAAACCTCAAGTACCCTTATCAGTGTACTTATAAGCATCACACTCAAAAACCTCAAGTACCCTCATCAGTGTACTTATAAGCATCACACTCACGATTGAAGCTCAATGCCTTTCACAGATCTTTCCGTAGACGCAATACAACATGGCACAACATAGTTTATCTCATTGGTATTCAGCATGGACGTGAGACTGCTCCAAAACATCACATTTAAGGAATGCAAATATCATATCAGATTCCTAACTTAGCTGTTTATAGCAGCTATAAGCAACCACAATCGATGCAGCAGCACAAACAACAGCAAGAGCAGCATACGTATCTTCACGCTCCCAGCTCTCAAACCATGTTGGCTTGGCACAAACCTTGCGCACGGCAGCAGCTTTGCCACTAGTAATCTTTGGAATAAGTTTCTTGCTGCCTTTTCTCTTTTCAGGTGTCAACTTTACTGTGCCTCCCTCACTATCCAGAATTTCCAAATTTTCAGGTACCGCAGAGTCATGACAACAAGCACTGTCTTTTCCCTGGCAACAGCTTACAAGCTCATCTTGAGACCCACAGGCAGTTGTGTTCACCTCATCAATTTGTCTTTGAGTTGCCTCTTTGGTGCTTCCTTCTATAATGGTCTCACCATTTACTAGGTGCCTTTGTTCTTGAAATTTCTTCTGTTCTTCTTCTGATAATCCCATCTGACCCCTGAAATAAGCATTTAAATGTTTGCTTAATAGAGAGTAAACACGTTAAATTATATGACTACAACCTGAATCTTTGTTGTTAGGTAAGAATATAGCCATGGTCCTATCCTAACTCCCACTGTTCACTACAAGAGGGTAATCGATATATAGAACATGAAGATTTTGAGTGCTATCTTGTTTTGAATGCTCAAAATGTTCTGCATGGGTCAAACTACCAACTACAAGTTGTATGCTTGCCACCTTACCTAATCCTAATGTTTTTGCATATTTCATTCTTAATCCTCTTATATATCCTATCCTACATAGGAAACCTACACCCAAAGAAGGGTTGATGTAAAATAGAAGCATGTTGCTGCCAGAAAAGTCACCTCCACAGCGAGTCTACAATTTCTCCCTTCCCAATATGCCACTCGAGCAGAGTAGGTACGTCATCTGGAGTAACATAACCATACCTGTAAAAAATAAAAAAAGGAAAAAAAAGGGTTAAGCACAAGATTTACATAAAGCAACAGGAACAAGGCTTGCTTAATGAACAAATTAAGGCCCATTCAATAAAATAGCCAGTGGAAGCGAGATAACTCCTACCAGTGTCCCGTGACATCTCCATTGATATTTGATCCAAATATAATAACATTTCCAGCATACTTATGGCCACCAATGTGTGAGCATGGGCTAACAGACACTCGACCTTGAAGACCATACAATTCTATCTCTTCTTTGAATCTGCTAACCAGTGGAGGTCCACAGACTCCACAGCGGCGATCTCGGGATCCATGAGAACAAACAAAAACATATGATCCTTCTAGTCTTTCAGGAGTTCCAGGCAGCCACTCACCATTCTTGACAAGAACTTCTTCAACAAATGTGTCAACATCGAAATGGGTCAATCTCCTGCATCCTTAGCTAAAACTGAAATCAGTATTAAAATGGAAAACAGAGGAGCAAAATGAAAAACATCTGAAGAAACCTCAATGGGAGCTTGCAATGGACCTGTATCTAATCATGTCTGGAAATATTAACACATCTCCATTTGATGTCTCAGTTCCATCATGTCCCTCACATATTGTTAAGCGGGTCTAAAAGAAAAAGAAGAGAAATAGATAAGGTAAGCATGCTGGAAAGCAAAACTCATACATTCGGGCGATGCCTGTGAATAAATTCTTATATAGAAAATGATTATGGACCACAACAATCCATCCAGACTTCAGGACTAATGAAAAGTCCTACAACATCAGATAAACCAACAGCCAACTATCACATCATTTAGCTTTCTTCTAAAGCATGTCATTTCAGGGTGAAATATTTATATCTGTTCCTGTGGATAAAAAATTTACAGTGCAACCAAAAGGGAACACTTCATTGACTCAATGTGCTGTCCTCAAGTGATATAGAGGGAAAATTAATTCCAACCTATATAATACCAGCATTACATGCCTGTGTAGATACGCTTTTATAGTAGCATCAGGGACATTAAATGTAGAAACATAAAAGAAACATATGTTGAAAGATGAAAATGTATGTTGAACAGTTAACAACAGCAACTGCACAAACCAAAAGAAAATGGGAAAGAAACTAATTTCTTTTATTTAGTTCCATTAAATTAAGCAAGGTGTACTAACACATTGTGAAACTCAGATTCATAGATTATGTTGATTAAGAAACCACATCAAATCCCACGTTAATAGACGCAGTGTGAGTTAACACATCAAAATCCTAATCATTCTGATTCACAAACCACCAAAAGCACACCTCAATATATAAACCAAGCCTACATGAGATAACAAAACCGAAGCTAAAAGAATATTCGACTGCAGAGCACCGAATCACTTCTAAACACACACAAGCCACCAAAAACAGGATTCTATTTTTCTGGAATAATAATCCTATTAGATTTTGAAATGACAAATTTGGAGCTAAAAACAAGACAGATTTCAGACCCCCAAAATCACTCCTAAAGACAGCCATTTAGCAAAACACCAAACCAACCTATGTAAAAAGGAAGAATTTGAAACTATAAACTCAAGAAAACACATTTCCCTTTGCAAGAAAATTTAGGAAACATAACAATCCACAGGACAATAGATCCCAATTTAATTTACTAAAAAGTGACATCAAAATGACAAGTTTGCAGCCAAAAAAGATATCAAATTACTTCGCTTCATAGCTCCAACTCTCCTCAACAACGACTCCACACTTCAAGTTATAAAAAACCAATCTGAATCCATGTGATTTGCTGTTGAAAAACAAAAAAGGAAAAACCATAGAACCAAAATCTAAATCCAACTCATACATAAAGGCCCACTAAAGAAACCAATTAATACCCAATTTAATTTACTAAAAATGGAATTCAATCCATTAAAAAGAACCAAAATTCTACATTTTGAGATCACTCAAAGACTAAACCAATCCACGAAACAACAAAAACCCACTTAAATTCACCTAAAAATATGAAAAAGTAACAAATTTGAAGCTAAAGGAACTAAAAAGTTCCTCACTTTGATATCACTCGAAAAAAACAAAACCAATCCGGAAAAGCCACTTGAATTCACCAAAAAGATTTTTTTTTTTAAAAAAAGGTAGACCAACCTCTTTGTTCATATCAGTCTTCCTAGCCAAAACAGCAGCAGACAACAACCTAGGCAGACGATCAAACTCAGCAGCCTCGATTCTAGGAGGCCAAACAGACGGGTTTTTATAACAAAGGAAGACGTGGCGTTGATAGAACTGAACAGTGCCAGAGATTGGAGTTTGCTGTCTAAAGTCAGGCCTTGAGAAACCAAACTCAACATCACTGCTACTAGGACCAGCTGCCTCAACAGCTAAGAGACCCTCGTTCGAGTAACTTCCAGAAGCACTTCCGATGTGGGAAGTTGGGTCTTGGAGATAGCTATCAAGGTGGTCTGAAACTGTGATTGGAGATGAGGATGATGATGGGTTTGTGGAGAACGTTAATGGGTCTTCCCTTTCTCTGCTACTTGACATCATTTCAAGGCACAAAGACAGAGAGAAAGAGAGGGGTTTTAGAGGAAACAAAAACTTTTCTTTGGGGGAGTGAAAGGAAGGGGTTTTTTTTGGGGGGGAGGGTTGGTGAAAGGGATGGTTGGCTTTTTAGAGAGAGGAAGAGGTATTGGTATTTTTTGGAGGTTTCAAGCTCCGGACTTTCCAGTGGTATGGGAAAGACCCTTCGTTTATTTTCAAGATGTGGTATTCACAAGAAAAAAAAAATTAGTCTTTTCATTTTCTTTTCTATGAATTTTTCTTTCTTTTTTCTGGTTTACAGTGAGACTTTTCAATAGTTTTGAGGGTGTTTTTTGGACTATTACCGCCTGTTTTGTTTCGAGGTCCTTTTCAGTTATTGAGTTAATGTTTTTGTACTTTTCTTGTTTATGGCTCTTTTCTTCATATTTCTATGCTAATTATTGAAAATTTAGGACCATTTTCTACACTCTATTGACTTGAGAGTTATTGTTTTTTGTATTTTTCTTGTTAACATGAGCCTTTTCCATATTCTAAGCAAACTTTCAATTTTGGGACTATCTTCTCTTTTCCATTGACTTGAAGAGTAAATTACACTTGTCATGAAAGGGGGGGCATGAGGGTGTTTTTACTTTATTTGTCAAAATCAAGTGTTAGGAGAGGAACAGGATTTTCTGTTCCACTTTCCATTCTTTGCCTGCCAAGTCAATAATTCACAAAAAGAAAAAGATTCACATGCTGATACAAATAATTGAGATTGAGAGACTATGGTACTCATGATATTGGATTTTCTCTCATTTAAGTTATCCCACTATTGGCCATTCTTTTATTATAAAAATTGAACTAGATTCACCTGCCAATTAAAATGATGCAAATTAGATTACTTTCAGGCTTGTAATCAGGAATTGAGGAACCTGTGTTTTATCGCCTTAAAAACCATTTTAATAACTACCATATAACTTCCCATATTGACTATGGGAGTGACTCATGGGCTGCAGATGGTGGAAGGCTGGTTTCGACCAAACCCAACACTGAATTCTCATCCACCGATAGCTTAGGTTGAAGCAAACTGATTGATTTGTTACATTGATCTCACAAGGAGAATGCTTTCATTCTTAAAGTTGGACACCAACTTACCATGTTCACAAGGTTTACACTAACATCATGGAGGATTGGATGCATTTGATTGATCTCAAGGATACAATGAAACACAACGGCCAGCTGTTTAGTGACCAATGCCGTCAAGGCTAAATTTGCTTACTGCCAAAGCTTCATCTACATCATTGCTGTCACATTGCCCCCGAAAAGCTATTGGCACCTAATACACGAGCATTCATTTCCATCGCTAAGTCATCAATTGATATGAAAGCAGTCTTACACAAAGATGTCAGTTTCCCCACGTTGCTTGCAAACTAATCCTTAGATATTCCACTTTAAATTCCTCAAACAGACAAGAATAACAGAGATTTGTTCTCAGATGTACACACAACCAAACATGTTTCTCTCAACCATTGATAAATGTACAAAGATCTGGCAAATGCAATGTCACAGAGCCTTCTCACCAGGCAGATAAGAGGGAGATCCACCCTCAATTTGGTTCTTTTTTCGATTGAAAATCCCACTGATATTAGGTAAAAGTACCTTCTTTGAGACAGAAGACTTCTCTTTTTCCAACTTTCGTATCTGAACAATTTTCTCTGGTGGGTTCTGCTTCTGAATTCTGTAGTGCTGTGGGGATGATTCTGCTGACATCTGTGCTTCTGCCAGAATCCGAGATGCAGCTTCAGCTGCTTTCTTCTGTTCCCTATCACGCCACCTTCGAAGTTCTCCCTCCACTGCCCTCTTGGCTGCTTCAGCCATCTCTGCCCTCTTCAAAGCATCTGCAGTAGCAACCTTCATGTCTTCAATCTCTTTCTGAGTTGCCTCTAACCTCTTGAGGGCCTCATTTTCACTAGCCTTCACAGCTTCCACCTGAGCCATGGCAGCTGCCACTTTCATCTCAGCTAAATTATCAGACTCTTCAACTTTACGGCTCAAAGACTCAAGCTCTTCCCTGGAGATAGTGATATTGGCTCCAGATTCAGAGGTTGAGGCACGTGCTGCATTAGTTCTCTCAGAAAGCATCTTTATCTGATCAAGCGCCCTGGTCTCAGCTTCTTTTGCAGCTTCAGCTTCTTCCAGAGCAACTCTCAGCTGCTGTTCAGCTTCCTCGAGTGCAATTCTTGAGGCTTCAGCTTCCGACTTTAACTCCTCAGCTTCCTTCTTCATCTCTTCTGCTTCTCGCCGTGCATTTTCTGCTTCCACCGATAACTGTTGGAGGGTTGAAATCATTTCTTCACAGGCACCTCTTGTTTTGGATTCCTCTGTAAGGAAAGCTTCAAGCTCAGCTTTAGTTTTCCGAAGCTTGACGTGCAGATTCCCAGCAATGGACTCTGTTGCTGCTTCCTTCTCCTTCAGTTCAGAATGCTCTTTCTTCACATTCTCTAGCTCCATCTTAAGAGACTCCACCAAATTTCTCAAGGAGTTTTCCTCTTCAGCAACTTTTTGCAGCGACTCTTTAGCACCATCTAGCTCCGAAGTAACAGTTTGCACAGACTCCAGATCAGAAGCCTTTGCATTTTCCATCTGCTTCTGCAAAGCCCCAGTCTGATTGACCGTTTCAGACAGTTGTGCTTCAAGATTTCGTGTAAGCTCAGGGTCAAATTCATTCTTTAAAGCAAGCAACTTCTTTGTCGACTCTTCCAGGGTAGCTTTATATAATTGCCTCTGAGTATCCTTTTCAGCAAACATTTCAGCTTGTTCTTGCTGTGCTTCAAGAGATGCAAGCTTCACTTGTCCGATTGATTCCTGTACAGCTGAAATCTCCCGAGAGAGCCCCCCAACTTTCTCCATGTTAACCTTGGCTGCATGTTCAGCTTCTTCTGTTTGGTTGAAGGCAGCAATTTTGGCTTCAAAGGATGCATCACAATCCTGACGAGCCTTCCTCAATTCTTGTTTTGCAGCATCAAGTTCAGTAATCACAGTCATGTATTGTTCCCTTGAAGTTTCCAAGTCCTGGTTCCTAGAACCATCAGGTCCAGGGAGAATACTAGAATTTGCTTCTTCAATCAGCTTTGCCTGATTCTTTGCAGCTTCTGTAGCCTTGATTGCAGAATCTTTTGATTCATTAACAGTTTTGAGTTTGTCAGTTAAATCCTCAACCGTTCTTTTAGCCCTTTCAAGCTCTACAAGTGCTTGAGCCCTAGTTGTCTCGGCATTTTCTAGTTGCTCCTTTAACCTGTTCAACTCTTTTTGTGCCAGGTGAAGCTGTGTCTCCTTGGCCAATACTCTCTGCAGCTCAAAAACAAATAAGTTTTAGAAACAAATAGCGAGTTATATATTAATGATCATGCATTTTCCACATAACTAGATTTCTATAAAATCTAACCCTGAGGTTCCAATTTCGTACTTAGTTATAAAACAATGACAATATAAATACACAATGCATACAAAGATGGCCAAAAATCCACCTTAACACGGTCATAGTTGCTATGTAGGTTTCTCGGCCTTCATACAAAAGCAGATGCTACATTCATGATCTGAGCAGTTCGAATTTTTTTTATATATAGAGATAAATGAGAACAGGAAAAAGAACAACTTGAATGGCCATAAATATCATATCCATATACCAAAAACTTAATAATACTATGCCTTAACACAATATTTCAAGTGAAAGAAAGAAAGAGAAACTTCCGAGAATCAGTAATACCTCTGCAGAATGAGGTTTTGCCTTTCTTATGGCAGGTTTTTCCCCCGAGAAAGCACCCTCACCAAAAAGAGTGACGGCATCTTTAACAGATTGAAAAGGTGCACTAGTGTCTATCTCTCCCACCTCCACTTTTGGAGAGTCAGTGGCATTATGGCCTCCCTTTGCAACCATGATGCTTTGTTTGTTTATAATTTCTCTGAAATTAATAAAAAAAGAAAGAATTATTGGCATGAATCAGATATAGGAAGACAGGCTTATGCAGCAAGAGTTGAGAAAGCTTGCAACATGCCTCAGCAGAAAGATCACGAACAACAATCTCAAAGAATATTACTCTGTACTCTCCTAAATGGCCAAATGATTATTTGGCACTATTTACAAATCTCAGGATCTTAACAAGATGCGCTGATATGAATTGCTCAAACACAACTAGTACACTAATATCAGGTTGGGTAAAATCCTCACAAATCGAAAGGGTTAGCAGCTTTAGAAGCAAAATAAGATTAACCCCGTCCACTCGACGAGAGCTATGGTCTCAATCTTTCCTAGATTGAAAAGTAATGCCTGAATGGTTTCCACGTAATGACACCCATACAAGTTAAGACCAACCAAATACTAACACTAACAACAACTTTACAGCATAACTTAACACGTCATTAACTGAAACTTTCGAGTCTCGAAAGATTATTAACCAGAAAATCCTTAAGCAAAACTTCACTACAACATGAATGAAACTAAATTTCCAGATAAAAAATCAGTCAACATCATCAAGATTTTAACATCATCATAGCAATCACAACATGAGTGAAGCCAACCATACCTTAAATATCCTTGTCAAGTCTTCAACCAAGTAGACTAACTAAATCACCTCCTTGTCCTTAAGAACACGAAGCTTTAATTTTTTTTCCCAGAAATTCAAGCCACAGAACCCTAGCTCAACATCAAAGAAAGAAAGAAATATCTTAAAAAAAAGTTTGAATCTCTTGCTTTTACTAGAATTCAAGAACATGACAAAATTGATATCTCAAGTCATGGAAAAAAATGAAATGAAACGTAAAACAAGGTTTAATAAAACAAACAAAAAGCATATAAAAAACAAAACTTGCAAAGCACAACAAGAACAAAGAACTTACCTTTCAACAGCTAAACCCAATAAAAACAACACAAAACCCTAATCAAAACCCAATAACAAAAAGCTCATCAAAGGGTCAAAAATCAAAGAACCACCTTCTCTAAAAGCCTTTCACATCTTCATGATCAACTTCTTTGATCTCCATGCAATTCCTTCTTTTACTCAAAGAACCTTTCAATCTTTCAACCCAAAGACCAAAACCCACCAAGAAAAATCCAAACTTCTGACAAGAATCTCCCAAGAAAATCTGACAAGAAAATTTTTCTTGGCCAAAAAATAAAAAGTAGGCTTCCTGCAAAAGAAAAATATTGTGGGTTTTATTCACAAAGGGCTTTACTACCTTTTTTTTTTAGTATTTTTAGAGGATTCAAATACTAACTACTGCAACTAAGAGAGAGAAAGTTTGAATATTCAAAAGCTGTTTGAGACAAAATTTTATATCAGCAAAGACAGTGGAGAGAGAGAGAGAGAGAAAAGGGGTGGGGGGGAGACTGTTTCTTTTCTGATTGAAAGAGAGACAGACAGGAGAAGTGTGCTTTCCAAGGTTGTACTTTTTGGACAGTTATGTAGAATGTTTCAAGATTAAAGGGTAGTTCTGTCTGAAAGATACTTGCTAACGGGAACAATGACAATGTAGGCGACGTAATAGTCTTGGCTGATGAGATTGAGTAGTGACAAAATGACAATGACCCAAAGAGAAAAAGTGGTTTGAGTTTTGGTTTATGGCTCCGAATTGCTTGCTGTTCCCATCTCTCTCATGAGTCATGCGTAATTGTCTTCCTCCCTTTTTGTTTTCTTATTAGAATCCTGCTTTTCTACACATGCAAATTTACAAATATTTTCATTTTAGTAACTTTTTTTTATATATAGAAAAAAAAAATCACTCTAGTTTGCAAAATGTATATGGATCTTTCAAAGAACCACGATATTATATTGTATTGGTGATATATTTTGGAAATATAATGAAAATCATTTAGCCCTTGGAGTTGTTGACATTAGATACAGACACTGCAAGTTTTGGATTGAGATGAATATCAACCTCGGCCCTCCCAGGTGGTTGGTAGGGCAGCATGACCCTGTAGATGTCGTCAAAGGACTCATTAAAGAATCACAATATGTATCTCTCTCACGGTACAAATAGTTTTGTATGACATGTAAATGGACCCAAGACCAAGGATGCATGCATATCAGAGCATAATATAATGTTTGATTTCCAAATCTAATGATCCATAAGTAGTAACTTCAAAAATTTTCACCATTGCTTTTTACTAGAAATCTGTTGACTCCCACTTCAATGTACATTGGAATGTCACTTTCCTTGAGGGAAAAAGGGCAAAAGGAAAAAGGGTTACCTCAAAACTTGAAGTACACATTCTTTTCATCAAGGTTATGGTGTTCACAACTCATTTGAGTATCCTAAAAGTAAGTCCACCCCTTCCTACCAAGCTTGCTTTTGGTGGTCTTTTTCCATGTCAGAAGGGGCGACTTCAGTTAGTGAGGGTCTATGATATATGCCCTAAAGCAATGGAAAGAGGAGGGATGGACTGGATTACCAGTTATAGGGGGCCTAAGGAGATTGATGCTATACCGGGTTATATTTCATTGCCAGGGGCAAGAAAAATGGTAAATCAACAAAGACTGAAATTTATTGAGGTCGCAACAAGAATATTTTGTTTGAATCCCACATCACTCTCATTACCCCAAATTTTTTTTCAGCCTCTTCAAATGAGGAACCTGTGGCTTCAGATGGGTAGGGTAGCTTCACCCATCTGTCAGCCTTTAGGTCAACGGCATCCACAACACACGTCCCTGATTCCTCCAAGCTCTTTCCACACCATTTACCTTGAACCTGGTGTACTTTTCCCTTACCAATCTCCTCACCTCGTCCATCTACAAGCACTACAAACTGACCTGGCTTGCACTGAACAAATTCTGCAGCACCAAAATCAACAAATTCTGGAGCCTCTGGGTTTTCACTAGTGCTAATTCTTGACATGCTTCGAGTGCCTCTGGTATTTGAGGGGGCAGCCTCTTCACCAGAACTATCAGGTGCTTTGAATGGATGACCTGGTTGTGGCCCACCTTGCTTTCCCGCAAAAGCATTATCAGGCTCTGGAGGGGGGCGAGCATCCTTGCTTGCTCGTGCAAGCCTGGCCTTTCGATTGTTGAGCCTGATGACCGTACATAAGACAAATTAGTTTCAACAGGAACTAACAGAACTTATTAAAATGTGCTGCAAAACTGTAAACAACCACAATCTATTAACTGCTCAAGGCTAACTATGCCAATTGGTACTTTTCAAGCTACAAAATAGTCATTTTCACTTTAAGTAGCCAGCCTTAGAAGTTCTAGGAAAGAAACTCTGAACTTTAAAGAAACACTTCAACTCATACCAGTTATTATAAGCTTTCTTTCTTTCTTTCTTCCTTTTTCCCCCCAACTCTTAGTTTGTTTGCATCATTAAAGAAGCTATCTCATGACCTCAGAATACATTCTAGAATTATTAGCATATAAATGCTACAAAAAGAGGTTGCTTCCTTACCAGTTCCGTAGCTGCGAACATGTAACCTCTGAGCCCTGAGAAATGAATGTAGGAGTAGTTTTAGTGAAGAAAGATGTTACTTCAAGTGGATAAATAAATTAATTTACATCGAGCATGAGTTACTCGATCTATATTACGTACATGATGACATAATTTATCAGCCCACGATTGTATAGAAGCAGTATTTCGCTGCATTTCAGGTTCATCCAAAAGGGCCCTTTCTATTATTGTCACCTGTTCATCATTCATTATAGTTCGCTTCCTTTTTCTCCGCTGCTTTTCTTCAGTTTGAACAGTTTCAACTTTTTCATCCTCCCGAACTCCTGCAGGTGTACTATCTCTGAGACGCTCTACTAATTTATCAACGGCATTTTTTCCCTTTGTGGAGCTTGTATCTGAGCCACTTGTTTCAACATTCTGAACATCTCTGTCAATTTCTTTCAAACCAATAGGTGTAACAGATTTGTCTTTATCGTCCATCATGTCTTGCCTTGTCATATCATCAGCTTGATCCATATGATTGCTTCTGACAAAACACTGCTCTTCTTCTTGAAAAGCAGAATTCTCAGACATTTCCTCTTTCAGGTTACCATTTCGGTTATTACGATCTGGAGGTTCCCTTCTCAGTAATGGAGATGAGCAGCCCCCTAGACTTCGATCCTCCTATCAGTTATAAAACATTGTTGAGTGTTGGATTTAAAAGAAAAGGCAAAATGAAAAATAAGCAAAAGGATTTTCATGTGCATCAATGCCAAAATAATAGCCTTTGCCATTGAAAACTGCAATTGAAACAATTAAGTATAACCAATTTCAGTGGTCTTCTTAAAAGGGAAAAAGTTCAATGGTCTAAAATATAATTGGAACAAAATCTGTCATATTTGGTCTGTCATTGGCACACAGTTTAAACCAACTCGGCACTTAATATTTAAATTTGTTATACCAAAATAGGTTCTAAATGTAATTAACTATAAAACCAATGAACTTCCAGCATTTACCTGATGATTCTTGCTGACATATTCTTTAGGAAACTAATTCTGAAAAATCGACTTCCCAAATTTACTTTTCTATATCTTTCCAGCAGAAGCGGATAGTTTCAAAACTTAAAATGTAACAAAGAAAGGAGATAGGTACCTGGCACAGAAGAGGGATTGGAAGTGGGAGTAATACTAATCATTCAATACGATATAGAAGGTTTACCTGAACTCGGTTTTCTTCAAATTCAGCAGGGTTTATCAGCGATTGTAATTGGTCAAAGAATACCCTGACAAAAAGGAAGTTGCTTAACAAGAGAATCAATAACATAGGACAATCCATTAATTCAAACAAAGACGACAGAAATGACCCCAAAACAGGGATCAATATGAATATTGCAAACGGAGGCTTTGGAGGGTGTTATAGTTGCAGGAAAATTAAAGTTCTAGGGACAACCTTAAAGGATGGCTCATATATGAATTATATCTCAAGGTAGTATATAAAAACGAAGGCTCCATGCCATGAGTTTAAATTAAGGTTTTGTTAGTATGAATACTCATGCATGTGTGTGGTAACACAAACATTTTTCTAGCACAGTTTGCATGAAAGCAGTACTCAAATTTAAGCATGATGGCATAATATAGCAAAAAATGTCAACAATTTCTAAAACAACTTTAAGAACTTAGCAGGAATTTCATAAGCACGGGAACTTCAGATCACCTTAAGAGCTGCAAGTCATCCTCATTCAGAAAAGTGGGAATTAAAGATTCCGCATGACTTAACAGGGAACCTACATGAACAGGTTACTTGTAAGGAACAAGAAATAATTGTAATTATGTCCTACTCGGAGGGAAAAGAAAACGAAGCTCAACAAGATATTTACGCAGGTTCCTGTAAATAGCAGCAGCCTTTTGTGGACCAGAGACAAAGGCAAAACTGGGTAATAGCTTAGATGGATCCTTTCGCAAGCATCCAAGAAATTTGTGAAGGAAGAGGTTCCTCTCCTGCTCTGTGGATTAAAACAGAGAATTCAATTAACATAACAAAAATTACACAAATTTCATAGAAAACTTGCCATCACTCAGCTGGCAATTTACCTTCACAGATGTTCGGAACAAAACAATGGAGGTTGGCAATTACTTTGACAAATAAAGATGTTCTTTGATGTACATAGGATGCTTGAGACATGTTGTTATAAATAAAATTGAAATATAGATCTCTTGTATTTGCTAGGTCTGATGATGAAAGTGACTCTAAAGCCCATCCAACTGCAGGAAATATTTCATAGTACAGGGTAGCATCTTCTTCCCTTACAGGGAGATCGGCCGAACACCACATAGATAGAAAATCTCCATGAGAGAGTGAAAATATTGCGCTCAAAAAGTCAGTCTGAAGGAGCATAAAAGAGGCAGTCAAAAACCTTAGTATAAAGGATCCAAAAAACATAAGAGAACACCAAATGTATCAAAACTACATGTTAATCCAACAGAAAATTGCTAGTTTCACAAAAGTTAATAAGATTTGGGCTCTCTGGGAATTATATAAGTTCCAATAAAAGAGAAGTTATAGCTATTATACTCTTTGGAAATGCCATTGCACTGGCAGTCACAGAAGTAATGAAATAGCAATTTTCCAAAAGCAGGACAGAAATGAAACCAAAGGAACAAATTCTGAAGTCTGATCATAATAACTTACAAAGTGCACAGTGATGTAAGATCGAAAGTTTGAATCATCAGAGAAGATATCAGCTAAACGCATTGCATTAAGTTGCAGAAGTCCCATAGGATAGGTTCTATCAGAACTAGCAGTGAGCGGCTTGGGATCTTTACTGAGTCCAGTCTTCAACAACTCAAGGACCTGTATCATTATAATTGTATTAAAGACAAACATCCAGGAAGTAAAAAGCAGGCTTTAGAAGAGAGAATCCAGGACATAGATCATTAGAAAAATCTGAGTATGATTCCCACTCTAGCAAAACAAAACATAACTTGCATAACCATCAGGAAACAAACCTCAAGTGCAACAGACTTTGCCAAATCCAGGCTTCCTGGAGAGCTGGCAACCTCATCAAGATAAGAAATGCTTTCTGCTTCACACAAATTCAATAACTGCATAAACATGAAGTTTTATTCACATAAGTGTTATATTAAAAAGGAGCTGCAGAAGATTACAAAGCAGCTTAAGCCACCAAATATATAGCAAAAACAAATATCCATGCCTAGGACTTACAATTGACAGGACTTTAGCTTTCATCCTTGATAATGCAGCCATGACTGTGGAAGATTCTACAAAATAAGATGCATGCAACTTCAGGATGGATTGAGCCAGAAAAAGAATACCACCCTTTCCGCATAGTTCCTGAAGGAGTAGCAACAACAAAATTCCATTGGTCTAAGATATCCCAAAAAATCACAATAATAACCTCAATAACAACAGTCAATGAGACTCAAAACTTCACATGGATCTCATAAAAATCTCCCATGCATATATTGACAAATTATAATGAGTACATGACAGTTAATTGCAACCATGATTTTTTTTTCTTGCCAAAATTTAAACTTTAACATCTTAGATATCAATGTTCTTTTGACTAAAAACCTTTCTCTCTTGTCTTCCTC
Source organism: Theobroma umbraticum (assembly GCF_002168275.2). Classification (NCBI taxonomy): domain Eukaryota; kingdom Viridiplantae; phylum Streptophyta; class Magnoliopsida; order Malvales; family Malvaceae; genus Theobroma; species Theobroma umbraticum. The sequence continues at coordinate 8,478,545 of NW_018397262.1, read as the reverse complement.
ATGCGACGGCAGTTAAGAATTCTGACACACCATGGTAACAAGTTTTAGCCACAACAAATTGTTCCTTATAATACTACAAGAAAATTATAGAGGTAGTATTCATAATTCCAGATGAATAGATAAATGAAATGCTAGTATGCAAACCTTATTCCTCAGTATGCGCTCCCGAAATGGCTTTTGTTGGCACAATAACTGAAGGAACTGTAAAGAAGCCTCACATTGTTGGCAAAGATAGTTAACTATAAATTCAGCAGTTGGACTCAACTTTGCACAGATATCAGTATGCTGAGCAGACAGCTTGTTTTGGAGAAACCTGACAACTAGATGAACTGCTCTGCAAGCTACATCCATAAACATGTCAACCTGTAATGAAATTTGGATCAATAAGGTGCACAGACATGTTGGACTGCAGATTTATTAAGACTATACTACTGTCAAAAATTTCTAAGGAAGTGGCATGTAACAAATAGAAGAACATATGCCAAAGGAGCAATAACCAGCATAACAATTCCATAAACATATAACTTTATCTAACCCAACCCGCTTTCCTCATAATCAGTTCACAATAATGTTGACTAAGTTGTACCTTAGGATGTGCCACTATCACTAGAGCCAGATCTTGCCACTGTGAAGATATACATCCAGTCAACAGATACAGACTACATGCCACAAGTGCTGAATGTAAAAGAGGCACAGGACTTGAATTATGGATGTCCTACGACATAAAAACAAGTTTGAATAAAGATAAAAACGAATTTGTGGAAGATAAGAAATAAACAAGGATAAAAAAAGAACCTGTCTGTAATCATTGAGAACAACCAGCACATAAAAGACCAAATCAATCAGCTGTTCTGATACTTTTACATCATCAAGCAAAATCTGTAACATTATGAAGCAAAAAAAGATTACCAGAAAAGAAACTCACAGTATTCCAAAACTCTTCAAAAATTGCTACATAGTAGATAGACTGATGAGAAAAACAGAATTGAAGACACAATTCAAAAGGGCACCCACAGAGGTAGAGTGAGTTAGGACAAAGAAGGGACTTCTGCAATTAATGGGAACAATCTGCATTATCCGAATTTGAGTCTTTACAGTAAAGGGCATTTCATAGAGCAAAGGTGCAGACTAGACTTGTAGGTAAAGTCCCTTAGAAATTTGCAAGAGGTTGCAAATTTAATCTTGATTTAACCAACAATTATGGGGACCTCAAGCCATGGCTGAGGCTTGCTATATATATATATATATATATATATATATATAGTATCAATACAGTCACTGGAGCAGAATATAAGAAGTTGTACTTCAAGTGATAACTAAGAAGATTTCCATTCTTATAAAGAAGTCCAAAATCCAAACCTTGAGATGAAAAAACATGCAAGCAAGTGAAGAAACTAAATTACTTATATTTTTTGTGGGGGCAGTGACTTCAATTAAACCACAAGTCCTTAGTTCAAAGCTAAGCAGTAAATTATTTATCCTAGAGTATTTCTCTTCCTGCTTTCCTCTCATTTAGATGTATTGACACAATTTTTCCACAGAATACTGAAAAGTATGGAGCTTCCTGCAAGGATATTGATAAAAAAAAATTGTCCCATTACAATTTGTGCCAAGTCCTCGTCAAATGCAAGAACAAAAACACAACAAATAGTGGAACAAACACAACAAAATAACAAGATGAGGGATTACTAAGAGCAACCTGCTCAAGTTTAGTGTGACGAGGGGCTAATTCACACAAGGAATGTAAAAGCCGGATGCCACATAGTAAATATCTGAGCAGCGCTTCATCTCTATCAGATGACATAAGCACTGCAATAAGGTGCAAAGGAAGACATCCTGCAAGTTTTTCCACATCAATCTGAAAGACAGCACAATTTAATATGAGATGTTTCAGTGAAAAAGCAAAAGAATGAGACCACAACAATAAAGAATGAGATGGTTGTACCTTTACTTCTGATCCTTTTTCAGTAACAAAGTGAATGGTAAAATTTTCGGAGTCTCTCAGCAACTTATTAAGCTCCTTTGCACTAAGCCCATGAATCTCCTTCACCACTGAAATCAAGTCAATGGCCTGTTCATATAAAACCAAAACACATCTGAGTCCTTGAAGGAGCTTAAGCTTTTTCCTGGTTAAAGAACAGAATAAAAGGGTCTAGATAAAATGGACAACCGGGAAAGGTTTTTCTTTTCTATTTCTTTCTAAACGAGAGGGAGAAAGAGAAATCTTATGCAAATACAACTTTCACTTCAGATAAGAACACCTACCTGTTCAACACTGCATGCTGCTTCTTCCTTGCCTTGCCTCATATATGAAAACCTAGCAGCAAGCCAAAAACATATGACTAAAGACTAAAGAGCATAAGGAATACTAAGTGCATAAGATAACTATGGCAATAGCATTCCACTACTTCAAATAGCCTGAAAAGGCATAAGGAATTAGTAAATGAAAGTCCCATCAAAACGAAACCCTGAGAGGAATCAACTCAAAACAGACCTACCCTTCATCAATACTATTATTGCTAAAAGTTCTGCTCTCAGAACCAGAATCTACAGTCTTGGCTAGTGAGCTCAATAGGTAGAACCAGACAATAACCCCCACGCCAAGAGCTTGACTAATCTAACAAAAATGAAACCTCCTCTAAGGAAAAACACAAGTTACAACGAATTCCCCACTAATGCTCCTCAAACCAGTCATTTCTAAAAAAAGGCTTCAACCTTGAAAGATTTATCACACCCTAAAACTTCCTAGTGCTTCCAAATTTAGTCCCTAACCAAAAAAAAAAAAGCAGAAGAGTTCTAATCCATTTTCAACATCCCTGAGTTTTGCTTTTCACTGAAATGGCTTCCAAGATAGCTAAACATGCATCCTACATTAAACTAGAAAAAAAAAAACCCAGAAATATTTATAACACTTTGAAACTTCTTAGTGCTTCCAAATTTAGTCCCTAACCAAAAGAAGAAGAAGAGTTCTAATTCATTTTCAACATCCCCAAGTTTTTCTTTTCACTGAAACAGCTTCCAAGATTGCTAACATGCATCCTACACTAAACAAGAAAAATACCACCACAAACACAAAAACCACCTCATTGACCCCAAAAGTCAGCAAAATGAAAATAATTAGAGGCTAAACCCAAACCTTAAAACCTCCTCCAAAATCTTTCAAGATTGAGAATGAAATTGAAAAATGCTACGTTCATTAAACAAAAGCAAACAAACCCAACACCCCAGAATGAAACAAACAAAACAAAGTAAGGAAAAACATAGAGAAAGAAGCAAACAAACAAACAAAGAAATCTAACCTTGAAGTGAAAAGCCTTATAAAAACCCAAATTGAAATCGAATAGGAAAAAACCCTAGGAGTATTTCGAAGGGTCAAAATCCAAATAACTCAATAACCACCATGGGAACAGCTGCTCTTTTCCTTTCCAACCTGCCCCAGAGTTCGTTTTTGTGGGTAAAGAGAGAGAGAGAGAGAGACAAAGAGAAAGGGGTTGCTGCTTCGTAGGGTTGTACATCACGGGAGATGTGTAATTTGGATTAGTATCCAAGGGTGGACTTGTCCAAAAGAAACTAGATAAAGAAGCTTTGCCATGTGAGGGGGGATGAACTAAGACTGCCACGTCAGTAAATCGTGATTATTGAAATATATAAAAAAAAATAGTCCAGTCGAAATTATATATTTGTTGGGCCTTAAAGATATTCATGTTCAAAATGGGCCGGGCCTTTCCGGCCTGGTTATTCCAGAGTTAAACCCGACCGGATCCCAACCCATTTATAACTATTTTTTAAGTAATTTCAATAAATTATATTATTCAATTAATCAAAAAATCGTATTGGACCCAGTTCAAATTTTAAAATTCTTAACTCAAATCAAATTAATTAAAACTTTAACTTAGTTACAATTCAAGGATTAGGTCGATGTGTTATGTCATATACAAATATTTCGTTTTTCATATCAAATATAATCAAATTGATTTAGAGATCATTTTTCGAAAATTGACAAAATCGATTGAAACCTTTTCAAAAGCCAATATTTCGATAAACAAAATTATAGAAGTTCCTAATGATAAAACAAGGTATCAACTTGACTACTCTTCTTGTATCTCACATGGCGGCTTCCATCGACACGTGTCGATATCAAGTAAGTTATATGTCACATACACACGTGCATACATGTATAATTCTTTAGATTATATCATTTTTAAAATTATTAAGAGTTTTCTTAAATATAGGATAATTCACATTAGATAATTTACGTGGTAATAAATTTTTAATTTTTTCAAAAAATAATATTCTATTTATGGAAAGCATTGACTTAAAAGAATTTTTGTTTTTTCATTATCAAGGTGACAAGATTCACAAATTACAAAATCGTCACTGGTCATAAATAAATTTTTAAGGTCAATAGTCGAAAGAGGAAGATTCGTTTTTTACTTTTTGAATAAAAAAAATCATGTATCAATCACTTAATTAAATATGATCAATTTTATTTGTCAGAAAACAAAAACCCTTATTATATTATTAGAATAAAAAAGTCGTGAATCAACTACTTGATTAAATATAGAAATAATATTTTAAATTAAGTATGTTAAATATTTCTGTAACATGTAGTAATTAATTTCTAATTTCACTACAAAAAAACTTTTTTTCGACAACCTTTTTTTGATAATTTTTTTAAAAAAAATTCATTGAAAAATCCATCTTCGAAAATTTAATCTATCATAAATCCGTTGATAATTTCCTTTATAGTGACATGAGAAAACTTCCCTTAAAGAATCTATCAGAAGGTTTTCATGATCAAGATAAGAAAGGCCTGCAAATTTTGTCTTCCTAAGCCATGAAAATGGCCGACAAACCATTTTAAGATAAAGGGTGAAAGACAAGTTCATATGGTCAAGCCAAGCACTTATAATCCTTAATCCTTTACCTAAATATGTTTATATTATTTATTTAAAATAATTAAAAAAATAAACAATCATTCGACTTAATATTATTTAAAAAATTAAAATTTAATTATATAAATAAATATAGTTTAAATATTTTATTTTATTATTCAACCCATCCTCTATTTTTTTTTTTTACCATTTTTGAAAATCCACAAACTCCCATAGGATGTGACAGTCGAATGTTGAATGATCAATGATTTGACTAGTTTCAAGGGGGGGGGGGGGGGGGGGGGTGTTGGTTTGTAATTTTAATATTTTATTGGGGAAAGTTTTGCAATTTATTCAATGAGATTGGACAGTTGCAATAATAGACTTTAATTTTCTTAGGCTATTGACTAACTAATGCATAGAAAGCGCCACTCATGGCGGAAATATATATATATATATATATATACACTGTGGTCCTCCATCTAAAATAAAATTATCAATTTTATCCTTCTCGAAATATACTAGAAGTTTAACTTTTCTCTCATTTCATTTCATTTTCTTTGTTTAATTTTTTATTTTTAAACATTTAATAGCCTTATTTTTTTCTTTTTTTTTAATATTAATTCATATTTTAATACAATATACATCGTAGTCAAAATCTTTGTTTTATTTGCATAAAAATCAGCGAGGGATAAACATTTAGTGGGATAGGTTATCCTTTACCACAAAATAAATAATATAGTGAAATTTTATAATAATTCGGGGAAAAAAAATCTCGATTTTGGAATGCATTATTTGTTTTATTATATAGAGATATTTAATTCTTCGTCGTTTAATCTAGTCAACAAATAAAAACAAAAACAAATAATCTCTTTTGTTCCTTCTATGCATGATATATATGATATACATGCCATTTGCTTGTGAATTATTGAGAAAAGAGAGATGGGAACCTATCAAACCGTGCAAGAGAGAGAGAAAGCTTTAGCTCTTTTTGAGACCAAAGACGCCAAGGGTAGGCTTGCTTTTAGGCTGTTTTCTTCCTCCATATTCATCGGCATATGCTTGATATGGCTCTACAGATTGATGAACATCCCTGCAGCAGAGGAGGGAAGAGCAAGATGGGGCTGCTGGATTGGCATGTTCATGGCCGAATTCGGGTTCGGTCTCTACTGGATCCTCAATCAAGCTATTCGTTGGAACGTCGTTCGTTACTTTCCTCTTAAAGAAAGACTCTCCCGAAGGTTCGTCTTTAACTCATATATACATATATATATATATATTTTTTACGTATATGTATGCACGAGTGTACGTGTTTATACACGTTAAACCAATCGATGATAATCACAGGAAGGAAGTTTGAAGAAGACGCAGGGTTTGAATACTTGGTGATATTCATTACTTTTTTGTTTTAGGTAATATTTTGTTATAAAATGAGAATAAATTGATATATATATATATAGTTAAATTGAGTTATATAGAAATAAATGATATGTTTTTATTTATTTTAAAGTCAAAATTTTAATTTTTTATGATTTATTTGAAAAAAAATTGTGTTAAAGACAGTCAAAGCAATTAGCATGTGTTTGGGATTTTAAAAAAATTATTTAATTAGAGATTAACAGTTTTTTTTAATGTTAATGAATTGTCACTTTTTGTGTTTAATAAAAAAATACTAATATTAGTAAATAAATAATTTGATCCTCAATCTTGAAGAGAGTGATTGGTAAAAGAAAATTTAATAAAAAAAAAAATTCTTGGGTGGAGTGCATGATTCCATAAAACTAGGTGGCTTGTCTTTTTGATGCCAGACCTTACATGTTACAGTAAGGATAATGATTTTCTAAAGTAATAAGGTTTTTTTTAATCCTTATAATCAAGTTTGTCTTTAATTACCAAAAACAAGAGCAGAAAATAATTACGGTATATTTTAATCTAAACTCTTAATCTTTTGTTGAATATAAATAAATTTTTAAATTTTTTTATTTATATTCAAACAAATCTTTAATTTTAACGACAAATTAATGTTAATTAGATTTAATAACAATTGATCTTTTTAATGCACGTATGTAGCTGATGTGACAGACATGTTTGGTCACGTCAGCTTTCTTGTTATTACAGAACTGGTTATGGATAAGAGCAGAAGCTGCAATTTTTTGTCTACATCGATAATTGATGGGATAAATGTTAGCTGTCACGTGATTACGTCAACTAATGATCATTATGTCCACAGCTCCGATGACGATTTGCCGAGGGTGGACGTTTTTGTTTGCACGGCTGATCCGACGCTAGAGCCGCCATCTTTGGTGATCAACACCATCTTATCTGTGATGTCCTTGAACTATCCTACTGAGAAATTGAGTATCTATCTCTCTGATGATGGTGGATCACAGCTTACCTTCCATGCTTTCATGGAGGCTTCCCATTTTGCCAAGCATTGGATACCATTCTGCAAGAGATTCAATGTTGAACCAAGGTCCCCTGAGGCCTACTTCACCCAGGATTTTGATGTTCGAGACACTGCAAATCCTGAAGAATGGATGTTCATCAAGGTAAAGCTCTTCTAAAGAATGAAACCATGGTGATCAAAGAAGATTGCTGACAACAAAATTAATTGATTTTCTTATGTTTTAAAGAATCAATATAAAGATATGAAGAAAAGAATTGAAGCAGTCACTGACAAAGGGTGTGTTCCTGAAGAAATAAAGAATCAACACAAAGGGTTTTCAGAGTGGAATGCTGATGTAACTAAGCAGAACCATCAGCCCATTGTGCAGGTAAAGATTTTAGAATTAAATCTAGTTGTCTTCAAGAATTTTCTTTTGTTTTAATGTTGTTTTCTTCAGTTTGTCATTGATGGAAGAGACACAGATGCTGTGGATAGTGCTGGGTGTCGATTGCCAACACTGGTTTACATGGCAAGAGAGAAGAGACCTGGTTGGCCTCATCACTTTAAAGCAGGAGCCATGAATGCACTGGTAATGCTACTCTTCTGTAGGAAGAAAGGAAGTAAACAAGAACAAAATTTGTTCTTCTGTTGGTAGTTAATAATAACTAAAAGTTTTCAATGATGCAGATAAGAGTGTCATCAGAGATAAGCAATGGAGCAATCATCCTCAATCTGGACTGTGACATGTATGCAAATAATGCAGACTCAATAAGAGAAGCACTTTGTTTCCTCATGGATGAAAACAGAGGACATCAGATTGCTTATGTGCAGCATCCACAGAATTACAATAATATTACCAAGAATGATCTTTATGGAAATTCTCCCCCAGTATCGAACAAGGTTTGTGTTAACTAACAACAATGTGGACTAGCAAATGTTTGGAATATGTTGTTGACTGATGGCTTTTGATGATTTTGAAGGTTGAACTTGCTGGAGTAGGTGGTTTTGGTGCGGCCTTGTACTGTGGCACTGGCTGCTTTCATCGACGAGCCAGTCTTTGTGGAAGCAAGTATTCCAAGGAGTATAAAGGGTTACGGAATCTGGAAACTAGAAAGGATGATACCAGAACAGTTGGAGACTTGGAAGAAGCATCAAAAGTTCTTGCTAGTTGTGGCTATGAGCAGGGAACTCTGTGGGGAAAAGAGGTATATATATCTCTTGTTCTTAGTCCATGTTTCTTGTTCTTCCTTCCTGGGGAATTTGACTTGTGAAACTGATCATCGTGAATGATTCTGCAGATGGGCTTGGTATATGGTTGTCCTGTGGAAGACATTGTAACTGGCTTGACGATCCAATGCCGGGGATGGAAATCAGTTTACTACAACCCAGATAACAAGGCTTTCTTTGGTGTTGCTCCACCCACCTTAGACATAGCTCTTGTTCAGTTCACTAGGTGGTCTGATGGAATGTTCCAAATTTTCTTATCCAAATACTGTCCTTTCATATATGGACATAACAAGATAAAATTGGGTGCTCAAATGGGATATTCTGTTTATCTGTTATGGGCTCCATTTTCTCTGCCCAATCTGTATTATGCAATTGCTCTTCCCCTTTCTTTGCTCCATGGCATTCCCTTATTCCCAGAGGTATATAGAATCAATAATTTCCTGCATTTTCTGCCTTCTTAAACCGTTTTGCCAAGTCCAAGTACAGATTATGAACTTGTCTAAACTTTTCCTGTCAGGTTTCAAGCAGATGGTTTATACCCTTTGCATATGTCTTCTTATCCAAAAACATCTACAGCGTAGCTGAGGCTTTGACTTGTGGAAGCACATTCAAAGCTTGGTGGAATCTGCAAAGGATATGGGTGATTCGGAGGACAACTGCCTTCTTCTTTGCCTTCATTGACTGCATTGTCAGGCAATTGGGATTATCTCAAACTACATTTTCCATCACTGCCAAGGTGGTTACTGAGGATGTCTCAAAGAGGTACCAGCAAGAGATCATGGAGTTCGGGAGCACCTCCATTATGTTTACTGTCATATCGACATTGGCAATGCTAAACCTTTTCAGTTTAGCTGGGGTGCTAAAGATGGTCTTCTTGGGAGGTTCAGAGTACAAAGATATCGAAAAACTGATCTGTCAGGTTATTCTTTGTGGGTTGATGGCTATGTTGAATGCTCCTGTGTATGAAGCACTCTTCGTTCGTAAGGATAGGGGCAGCATACCGGCTTCAGTCATGTTCAAATCCATTGTTGTAGCTTCATTGGCATGCCTTTTGCCTCTAAAATAGAACAAAATCATGTGGTATTTTTTACCATGAAGTTTCTGTAATAATATGAAATATCATTTTTCTCCTCAGCTTTTCCTCTTTCCCTTTCCTCCCCTCTGAGTAGCTAGGTAATTGAAATTAATGGAAGCAACTTTGCTGTGGGATTAATGCGTCAGGAAAATACTCTAATGAATTCTCCATTAACAGGATCGTGGAAACTTAGAATGACTGGCTCTTAGCAGCAAACTGACTGCAGCAGCAAAGATTGGACCCCAGATTTGGGTTATGGTGAACACAAATTGTTTGTCATGAAGCTGCCATGTTTTTTTTTTGAAAATTGAGCATTTTATTCATCAACCAGGAGTGAACAATCCCTGTACAGAGATCAAGATCAGTCCCAGGTTCTAAATTGCCATCAAAACCTATAGCAACTTAAAATCCAGACTTTACAAAAAGAACACAGAGCAAGGGAGTCCCAACCTTCTCTATACAAAAAGCCTCTTCCCTCAAAACAAATCATGCAGCTCCTAATCAAAAATGCCAATCCAGTGATCCCACCCACACCATAACAAATCAAACCTGCTGTGAAGAGCCAGCATCCGTTCCAAACTCCCACCGATTCTACTCATAGACTTTAAACACATTGTCATGACGACTCCTGCTGGCATGGGGATTCAAGCTTGTGCCTTTCCCAAAATCCTGCCTAGAACATCAAGCATGCCTCTCTAACCCAAAACCCAAGAAAGCTTGGTGGTCGTAAAACAAAAGAACCCATATCCAATCACCAGATCCTAAGGGAAACCATTGAGATCCTACAGCAAAAATTGCTCCCTGCAAAGGAGCCATCAGACCTTGAAGTCGAAAGCCAACAATCAATGGATGTGCCGACAGATCTCCCTAGCAAACAAGCAATTCGGATGGTGAAGGAGCAAAATGGGATCCTCCTAACGTGAAGCAGGACTTTTCAGCAGCAAAAAGCCTCCCAGATCAACCTTTGAACCAGCACCGCTTGAAGAACATCACCAAGCTGACAGAATCAGCCGCAGCGGAGCAAGGAATAACTCCCTCCACCAAAAGACCTCAGCAGCAACAATATCAAAGAAACAGATAATGCAGCGAACGACCACAACAGCAACCTCCAGGACCATTATTCGTGCCAACACAGAGCCCCTCCCAAATCTTGACTTAGTATCAACCTGTTGGGTTTGTCAAATTTGTTCAAAACATGTATGGAGTGCGGTGATGTGAAGCTTGGGGTTCTGCAATGGGCTGATCCCTTGTCCCAATACCTTATCTGTTTTTATTAGGTAGCTTATTTGATGCTGCAGAGAAGCTAGCTCCAGCATTCAGACATTAACCCAAATTTGAGAATGAACTAAAATTGAGATAGAACATGAACAATTACTTATAATTATCTCTTATGTTTCTTTTCTTTTTCGAAATTGACTTGCAATTTATCACTTCTTTTTAAATAATTTCGTGAAAGAAAAAATTATAATATGGTATAATCCATATTAGTACTAATAAAATAAAATATATAATAGAATGATTGGATCGAAATCGTACTTTCTTCTTACTTGATATGACAAAGCAGTGACCTGGATGATCAAATGGTTCTGACCACCAACGAGTTTCCAATATTATAGCATAAACTACAGCAGACGTTGGCTTGGTTCAAGTCAAGGTAATTGTCCATATAATCTTTGATGAGATTGAATTATTGGCATATAATCCATTACAGATCCATCAGCCAATTAAAAACATTTGGAATCTCCTCAAACTAACCATGGTTTGGTTTGTATCTGATATTTAAAGCGAGTCCATTTAATAAATAAAGTGCAGCTCTCCTTTTTTGACCCAAGGATTAGCTTGAATTGCCATGATCTGTTCCATTTCTTTGACATCATTTAATGCTCAGTTAGTGTTTCATGCTTCAGCCACTTGCAGTGTAGAATACATACAGAAGTGTTAGCAGTCAATTATACAAACATGCAGCAGCAGCTACTGCTACCATTAATGGAAGACTAAAGAAAGCAGGTGAATTGAAAGAAGAGACCATTAATGGAAGACTACAGAAAATATGTAAATAGAAAGAAGAGAAAACTATGAGAGTTTTGTTTCTCAATACTCCATTAACGTAACTCAGTCTGATACAAGGATATTGAACATGATTTAAACAAAAAATAATACACTACACAAAGGCAGCTGGCAGATGGGAGATATATGATCAAAACATGCATAGGTTGCATGTTTTGACAGTACGGATTGCTGAGCATTGCATGCAGTCTGCTAATTATCACCAAAAAAGGCCAATCCTTAAGCCACCACATGTGTTGATCGATGATGCTTCTAGAAGTATTCCATTCTAATTAAGCAAACATGAACAGATTTTGATTTGGTTTTAACACTTTTGAGAAAGCTGCAAGAAAATGCAAATGTAGGAGGCATAATCAGTGATACAATTGTTAAGGCTTTCCTCAAAGTGGGGGCACCCCATTTTCTAACGACGGCCGATGAGTTCCTTTCGACCAGGATTGGATAAGAGAAAGATGAGATGAACAATGAGTGCAGCACCAATGGGGTCGTAAAATTTGTGCTTGATGAAGAGATATCCAGCTATGTACATACGGCCGACGAAAGCAAGTGCAACCAGGCAAGCGAATATTGATGTTGATAGCTTTGCAAAAGGGTGAAAGACCTGTTCATCCCAAAAAATAGTCCCAAGAAGCAAAATTGGAAGAGGATGATTGAGGAGAAGAAGCAGAAATTATGGTGTTGATCAAGTCAGGAAACATGCACAAACCTGAATGGGAATGTAAACACAAGCCACCAGGAATATACCGATCAAAAAGAGTTCACCTAAGCTGAAATCACGCTCTCTGAGCATTGAATATAAAGAGTGAAGTGTTAGGACCACAGCTACAACACTTATCAGAATTATGGTCTCTAAAACAGTTTTTCCTCTCCCTGTAGAAGCAGACAAAAATTGAGCTGAATTACTATTCATTTGCCAAATATTGCAGTTGAAACTAGACATTCTTAAGTTTCAGCTGACACATTTTTTTGTTTTTTATAAGCCAAAGTCATGGCATTGATCATTTAAGAGCAACATGGGTTGCATTAGCCTCTCATCTTATGTCAAGCATCAGAGGCTCAATACAACCAGAGTTGCAAATTACATACCCTTTGAACTTTTTCCAGCCATTTCCTTCTTGGACCCTGAAATCATCCCATCAACAAGACAGACCCCAAGTAGTTTCTGCTGACACCTATTTTCACCTATATATATAATGTTCTATATATGCAGCTTAGTTCTGATATTCTCTTTGCTTATATTTGGAGCACATATTATTCTTTCCACTGCTACCAATTTCACCATGGTAGAGGAACTAAAACTGTCAGATTGAGAAAGTAGAAGGACCAAATTCAGATTTCGACTGTATAAAAACATATATAGCATTCATTTAAACAAAGAAAAATTCATTTAAACAAGGGAACATATATATACCTTTTGAGTAGGAACAGGAGAGTCCCACAGCCGAGGCAAATAAAATGGTCCATAATGTAAAAAGAATACAGTTGCAGGGCCAACGTTTTCGAAGATCAAGAAGCACACATTGAACTGTGGCAATCAACACAATGTAAATAAGCAATCCACATCAACAAACTCAACACGAAGCATTGAAAACAAGAATTAAAAGAATAAAAAAAATCGATCCATATTATGCTGAGAAGAAATTTTCAGTACTTATCAAGCAAAGGACTATGGAGATGATATAGATGGAAAGGCCTGGTGCAGTGTGGAGCACAAAGTGAGGAATCCTGGAAACCGAAACAACAACTGATCCAACCGCAACAGCAAGGAGAAACTGCAAGGAGATTATGGCATAGACGGCAAACATCAAGGCCCATTTCTCTCCATTCTCATTGTCATCAGACTCATTATCTGTTGCCATGTTATAAGGCCAAAATGAAAGAGAAATACAAGCTAAACAAAGAGTGAAATGGTGAGTTTTCTGGTTTTGCAGGGAACACGTAGTTTGGAGAAATACACGTTCTCTGACTCTACTTTGGATAAAGACCAAAGACCAATAAAAATGCTTTGCCTCATTCGGTGTACTTTCTCTATTAGTGACTTTTTTATAATTTTGTTAATTACAAAGACAAATAACTTAAAGTGATGTTAATGTGAGAAATTTATTGAATGCTTAAAAGTAAAATTATAAAAGAGATATCAAGTGAGGCGAGTTGCAGTATTATATATTATATGTGAGAAAGAAATAAGCTTAGACTTTTCCAATGGAGTTGGTTGGAGGAGCAGGCAAACCATCCCTGCTCAATGGTAGGGTCAATTAGCAATTAAACAATGACCACTAATGTCAAACAAAAACATTAAAGTACCATTTTTTCACATTTCTCCAAAGTCAATGATTAAACAATCATTTAAAGAAAGCTGAAGATACCTTTTAAGGTTCATGAATCATGGGGGGCCTTGAGGGTGGATGAAAATATCACAAAAGTTACTTTTATTCAACTAGACCCTGGTTAAGGTTATGATGAATTTGAATATGGTTAACAAGAGGCAGAATGAATATAATTTAAGGTTTCCTTGAGACAAATCCATAGTTCTAACCACGAGCAAGTTTCAAATAGTAGAAAAATGTCCAATAAGAATAAACTACAGCAGAAATTGGCCCTTCAATATCTCTACCATCCTTGACCATTTGATTTCCAGCAATCTGCGTATGACCAACAAAGAGGAGTGCAGCCAGGAGATACAGAACCATCAACCAATCAACAACATTTGGAACAATAGGAATGGCGACTCCTTGCTATATTTTATGTAACATAAAGTGCAGCCGCCCTTCTTTGACCCAAGGGCTAGCATGAATTCCTATATCTGTTCCATTTCTTTGACTGCATTCTGCCAATTTCAGTTCTTTGACTGATCTTCCTCGACAAGCGGTCAGTTTCGTCAATTTCATTAGAAATATACCAATTGTTCCATGATCTAAGTTGTTCATTACATAACTCAATAATCAACCTCTTATAGAACCAATCTAAGATAATGATGATGCAGATAGTTGAAGGCGTGTGCTTAATGACCATCACTTCTGCATATATAGTTTGAATCTTGAATCCCCAGGGAGGCAAATAAACAGCCCAATGACAGAGTTTGATATTTTGGAAGGTTTCCCCACAGTTTTTTACTCCTCGTTTTCATCTGTTGACATCAATTCAGTTTTAGTTTCAATGGTAATTTTGAAGGGGAGGATTCAGATAAAAGATAATGGATGTGCTTTCTCTTGTCTAAGAAGGGAGTTACATTAGCCATCCGCTGCTTTACGGATAAATAAAGCTCAGTGTACAGTTTCATGCTTCAGCTACTTCCTACCTAATCCGATATAGAATATAATACAGAACAATGTAAGCAAAAGTTAACAAGTTTTTATTTGGTTTTAACACTTCTGAGAAGCTGCAAGAAAACAAGTTCACATAAGGCATAATCAGTTATGATGTTAAGGGTTCCTCAGAGGCACCCTGATTGCTCGACGGCTGGTGAGTTCTTCTCGATTAGGATTGTTCATGAGAAAGATGAGATGAACAATGACCGCAGCGCCAATGGGATCGTCAAATTGGTTGTTGATAAAAAAAGTTTCAGCAATGTACATACGACCGGCGAAAGCAATTGCAACCAGGAAAGCATATATTGATATTGATAGCTTTGCAAAAGGGTGAAAGACCTGTTCATCCCAGAAAAGATTATGAGGAGGAAGAAGCAAAAAGTGATGGTGTTGATCAAGTCAGGAAACAAGCACAAACCTGAATGGGAATATAAACACAAGCCACCAGGAAGACACTGATTGATAAGAGTTCACATAAGCTGAAATCACGCTCTGTGTGCATTGAATAATACGAGTGATGTCCTAGGACCACAGCCACAACACTTATCAGAATTATGGTCTCTAATACAGCTTTTCCTCTCCCTGTGGAAGTAGACCAAAAAGTAGAGCTGAATTACTCTTCATTTGCCAAATATTTTGACATTGTATCAATGCATCTCAAATTGTTCATTGCATATGTAATGTTCTTTTTATGCTGCAATATTTAGTTCTGATATTCCCTTTGGTTAAATTTGGAGCACATATAATTGTCTACACTGCTACCAATTTCACCAGGTAGATGAACTTAAAAACTGTCAGATTGAGAAAGTAGAGGGACCAAATTCAGTTCGACCATATAAAGGCATAGAGAAAAGGGAACAACTATACCATTTGAGTAGGAACAAGAGAGTCCCACAGTAGAGGCAAATAAAATGGTCCATAATATAAAAAGAATATAGTTCCAGGGCCAACGTCCTCGAAGATCAAGAAGCACACACTGAACTGTGGCAATCAACACAAATTAAACAAGCAATCCACATAAATAAACCCAACAACAAGCATTGAAAGCAAGAATTAAAAGAAAAAAAATCAATCCTCATATATCAGTACTTATGATGCAAAAGACTATGGAGAGGATATAGATGGCAAGGCCTGGTGCAGTGTGGAGCACAAAGTGAGGAATCCTGGAATTCGAAATAACTACTGATCCAACTGAAACAGCGAGGAGAAACTGCAAGGAGATTATGGCATAGAGGCTAAACATCAAGACCCATTTCCTTTTATTCTCATTGTCATCAGAATCATGATCTCTTGCCATGTTGTAAGGCTAAAATGAAAGAGAAATACAAGCTAAACAAAGAGTGAAATGAGTGAGTTTTCTGGTTTTACAGGGAGTACTTATAGTTTGGAGTAATACAGGTTTTAGTCTCTCTAAGAATATCTTACTACTAGACATTGGATAAGGACCATCCATCTCTTCTCTTAAAAAGTCATACGCAAAAGCAAGTGCATTCACATTCTCCAGATAAAATAATCAACAATCAATAGTTCTAATTAATGCTAATATGGATTACATCATTTCGTATTATAAAAAGATATGATAAATTACAAAGGAGATAATTGTAGTATTTTATTCATATTCTATCTCAAATTTGAGGTATGGTGCACCCAAGTTGTTGTCCTGGAGCTGCCATGTTAACAGCTATCAACCCGTTGGGTTGTCAAATTTCTTCAAACTTGTGTTGAATCATGAATGCATTGATGTCAAGCTTTGGTTCTGCAATGGGTGGATCCCATGTATTCCCCTGACCCTGTTTGCTTATAGGTAAGCTTATTTGATGATGCAAAGAAGCCAGTTCCAAACATTCAGACACTAACCTACATTTGGATAGATTTGGAGAAGGGCAAAACATCTGTCATGTCCATCAAAAAGTTGGTAGGGAAAGATTGTAAGAAAGAAGTAAGCAATCAAATATTTAAGGAAGAAAGTTGATTTTGATATATAAGGGGTAGGGATTGGTAGTGGTATATGTAGATTAAAAATTAAATTTGTCCAAATGACTATATGGCTTGGTTCAAGTCAATGTAATTGTGCATATATATATGTATTTGCAACTTGCAGCAAGTCCAAGTAAATGGTAAGATTAAATTTATTAACATATATTATCCATTAAAGATCCATCAAACAGGTAGAAAGGATTTGGAAAAAATAGGAAGTCATCATTTTAATGTCCTCAAGCCAACCATGGTTTTGTTTGTATCTGATTAGCATGAATGCTCAGTTACTGTTCCATGCTTCAGCCACTTCCAAATATAGAAGATATATACAGAAGTCTTATTTGGAAAAAATAAGACTCTTGATGTAAAATTATGAAAAAAGCATCAAGCAAGACAATGAACCCTTTTATTCATACAAGATCGATTAAACAATTAAAGCATTTGGAAAAATAGATTTAATTTTAATTTGCTCAACCAACCATGGTTTGCTTGTATCTTGCTCAATGGAATGAGTCAATTAGCAATTAAACAAAGATTATTATTGTTAAGTCAAATTAACAATCATTTAAAGATAAGCATGAAAGATAAGTATGGATATAAAAAGTCTATGACAGATTACATAAACAAAATATTTCAAAGAATTATTTAGAGTTAGAGGTGTTTAAAGATTGAGCTATTTATTCAAATTTATAGATTTAATCCGATTCAAATTAAGTTTGGATTTAAATTTTTAGGTCCGAACTTGACCTCGCTTGACGCAAATAGAATTATTTTATGAATAACAACATTATTGAGAGCAAAAAGAGATTCCATAATAAGAAGGTAAAATAAATATGGTTCTAATATGATGCATTCTGCAATAACATTAATGAGACAAAATATATAATAGAATGATTGGATCGAGTTCTCTTATTGTATTTTTTTGTTGGGTACGGCCTCATTTTACATGAACAAGTCTTTCTGATTATCTCATCTTTTCTCTAACCATGAGCTAGTTTCTGGTGGTAGGAAAATGGCCAATAAGAATAAAGTACAGCAGAAATTGGCCCTTCAATATCATCTCTACCATCCTTGACCATTTGATTTCCAGCAATGTAGGTATGACCAACAAAAAGGAGTGCAGCCAGGAGAGCATATATTGATGTCGATAGATTTGCAGCAGGACCAAAGATCTGTCATGTCCATCAAAAAAATTGTTCACCATGGCAGAAATTTAGGTGCTTTCTATGGTGTATGTTGATCTTTGTATTAGTGCACAAACCGGGATGGTGACATAGAGACAAAGTACCAAGAATGCACCCAAAAAACAAGGTGCAGATAAGCTGAAATCAAAGTCTCCAATTGCTCCACAAAGAGCATAAACTGTCAGACTAACTGTTACAACACTCATCAGGATTATTGCCACTAGAATAGTTCTCCCATTCTCTACAAGTAAACACAAACACACACACCACGTGATTGTCATTAATTGATGGAATAATTTTACTTCAGGTTTCTTTTTAATTTGTACCTTCTAGGTAGGAACAAGAAAGCCCGATGGTGAAGACAAATAGTGTAGACCATAGTGCAAAAAGCAGGAAGTTCCATGGGGAATGGTTGGAAATGGCAAGAAGTGGGCATTGAACTGTTTGAGTCAAGACAGAGTTAAACAAAACCAATGATTAATCCATGTCAGTATGCCAAGAATAGAAAGATAAAAAGACCCAGAGGTCCCAAAAGCATGCAATGGTTTCAGATCAAGCATCTTATAGTTCCAACATTTCCTTACTATAGGTGGAATTGCAAATGCATACATTAGATTATATATATTCAAAGATACGGTGTTGCAACGTACCAAAGAAGTTGCCAAGAGTTCTACATTTTGGTACTTCAAATTGGAAAATGAAATGAATTCTATCTTTCCAACAGGGTTCAGCGTAGTAGCGAAAGAATGTTTAGTTTACCTACAAGCCAAAGGATAAAGGAGATGATGCAGATGGCGAGGCCTGGTGTGCTGCGGATCAGCTCAAAGCAAGGGATCCCAGAATTGAAAACAAGGTTAGTTCCAAATGCAACAGCAAGCAGCAACTGCAAGGATATGAGGGCATAAGCCAAAAAGATTGTGTCCCATTCATTGCCTCTGGAACTACTGCCTGGTAGAAGTGAAGAGTTCATGCTGTTTCCATCTCCTACCATTGTCAACACAATGAAAGGAGAAAGCCAAGCAGAGTGAAGATGGATACAGTACTTGTTGGTAGCAGGTTATGTTTCTTGTTTCTAGGATACCTGCCGTTCAAAGTTTTGCATCAGATTAACAACATAAACAAGGAGCAGAACAAGGTCAATTTAATTTAACATGTGAGTGCATTTGCATAGTTTTAGAATTTATCCAAACAAAAGGCTTACAGATAAGTTCGAAGGATTACGGAGCCTTGCACAGATCGAGGATGCAAAAATAGCAGTTAGTTCTATTCTAATAACCCACTTGCATAATTTCTGTCCATGTTTAGAAAGTGATGTTAGAACAACAAGACATTGGGGATAGTGAAACAAATTTTGTCTTAACTAACCATGCAATGTTCTATAATTTCAAATTGTAGTTGTTGATAAATTACAAACTAAAGGACAAGTCAAAAAAGGATGATACAATATATATATATATATATATATATAGCAAGTGGAGATTAAGGAAAAGATGTAAGAATTTATTGGCTTATCACTCACATTTCAGCTAACAGTTTGTAAAGCTCACTTATTAGTTTATTCAGCAAGTGTTCATCACATTGGTGATAGTTAGTTAAGATTAAAATAGCATATGGCAAAGCTGAGACAAAACTTTGATCCTCTAATTAAGCGATTAAAAGGTCTTAATTATGTGAATTATGAAATATAAGATAATCTTGAAGGCAAATGGTAATTAATGTCTTCTTGTTTTATCTCTTCATGTAGGGTTTGAGTTCAATAATGCAAAGATTTACTTGATTCGGCTTTGAAGTCTGCATGGATAAGCATAAACATAGGAGAGATTTCATTGTAAAAACTTAGGGTGTGTGTTGCTTTCAACGTGTTTCAAGTATATGGTAATGGGAGGGAAAGGTTTAAGGCCGATTAAACACAATGGTTATTTGCATAGGATTGCTTGCAAAACTTTGTTTTTGGTGCGACCATGTCTGCATTTCAACTTGCTCCGCTAAACCATATGAATGGCTGGATCATCTGGTCTTTGTTTTATGTTCAGCAAATCCTAATGAACCCATTCAGCTACAAATGAACAGAACACAAGTTCAAATTTGCTTTCAATCATAACAAAAGAAGTTGAGCCAGACTTCAAACCAGTTCCTTCTGACTTTGACTAGGTTTAATTACTGCAGACAAAATTTGCCGACAGGGACACAAAGCAAAGTTTGACTTTTGTAATGGATATGGATGAACAATATAGAAAATCTTGAACATCCCAAAAAGAAGAGATTGATCGATAGTTTTTAAGGTTCTAATATTAGTGTTAATATTATTGAGAGTTGAAAGCTATCAGCTCCAATCAATCTGAGGTTAGATTCCTACCCAAAAAGCTGCTATATAATCGAGTTATTTTCATGATCGAAGTACTTGCAAATCCTTGTCTAGCAAGTTGAGGATAGCTACAGAATACTTATTACGTACCCTTGCTTCATGCATACGATTCTGTCATGAATTTCATGCTTGCATCATGCATATGCAGCTTGACCATGCAATAATTCTTAATAGACTTTTTTCTGGCAGCCGCTGATAATTTAGATAAGCTAGCTTTTGAATTTGATTTTGTCCAAAAGGGTATGCAAGAATTTAGCTATAAATAGACAAACAGATAGATGCATGCCTCCAACATCATTTAAATTATTTCTGAATTCTACGCTTGTTTGAAAGATGGGAAATGATGGGTACGTTCCTTTGTTTGAGACAAAGAAAGCAAAAGGGATAGCCCTTTACAGACTCTTTGCAGCCTCTGTATTTGTGGGAATATGCTTTATCTGGGCTTATAGAGTGAGTCATATACCAAGAAATGGAGAAGATGGGAGGTGGGTTTGGATTGGTTTGTTTGCAGCTGAGGTTTGGTTTGGTTTTTACTGGCTACTCACTCAAGCCCTCCGCTGGAACCCCATTTACAGACATACTTTCAAGGACAGGCTCTCTCGAAGGTTTCATCTCTCGAAAAACTCTTCTTATTACATGCCTTGCACTCTGATTTTTGCTTTATTGCCCCGCAGTCCAGGAAAGCTAACCCTTCACCTACAATTTGGTTTCCTGCTTTAAAAAGATTGCTGCAGACTTGATTCTAAACCATCATAATTATGCCTTTAAGGACAGTAGATCATCAGCAATGGCAAAAACAGCCTTTTGAACATATCTTTACTCTGTACTAACATATATAAAATGTCATACATTAGTCTTCAAATATATGTTTTTGACACAAATCTGCTTACTTTTCATTTTATCAGATATGAAAATAAGTTACCTGGAGTGGATATTTTCGTGTGCACAGCAGATCCTCTGATAGAGCCACCAATGATGGTTATTAACACTGTTTTATCAGTCATGGCCTATGACTACCCGAAGGAGAAGCTTAGTGTGTATCTATCTGATGATGCTGGTTCTTATCTTACCTTCTATGCTCTCTTGGAGGCCTCTGAGTTTGCTAAACACTGGATACCATTCTGCAAAAAGTTCAATGTGGAACCAAGATCTCCAGCCGCTTATTTTAAGTCAATTTCTGACTCACATGACTCCAACGAGCCTAAAGAATTAGCTACTGTTAAGGTACTATACCATTGCCTACTTTCCTTGGAAACATTTCAGTGTAAAGGACTTAAACTAAGCTTCCGATACCTGCTTTTAGACCAATTACAAAGATAGTTCTGAATGTGTTTTGAATCAATTTAGATCATGTTTTAATGAGCTTGGCAATATCTCACTTTCTGTAGAAATTATACAAAGACATGGAGAATCGAATCGGGGCAGCAGCCAAGCCAGGTTGTCTCTCTGAAGAAATACGCCCGAAACATAAGGGATTCTCTCAATGGGATTCATATGTTTCACAACGTGATCATGACACTATGCTTCAAGTAAGTGAAATGCTACATTTTGTTCAATGATAAGTACCATGTAAAGCTTTTTTCAAAAATTTACTACTGATGTTGAATGAATTTCACCAGATATTGATTGATGGGAAAGATCCAATTGCCACAGATGTGGAAGGATGTAGGCTACCAACTGTGGTGTACTTGGCTCGTGAGAAGAGACCCCAACATTTCCATAACTTCAAAGCTGGAGCTATGAATGCATTGGTAATTCAAAAGCTGACTTGTAATTACTTTCTTTTTCTATTCATTTGAGATATCTGAAAATAAAATTTGTGATGCCAACAATCCTAATAGCTCAGTTCACTCCACACTGCAGATAAGGATATCATCAAAAATCAGCAATGGGCAGATCATTCTGAATGTAGACTGTGATATGTACTCAAATAACTCACATTCGGTGCGAGATGCTCTTTGCTTCTTCATGGATGAGAAAAAAGGCCCTGAGATTGCATATGTGCAGTTTCCCCAGAACTTTGATAATATTACCAAGAATGAAGTATACAGTAATTCAATGAGAGTGATTAATGAGGTAGGTATTGATGTAACTACACTCTGCTGATATAAATAGCATCTTCTCTTTCTTCCAATGTGATTTTGTTTTTCTAAAAAATGGTTGGAAATTAAAGGTGGAATTCCATGGTCTGGATGGATATGGAGGCCCTCTCTATATTGGAACAGGCTGCTTTCACAGAAGAGATACTCTGTGTGGAAGGAAGTTCAGTCAGGGATCTAAGAATGAATTTAAGATAGAAAAAAATGCAGAAAGAGAAGAAACCATTCATGAATTGGAAGAAAATTCAAAGGACCTCGCAAACTGTACTTATGAAGAAAATACTGACTGGGGAAAGGAGGTATCTTGCTTTCTCTTTACCTCAAGCAGTCATTAAGCACACTGCATACATGCTTTCTTGAGCTTATTCAATGTTTCATTGCAGATGGGATTGAAATATGGGTGTCCAGTTGAAGATGTGATCACAGGTTTATCAATTCAATCCCGGGGATGGAAATCAGTGTATTATAATCCAGCAAGGAAGGCCTTTTTAGGAGTTGCAACAACCACACTTGGTCAAACACTAGTGCAGCACAAGAGATGGTCTGAAGGTGATTTTCAGATTTTGCTTTCAAAGTACAGTCCTGCCTGGTATGCCAAAGGAAAGATTAGCTTAGGCCTCCAACTGGGATATTGCTGTTACTGCTTCTGGGCTTCTAACTCCCTGCCAGTGCTATATTACTCTATTGTTCCTTCCCTTTCTCTTCTAAGAGGGATATCTTTGTTTCCACAGGTATGTTTCTTGTTTTCCTTTTTCTCATTCAAACCCATTTCTCTTAATTGACTTAGATTAACTGAATTTATGAACATTGAACTTATCCAGTTGTCAACTCCATGGTTTATTCCATTTGCATATGTGATATTCTCCACATATACCTACAGCCTAGCTGAGTTTTTGTGGAGTGGTGGCACAGTCCTTGGTTGGTGGAATGATCAAAGAATATGGCTTTACAAAAGAACAAGCTCATACCTCTTTGCCTTTACCGACACCATTGCGAATTCACTTGGATTTTCTGCAGATTCAGGATTTGTAATCACAGCCAAAGTTTCTGAACATGATGTCCACAACCGATACTTGAAAGAGATCTTGGAATTCGGAGCATCGTCTCCCATGTTCACTATGCTGGCAACAAGTGGTTTGGTGAACCTACTTTGCTTGGCTGGACTGCTGAAGAAAGTGTTCATTGCTGAGTACCAGATGATGGTTTTGCAAATCCTTCTTTGCAGCCTTCTGGTTCTCATCAACTGGCCTTTATACCAAGGCCTTTTCTTGAGGAAGGACAACGGCAAGATGCCAAGCTCTTCAGCAATCAAATCTATAGTATTTGCACTGCTTGTACCTGCTTTATGTTCTTGTATTAATTTTGTATTGTATTTCTTTTCTGATTTTGTTTTACTGTGTAACTTGATCCCTTGATTTAAATTCAAAGAATAAATAAATGATTACATTTGATACATACCAGATTCTAGAAGTTATTGCAGTTAGAGTTACTGAATCTTTCTTCCCTTCTGGTTTGCAGGTTCTACTAGTATCTGAGTATTA
>NW_018397262.1:8416340-8454342 GCF_002168275.2 Theobroma umbraticum | reverse complement strand
GCACGAAGGTGATCTTAAGAATCGCCCCGTGACAGGTGCACCTAGTTGAGAAATAAATAATTCTCGACAGACTTTTCTGTGAGGGGAAGACAAGGTATCTTATCATTTGATTTTTTGCTATAGCGCTTGGAGATTTATAGTTGTCTGTGTTTGAGAGAGAGACAGAGAGAGATGGGAGATGATAGATACCGCCCGTTGTTTGAGACAAAGAGAGCAAAAGGAACAGCCCTTTACAGAGTCTTTGCAGGGTCTATATTCATTGGTATATGTCTGATTTGGGCTTTCAGAGTGAAGCATCTACCAAGAGAAGGAGAAGATGGGAGGTGGGTTTGGATTGGTCTGCTTGCAGCTGAGCTTTGGTTTGGTTTTTACTGGTTCCTCACTCAAGCACACCGGTGGAACCAAGTGTATAGGCGCACCTTCAAAGACAGGCTCTCCCAAAGGTTTTCCTCTTGACCCTTTTCGATACATAATCTTTTTTCATTTTGAATGCTTGCTTAACTACCGAGGTATGATCAGATATGAAAATGAGTTACCGGGGGTGGACATATTCGTATGCACAGCGGATCCTGTGATTGAGCCACCAATGATGGTTATTAACACCGTTTTATCAGTTATGGCCTATGACTACCCACCGGAGAAGCTCAGTGTGTACCTCTCCGATGATGCCGGTTCACATCTTACCTTCTATGCTCTATCTGAGGCCTCTCAGTTTGCTAAACATTGGATACCATTCTGCAAAAAATTCAACGTGGAGCCAAGATCTCCGGCAGCTTTCTTTGACTCAATTTCTAACTCACAAGACTCCAAACAGGCTAAAGAATTAGCAATTATAAAGGTACCTATACTTCTTCACTGTTTCCCTGGTAAGACATTGAAAAAAATGCAAAGACAGAGGCAGAGCTATCTTTGTCTTATTACATAAAGAAATATTGTTCTGTTGAACTTCTTGTTTCACTTTATTGATATTTGGGCAGGAAGAACGACTCTATGAACTTATATTACTTATAAATCTGATATTATTTACTGTTAATTGGTCCAACTAAAAAGAATCTAACCTGAATGCTTCATTAATTTATTAAAGAGTTTTGCATTTGGGGGTCAAGATTGGATTGCAAGAGCTTGGCATACTGCTATTCTACTTACAAGTTTTAGTGTGTTTTAAAGTCTGTTTTAAATCTTATGCTGGTACTCTTGCTCTATAGAAGTTATATGAAGACATGAAGGACCGAATCGAAAATGCAGCCAAGATAGGCCGTCTGCCTGAAGAAGTGCATTTGAGGCATAAAGGGTTTTCTCAATGGGATTCATACTCTTCTAGGAATGATCATAACACCATTCTTCAAGTATGTTAAAATCGAAACATCAGTTTTTGTTAATGATGAGTAACACTTGAAAGCACTTTGAACCAACTCAGTACAAATTTGTTGCATAACTGAATTTTGCCAGATATTGATTGATGGGAAAGACCCGAATGCCAAGGACATGGAAGGATGTGCATTACCAACTTTGGTGTACTTGGCTCGGGAGAAGAGACCCAAGTATCCCCATAACTTCAAAGCTGGAGCTATGAATGCACTGGTATACAATACTCTGCCGTTCAACATGCAACTTTTTGTTGTCAAAGTAGTAATACAGACATGCAAGGGCAGTAGGTACTGCTATTAAAGACAGATAGAACAGAAGCAGAAAACTCTGAGAATTTTATCTGTAAAGCTTCTTCACTGATTCAGTCTGATACTCAGCATTAAAAAATAGTTCAAAAACATAAAGACAGTAAGTGCTCTTCGTGCATGACACTTGACAAGTGCTAAAACCAGACATCATATCAAAACATGCTTGAGTTGCATGTTTTTGACACTTGACTGCTAACATGCAGTCTGCTTAACTTAAAAAACACCTGTCCTATAAGTCACCACACGTGTTAGTGTTTCTAGAAGTGTATCATGCAAATTTTAGGAACAGATAATGTGTGTGTGTGTGTATATATATATTTATTTATTTATATATATATTCTGATAACACCAAACCTAGCAGATAATGTAACTTAACATGCAGATAAGGGTATCATCAGAAATTAGCAATGGACAGATTATTCTTAATGTGGATTGCGATATGTATGCAAATAATTCAGTTGCTGTGAGGGATGCTCTTTGCTTCTTCATGGATGAGAAAAAGGGCCATGAGATTGCTTATGTACAGTTTCCACAAAATTTCGGCAATATTACCAAGAATGAACTATATAGCAGTTCAATGAGAGTAATAAGTCAGGTATGCATTCATGTACTGATTGCTGCTCATACAAGATTTTTCTCTTCTTGGCAGTCTTTATGACTTCAAGATTTTTTTCTTCTGTTAATGTTGAAAATGATAGGTGGAATTCCATGGTTTGGATGGCTATGGAGGCCCCCTTTATGTTGGAACTGGCTGCTTTCACAGAAGAGATACACTATGTGGAAGGAAGTTCAGCAGGGAAACTAAAAATGAATTCAGAATAGCAACAGACAGAGAAAGGGAAGAAAAGGCACATGCATTGGAAGACAAATTAAAGGTCCTGGCTAATTGTGCTTATGAAGAGAACACTGAGTGGGGAAATGAGGTAACTCTCTCTCTTACTGTCCCTCACTCAATCACACATGCTAGTGTATATTTTTATACACACTTAATTCAGCTTAATGCATTTTAAATTTCAGATGGGACTTAAGTAT
Organism: Theobroma umbraticum; assembly: GCF_002168275.2. Taxonomy (NCBI): domain Eukaryota; kingdom Viridiplantae; phylum Streptophyta; class Magnoliopsida; order Malvales; family Malvaceae; genus Theobroma; species Theobroma umbraticum. Next base: position 8,451,634 of record NW_018397262.1, on the reverse strand, counting down.
GGGTGTCCAGTTGAAGATGTGATCACAGGTTTATCAATCCAATGCCAAGGATGGAAATCAGTGTATTTCAATCCGGAAAGGAAGGCTTTTCTAGGAGTTGCACCAACCACACTTGCTCAGACACTGGTGCAACACAAGAGATGGTCTGAAGGTGACTTTCAAATTCTACTTTCGAAATACAGTCCAGCTTGGTATGCCAATGGAAAGATTAGCTTAGGCCTTCAGCTGGGATATTGCTGTTACTGCTTATGGGCTTCTAACTGCTTGGCAGCGCTATACTACTCCATCATTCCTTCCCTATATCTTCTAAGAGGCATTTCTTTGTTCCCTGAGGTATGTTACTACCTTTCATTCTCATTTTCAGACAAATTTTAAGTTTAATCATTTTCTGACAAATGAACATATCCAGTGTTCAAGCCCATGGTTTCTTCCATTTGCATTTGTTGCAATTTCCAAATTAGCTTATAGCCTTGCTGAGTTTCTATGGAGTGGTGGCACAGTCCTTGGTTGGTGGAATGATCAAAGGATATGGCTTTACAAAAGAACAAGTTCCTACCTCTTGGCCTTCATCGACACCATTGCGAAAACATTAGGACTAAATTCTGATTCAGCATTTGTAATCACTACCAAAGTTTCTGACCAGGAAGTCTATAACCGATATGGCAAAGAGATAATGGAGTTCGGAGCCTCCTCTCCAATGTTCACTGCACTGGCAACAATTGCATTGATAAATTTAGTTTGCTTGGCTGGACTGATGAAGAACGTAGCCATGGAAGAGAGCATTGCTAGAATTTATGAGACAATGCTTTTGCAAGTAGTTCTATGTGTCATGCTGGTTCTCATCAACTGGCCTTTGTATCAAGGACTTTTCTTGAGGAAGGACAATGGCAAGATGCCAAACTCTATAGCAATTAAATCAATTGTATTAGCTCTGTCTGTATGTACTTGCTTTACATTCTGGACTTAAATTTTCCTGTTGTTTATTCTGTTACCATTTGCCTGTAACTCACAGTCTCTCACTCCATGATTTGAAGAAATAAAAGGATACCCTCTGTCCCTTGGGGATTCTACGACACCCACAACTAGACAACTCAGACTGAGCTACAATACCTAGGGCTACTTGCTTTGCTGGCCTCATACTTTGATGTGTTTCATATCTACATTTGATCTATCTGGGTTCAAATTCTACTGCTAATTAGTCTCTGCAGGACCACTTCGTGCGATCACAATGCATATCCTATGCCTCTTTGCTTCCTCACTTTTCGCAGGCTCCAATAAACATGTTGAGTGTTGGCCAGCTTATTGAAGAAACTTGTACTTTGCTATTCAAAGAGACACTGTGCACAATCTTTGACTCTAGTGTTGAGCTGCTGTCGGTACAAATAAAAAACAAGTGTTTGCCACTTGGATTGGTTAACGGTGGAACTCAAAGCATATCATTGTGTAATCAGTGATGCCAAGTTTTGGCGCAGAAGACTCAGACATGTCAATTCCAAGTCTATCAAACGGATGATCACTGATAGTCTCGTTGAAGATCTTCCATTGATGACTGATGAAAGAAAGATTCAAGATGACCTGGAAGAAAAATTACCAAAGCCCTGTTTGGCTAGAGCACTGGAAGCTCCTGAGGAACTTCCCAATGGAACATCAGGACATAAGATCAATAGCATGAGTGTCTTTCAGCAACATGTTGCCTCTTTTGACCAAGACAAGAATGGAAGTATTTATCCCTGGGAGACTTACAGAGATAATATACACAAAGCTAAGCACAAAGCTAAGCATGGGAGTGATTTAAGAACATTTGACACAGAAGGATAGGTTTGAATTACTGAGATCCAAACTAGGAGTATTGAAAACTGATCCTATGGAGGTGTGATGGAGTTAGGCCTGCTTGCAATACTCAATGCGAAAAGTACTTTTCAATTGGAAAGTAGTGTCTGTACTAATTACATGTCTTTTACTTGGTGGTTATTTGATTTCTTTATTTTGTTTTCATATTGGTCATGTCTTGACAATTAATGTAAACATGAGGGACAGTTCATAAGTTTAATGATGTGACAATTTCAAGTAGATTTTATTTGTTTGTTTTTCAACATTACTTTTTGTATCTAACAAGCTGCAAGACAGGACCACTTGGCTTATTTGGTTGCTTGATTGGATGTATACAAAATTTTGTGGACTTCATCAAAGTACAATTTTCTTTGTAATCTAAAACTGGCAGAGACCACTACCTGTTTCCTCTTTCTCCCTTTTTATCACCTCAGCTGTGTGGGAAAGACTAGAAAGGTGTTTAAAGTTTGGGAAAAGGGCAGAGATGAGAAACAGTAAGTATGCTCCTCTATTTGAAACAAAGAGAGCGAAGGGCATAGCCATATATAGGCTCTTTGCAGTATCTATCTTCATAGGCATATGTTCAATTTGGGCTTATAGACTGAGTCACATACCAAGAAAAGGAGAAGATGGGAAATGGATCTGGATTGGTTTGTTTGCATCTGAGTTGTGGTTTGGTTTTTCCTGGATCCTCAGTGAAGCACACAGGTGGAACCCTTCTTACAGGTGCACCTTCAAGGACAGGCTCTCGAAGAGGTTTTCCTTTTGAACTCTTTATCTTGTCTGCATAGGCATCATCACTTAAATGAGCATGAACAAGGGGGTAAAACTGCCTTGTTTGCTTAAGTGCTGGTGGCATTCAGTTAAAGTACTTCTATCAGACAACCATTAATTACTAGGAAAACTACTTCAAGAATGGAAACAATATGTTGACTTGTTTGATGTCCTAACACGTTATTGCTTTGCTGTATACAGATATGGAAATGACTTGCCTGATGTGGACATATTCGTGTGCACCGCAGATCCTGCAATAGAACCTCCAATGATGGTGATTAACACTGTTTTATCAGTCATGGCCTATGACTACCCACCGGAGAAGCTCAGCGTGTATCTCTCAGATGATGCTGGTTCAGATATTACCTTCTATGCTCTCTTAGAAGCCTCTCAGTTTGCTAAACATTGGATACCATATTGCAAAGATTTCAATGTGGAACCAAGATCTCCAGCAGCATATTTTATCTCAGTTTCTGATACACATGACACCAAGCAGGATAAACCCTTGGCAACTATCAAGGTAATGTTCCTAAATTCGTTTTTGTCCAAGTCCTTTTTTCCTTTTTTTTAAAAATGTTTCCCTTAACATTCTTGTAGAAATTATATGAAGACATGGAGAACAGAATTGAAAGTGCAGCAAAGCTAGGCCGACTCTCCAAGGAAATATGCTCAAAACATAGAGGATTTTCTCAGTGGAATTTGTATGCTTCCAGGCGTGACCATCATACTATTCTTCAAGTATATTAAGTGTTATATTGATAAGCAGCACTTCAATCACATACAAGCAGTTCACTACTAACTGTCTGAATATTGAAATTTTACAGATATTGATTGATGGCAACGCCACAGATATTAAAGGAAGTGCATTGCCAACTTTGGTGTATTTGGCTAGGGAGAAGAGACCCCAACATCCCCATAACTTCAAAGCTGGAGCTGTGAATGCATTGGTAATCTGCACAACAATGTTTTCTGACATCTTTTTTATTTTCTTTTAATTTTACCAAAATCTAAGAAGAACTTGGTGAATATACAGATAAGAGTGTCGTCGAATATTAGCAATGGGCAGATCATTCTTAATGTAGACTGTGATATGTACTCAAACAATTCACATGCTGTTCTAGATGCTCTATGCTTCTTCTTGGATGAAGAGAAGGGTCATGAGATTGCTTTCGTGCAGTTTCCGCAGATCTTTGAGAACATTACTAAGAATGATATATATGGTAATTCATTAATAGTAGGCCGTGAGGTAATCATTTATACAGCATGTACAAGCAGGGTATTATCCTTTAATCTTTTTTTTCTTTCAATGAATTATTCTTCTGTATCTGAAAACAATGAGGTTGTTCTGAAGGTGGAATTTCATGGTTTGGATGGTTATGGAGGCCCATTATACATTGGAACAGGATGCTTTCACAGAAGGGATGCGCTATGTGGAAAGAAATTCAGTGAGGAATGCAAGATTCAATGGAAGGGAGGAAATAATACGATGAGGAGAGAGGAAAGTGCGCATGAACTAGAAGAAACTTCCAGGTTTCTTGCAAGTTGTACCTATGAAGAGAACACTCAAAGGGGAAAAGAGGTTTAATTCCTCTCGCTCTTCCCCCTCTCGTTCTTTCTTATCTTTCAGACACAGACACTAATTCATTGTCAATGCCAGAATGTTGCAGATTGGTTTGAAATACGGGTGTCCGGTTGAAGATGTGATAACAGGATTATCAATCCAATGCCAAGGGTGGAAATCAGTTTACTTCAATCCACCAAGGAGTGCCTTCATTGGTGTTGCACCAACCACACTACCTCAGACACTAGAGCAGCACAAAAGATGGAGTGAGGGTGACTTCCAGATTTTTCTTTCAAAGTACGGTCCTGCTTGGTTCGCCCATGGAAAGATCAGTTTGGGCCTTCAAATGGGGTACTGCTGCTATTGCCTCTGGGCTCCAAACTGCTTGCCTACATTATATTATTCCGTGGTTCCTTCTCTTTGTCTGCTTAGAGGCATTTCCTTGTTTCCACAGGTAATTTAACTGTTAACTGACCATATTTTTGACTATTTCCTATCCATCCACCAGCAAACTGAACTTGTTTTCTGTGAATCCAGTGCTCAACTCCCTGGTTTATACCATATGTATATGTCATAGTTTCCAAGTATGCTTATAGTCTCATCGAGTTTCTCTGGTCTGGAGGCACAATCCTTGGCTGGTGGAACAACCAAAGAATGTGGCTGTACAGAAGAACAAGTTCCTATGTCCTTGGCTTCACTGATACCATCTTAAAGTCACTAGGATTTTCTGATACTGCCTTTGTGATCACAGCAAAGGTAGCAGACGAGGATGTTTTAGAACGATATCAAAGGGAGATCATGGAATTTGGACCCTCCTCTTCTTCTCCAATGTTCACTCTCCTGGCGACCATTGCGTTGCTGAATCTGTTTTCCCTGCTTGGAGTGGTGCAGAAGCTGGCCTTGAACAAGGATTCAATAAGCCAATACCAGGCAATGGCCCTGCAAATCCTTCTGTGTAGCCTTTTGGTTCTGATCAACTTGCCATTGTACCAAGGCCTTTTCCTAAGGAAGGATAAGGGCAAGATCCCAAGCTCCGTAGCTGTTAAATCAGTGGTGTTGGCTCTCTCTGCTATTACCTGCTTCACATTCATGTATTGAGATTTCACTAATTCCAATATAAATACATTGTTTGGTTGATTTTTGTATATTAATAATAAGGGTTGCATCTTTATTTTGAATTCTTTAATTTAAAAAATTAAAATTTAATATTAAATACATCAAAATTAAAATTTTTATCTTAATTTTAATAACAATTAAAAAAGTAGAAAAAATGACAAAATCAAGAAAAAGAAAGAATTTGAGAGAAGTAAATTAGCTAAGGCAAAATTTGGTTTTAGGAAAACAAAAAAGACAATTGGGCCACGTGGGATAAACAAGAGCTGTTACTCTGTACATGATATACAGGTGATTATAACCCTGTTTAGGACAACATCGTTAGACTTCGAAGTACCCAAGTGCTCGAAAGTTGTTTCCTTTGTGTCTGTCTGTGTTTCTCAAAACCCTTCTAAAGATCTAATCTTTACATTCTTTTTCAACTCTTCAAAGAAGAAAGAAATTCCCCAAAAGGGTAAATTTTATCTTATGATTAAATAAATCTTTACAATACCAAGTTATCGTAATTCAATCACCTCAGTTTATTCCTCTAAAATCTTAGTTCTTTTGGTTGACTTTTCGTAGTTTTGATCTTGTTTTTTGAGTTATTTTCCTTTAATTTTACTTCCTTTTCTGAGACACCAAAGAGATCATTCAGTTGTCTTTCTGTTGCTTTCTTCTTGTGTTTTTGCCTCAATAATTGTGGGTTTTGCTTGGAAAATCTGTTGGGTCAAAAAGTTTTCATCTTTCTTTTCTTCTTTTTAATGCTTTTGGGTGGGAAAAAAGTTCTGGGTTTTTATCAATTATCATGAAATTTGAAGGAAACAACTGGTGGAAAATTGGGGAAATTATATAAGAAAAGCCTGTTACTACTATTTATGGTTTATTATTATCTCATGAATTCTTTTTGCCTTAGGTTTTGATAAAGTATTAGTCTGTTAGTATTTGATTTTGTATAGTTTTTGATGTTTGTGCAATCAAATTAATGCAAATTTATGATGTTAGTTTTATTTGTTTATTATCTTTTATAAGTTGGAGACATTGACTTTTGTAATTTTGCAGATGAAAATTGGATTCCAGGAATTTGTTGCTGCTATATTGCTGGCATTCTTGTGTTGTCCAAATGCAGTGTTTGGGATTAGATTCGTGATCGACAGAGAAGAATGCTTCTCTCATAATGTTAAGTACGAGGGGGATACGATTCATGTGTCGTTCGTTGTCATTAAGTCTGATTCAACTTGGCATTCTAGTCATGAGGGTGTTGATCTCGTGGTAAGCTTTTTAGTTCTTTGTAACAGCTAATCTGATTGTGTCATTGCCTGTCATGTACTTATGTTTCGATTGGTAAAATTTATAGTTCTGTTATTGCAATGTTAAGATTTCTTACTTTAGGCATTGTTAAGATCACAAACTGTGGATGCGTAGTGTTTGAGGACAGGTGATCTGGTGAATCTAAATCAGATCTGTCTCCCCTTTTACTCATAGTGATTGACAGCACCCTCTACCACCAACGCTTCCTCCGAATGTCCAAGAATCCATTTTCAAATTCTGTACTCAAAACGTATTTCGGTTTACTTTCTAGTCCAACGACTGATCTCTTGTTATGGGTAATATCAGTATGTTTTTCAAGTTGGTAGCCTGGACTAGAAGGTGGAAACAGATTCCAAATTTCCAACTTTGAGATACCTATTGGCTGCAAAGGCAATTAGGGGTTGTTGCTTTTGTTTCTTCTAATTTCCATGGTGCTATAGGTGGTAATATTCTTTTTCTGATTTGAATAAGTTGGATGCTGAAAATGGGGTTGTATAAATTTAGTACTTGCAAGCTCTTTCAAGTCAAATAATGAGTTCAAAATAAAGGTTTTGATTGTTTTTCCTATGATTGGGAACTCAATGTCACAAAGACTTTAACCCTTAGGAAACTGAAATTGACTACTCGCATGCTAGTGGAATGACAAGCAAACTAGAACGTTGGAAGGTTGTTTATGTCCTGTGTCAGGTTGATTGCAGTTAGTTTGTTTTTGTAGTTTGCTTCATTTTTCTTTCCCCTGTAAAGGTGGCGATTGAGCTTGCGACTTTTGGCAATTTTCAGGTGAAGGGACCTACTGGTGATCAGATTCAAGATTATCGTGACAAGATAAGTGACAAATTTGAGTTTGTTGCTCATCAAAAAGGAGTACATCGTTTCTGCTTCAGTAATAAATCTCCTTACTATGAAACGGTCGACTTTGATGTACACGAAAGTCATTTTACATACTATGATCAGCACGCAAAAGATGGTAAGCCATGTTTTATTTGCTTTTTCATTCTTTTCCCCTGCTAAACCTCTAATAAAGTGTGCTGACTGCTGTTCTCATACTTGTCTGCAGAGCATTTTAACCCTTTGTTAGAACAAATATCTAAGTTAGAGGAAGCTCTTTATAACATTCAGTTCGAGCAGCACTGGTTAGAGGCTCAGACAGAACGGCAGGCAATAGGTATATTTACCTTAACATTTTTTATTTTTAATTAAGGCAGTTCTGCCTGATGTTCCATCATTGATGCCTTAAGGACTTATCTGCTCCTGTCACCATCACCTTAAAGCAATTGAGAAAGTTGCTAGATTTTGCTATGAATTACAATAAAGCATCGCTTTAAGTCTTAAAACTCATTATCACTTAGGTTGCTATACTATGTTTCTTCGAGCTTTTAAATTGTGTACTAGGAAATATTTTCACTATATGTTACTCACTCAGCAGCTGCAGAGTTTGTTTCATGGGTTTCTATTGCCGAACCTATGCTATGTTTCTTAGAGCAGTTACTCTTTTTATCGCTGAACCTAAGCTTGTTAAACCCGGTGAGGATGAAATATAATAAGGTGTAATTAAGTGTCTTTTTGGAATATTGGAGCTAATATCCATATTGCATCAAATAAAAACCTGTAGCATAAGCATTGCACTAATCTCTCTCTCTGTCTCGCATGAATCCTTTGCAGTTGATTATTTTTTCGTCTAATCATTCTCTCTCGACTTGAAATGCAGTAAATGAAGCTATGAGTAAAAGAGCAGTTCACAAGGCCATTTATGAATCTGCAGCACTAATTGGAGCAAGTGTTCTGCAAGTTTACCTACTCCGACACCTTTTTGAACGGAAGCTTGGGATGTCCCGGGTTTAGTTTAAGCGCTACGATGCAATGTTTTATTGGCTATAGGATCATGCAGACTGTTGTAATCTGAGGCATTTAATATACATGTACAGAATCCTTGAATTCGGATACAGTTTTTTCTTATGGTCGAGCCTTGATTGAGCTTTAGATCAATAAAGCATGAGTTTCAAGTTATTTCCGCTTTAAACTTTTTGCATGGTTGAGCCTTTTAGATTTGCTATGGTTGAGCTTTAGATCAATAAAGCATGAGTTTCAAGTTTTTTCTGCTTTAAATTTTTTGCATGGTTTCACACGGCGTGAGTGATGTTTCATCAGCCACTATCTGCAAACATGCTTTTGTCTGGAAATTGTTAGTCCTGGAAAGGCGATATGTTCATTTTCGAACTACTCAAAAATGGCACATCTACCATCAGCAATTCTAGAGAGCTACAATGGTAGGATTTTCATGACCATATAACATGTTCTGCTACCTGCAAGCTATTTACTGCCACTGAAATATTTTGAAGGAATGGCATGCGAAAGAGAGTTCTATTGTTGTCTCCAATTAATAGAAAGAAAGAGCAGTGAAAGAGAACGAGAACCTTTTCACAAACACGCCAATCACTTGTATAACATGAAGAAAGAATATGTCACACCAAAGCTCTACAGCTTATAACACAGAGTAGGCAAAGACAAGAAGAAATAACTCAGCTTCTAATAATAACCCACCAAATCAGTACATATAGATACAGTAAGTGTTTGTCTTCTTTGCTCTTTCCTCCCACCAGAATTAAATTTTACACCACAAAAAAAACAAATTCCAGAAGGGCTTATCACTGCCCTATAGATCCTATCTTGTTTAGGAATATATGGTGGGGCTTGAACATACTTGTGGAAGCTCTTATACAGGCAGGACTTCATCAAGATTCCGCAGGTGGTGCTTGAATGCAGCAAAACCATTTTTTCTATGGAAGAGCACAACGTCAGGAGAGAAATCTAAAACATCTACAGTTTATAACAATAATAAGAATATGGAAATGGTGCCACATTCAAGCAAACTGCTATTTACCATCAAGCAAGTATCACCACTGCCCTAATATATGCATCCAGATGCCAAGAACAAGAAGTCATTAGAGATTACTTACAGGCTGGGGTTTGCCAGGATCCACTCCAGACTTAACATGAGTATCAGACTTCGCTGGAGACTCAGGTTTGCCACCTGTTTTCTTCTCATCCCTTGCCTTGTTAAAGATCACAGTAAATCCCTCAGCAGAAGCAGGATCATTGACATCCCATTCACCAAATTTTGGCAATGGCCGTCCCTTGTCCTGTTGGGCAAAAAGAAAATAAAAGGTTCCATGTCAAAATCCTCATAACCAAAGAAGCCATACCGATAAACACCAAGCTCAGTATCAACAATTTTTTCACATTCAATAAGCAAGGAATAGTATGACAACAGAACAATTACAACAATAAATTGTTAGTTTGCTGGTTGTTTGGGGAGAAAGGAACTGATAAACCACTATTCATTCAATCCAACCTCTAAATGCCAGTCAAGCTGCTGAATGACAGCTGCAGAGCTACTAGATACCATATGGCTCTTACATAAGTTCAGCTTCAACTTATAACAAAGTAAATTCTATTTAACAACTGCAAATCTTGTTGGCATGCTTTGGAATATTGAAGAACAAACAAAAGTGACTTTTGACCTGATTCTTTGTGCAATAGGGTAAAAAGACACATTGCAATCTGAATCATTACAACTCATAAATGGGCCTAAATAGACAGTGCAGTTTAAATTAACCAAACACTGGTTATTGATCACTTACAGAAAGCACTCCAAAAAAACCTGGTCTAAGACCACAAAAATTCGTTGTGATCATTATTTATTTCAATATCATATGTCCAACAAAACAATAAAAAATGGTTCATAAAATAACTGTTCTAAACAACTATATAATCATTGACTTGTAACAACTTTTATTCAAGGGAGCTGTTAGGTAGGTAGAACAGTGAAAGCAAGCCATGCCTAGATAGCAACAATACACTCAATTATACAGTTAAAGCACACAATGTGCAACAATTGAGAAGAAATCACAATGAACATTAAAGGGAGATAGAATGACCACATAAAAGCATATGACATCAATATAAAAACACAACCAGATAACTTGAAACGTTCACATTCTTGGACAGATACAGTGAAAAGTTTAACTTATCTTGAAACAAGATAAAAAGGAATCTGCCAAAAAGTCGAACTTGAAATGACGTAAACTAACAATCAATATAATATCAAGTTATGAATATCCAAGCATAAACTAGTCACATCTTTCAAAACAACATTGCTATAGATCCCATAAAGAACATTAATTACTTAGTGTTGGTCCATTGAATATAAACAGATCAAGAGAAAATATTCGTCTACTTCAGAATATGAACAAGTTTATTGGATTATGACATCCATGATCAAGCTGCCATTCAGGGAACTCAATTAGAATATCAAATACTACACAAGCAACAATATGTGCCCTCTAAACACTCTCGACAAAAGCTAATTTTCTTCTCTGAGCAAACTCAATCTCTTGACTCTTGATATGTAAAGAACTTTACCACGATCCTGCATTTTCACTTCTTCCTTACAGGCTTCATACTTAATCAGAAACTACATTTTCCACACAAAACTAATGGTACATTAATTGAACTTGCTGGATTCCTATTAAAACCAAGATTATTAAAACATGTCAAAACGATTCATTCACTCATTTGCTAATGCATCCCATTTTCATTCAATATAAATCTAACTTCCAAACTACATTTAGACTAAAATTACCTTGAAAAATATCAAATTTCCAGCCATAAATCATATTATTACACAAGCAAATCACTCAAATGATACACAATTCATCAGCTAAACAAAACAAAAAGCGCAAAACCAGCTTCCAAAACAACTCATCAAGAAAACAGAAATAGAATAATCAGAAGGTAACTTTCCAATCATGGACATCAAAACTTGCCCAAATTTTAAGCAAAAAAAGAGAACTTTGATCAGCAACAAAATCAAAGCTTGATTTTTCTCTTAAAAATTGGAAAATACAATGAAACCCAGAATCAAAAACCCAAAAACATATGAATCAAAGCAATCCGGGGCTCAAATCCATCAAAAACAAAATAAATCAAATCAACCAACAAAAATTAAACCTTTCTAAACCAAATTTTAACAGAAATGAACAGAAAAAAAAAACCCCAAAATGATTACATACCGACATGAATTCTTCAGAGAGAAACTTTTCTCGTGAAGAGAGAAGAGAGAAGGGGCTTTAGAGAAGGAAAAAAAAAATGAGAGCTTTTAGAAAGAGAGAGAGACGGAAGTGAAGAATTTTGCGAGAAAAAAATGTGAACAGGAGGAAAAAAAATTTTGGATGTTGGGATAAACGGCGTTAGTTTTGACGGTTAACGGACAGGGAGTGGTGAGAGAAGAGGGAGAGGGGGAAGTGAACCGAGCCGTTAGTATAACGTAGGTGATGACGTGCACAGATAACGGGAACGGCAAGATGAGCTGGCAAACGACGTGGTGACAGATGTTGGGTTACACGGAGGCAAAGAGGACAAGTGATTTGCTGGCACTGTTTATAAATTTGGGAATTTTGAGGATTAATTTAATTAAATTCCTTTTTTAAAATTTTTTTAATAATTCCCTAATTTTGATTAATTAACAATACATAATAAATAAAAAATAAATACGCATTCTCGAATTATTTTTTTTCAATTTAAGACGTAAATACAAAAACCTTTTTGTTTTTATTTTTTATAATTAATTTTCAAAACATTTTTCGTTTCCTCTTGTCTTTAAATAGTTGTCCATATCCGATTGTCACAAAGATTAATATAAAAACTTCGATTTTGATTTTTTTATAATAATAATATTAAAAATAAGAATATTACACCTGGAAAAGAAAAAAAAAAACAACCCCATTTTGATACAATTAAAAAAACATAACTAAAAAAATAAAAACGGACGGATGAGATATTGTTTTATTTTTTATTTTTATTTCATTGGGTCGAGAAAGTGATTGAACTAAATATCTGGTAAATTAAAATAAAATAATAAAATAAATGTAGAATCTGAGTTGGGATGGTAGTGACATTGTCATGAGAAGTATAAGTTGATAAAGTCATAAAACTATATAAAAAGATGCTCATTATAGCAATGGAAATATTGTTTAATTCTTGGTATAAGATACAATAAGATTCTCTCTTTAATTATTATTTTATTTTATTTTATTTTTTTGGGGATAGCAAAGCCAAAACAACAAAAGGCAAGAAAAAAGGTGGTAAGAAAAGACAGCATGATGAATTGTGGGCATCCAATCAAAAACATAAACTAAGCTACAAAGCTGGCAGACAAATGACAGAACAAGTTGTTGTTGGGATCTAACATTTTGTTTTCATTCTGGGGATATTGCAACTATGTGTTCCTGTCTTTCTTCTCTCTGTAGCATCATCTTCTTACCACCAACACCCATTCAGATGCAATGGCAGATACAAACATGACATGTTCATGATGATTCAATGATGGCAGTTAATATAAGTCTCCTCATTTTGCAGGTTTGGAAAAACCAGCCATGGAGAGGGACGGTGTCGACTCAGATGTGGGGGACTATTTTCGAAGACTATGAGGGTGGTTCAAGAAAACTACATATATTACAGCAACCAATAAACTATTACAAAGTCAATTACAGTGGAGCATATCCTTGTTCATGTTGCTAGATTCTGTCTGCCATGCCAAGAGCAGTACACAACATTTTTGTAACATGGGAAATCTAAAGAAAGGGTACCCCAATCAACAAAATTTACTGACAGAACTCACCAAGCATGGATTGATTAGGCTCGCTAAACGAGCAGCTTCATCATGCATTGAGGGAGCTGTTTTTTCGCCCCCCACCATCTTTATTGAGCTGCTAGCCATAAGGAATCCTTGTTCTCCGGAAAAATCATGACAGAGCATTGTGTTGATGAAGAAAGATTTCCAAGGGTAAGAACCATATAGATGAAGTTTTAGGATAAGCTTTCGCTTACGACACCTTGATTTGCGGAGTACTTGCTGGAAGTTCATGATCTTCCCGAGGCGTATGTAGCACGTGACGAGCTGTGAAGTTTTACCTTTCCACGGATACAGCAAGGACACAGTTCTATCTTCTAAATATGTTCCCAGCACTCTTCTTGATGAGGAACAAAGCTAAATCAATAAACTCTATCTGATTGGTTAGGTCCTGAATGAACAAGACGAAAAACAAGGGGTGCATCTCCAGAAATCAGATGGCAGAACAATCCAAAAACAGGAATTTTTCCTTTTAAAATATTTTTAAATGGGAAAATTTAAATCGTGTCTGTACAGCTTGAGGCACCTTGAGACAAATGGCTACCAGCTGCTGAAAATTTGTTCTTTGCCTCTTTTACCGTGGTCCGTGCCCCGTACCCTTTACCTGTTGGCCAGAATAAGCGAAAGGATAATTAGGAAAGAGCTAAAGCTTTGAAGTTAGCCTTGACAAGCCATTTTTTACATTGAAAATCATATTAATCATTTCCTTATAAAATATACTTAGACCGGTGGCCAGAACTACTCAGGTTAGAAAACAATAAATCATCAAAATAACCAAAAGAAGAAACACTAGATGACTCATACAAATATTAAGGGGGAAGAGAGAGAAAGAGAGCGAGAGGAGAAGAGCAGAAGAGGCTTACACACAGTTACACAGCAACTCATGTTGGCAATACCGGGAATGACTTAAAATTGTAAGTCTTTTACATGATGTATCTCCATAGGTTGCAGTCCTATTTTGACACATAGAAGTAAATCGCTGTCTACCTCTGAATACCATGCTTTGCGGTTCCATGATATCCAAAAAGGAAGGAAAATGAATTGGACCTAAGAAAGCAGAAAACGGCTATATTGAATGTAACGGAAAAATAGTCCACAGAGGAACCAAAGGATAGGGACTTGACACAAACCAAGTCAGAGTGTCATGACTGGTTGAGTAGCAGGAGTTCCATTTGACATTCATCAGTAAGCAGACCTCCAGAAAAAAAGGGTCTAGATTTTTGTCACAACCACATTGCATTGCATTCCTAATTTTTTTTCAATACTATTTTCTCTTATTTTGCTGCAAGTACTTCAACCTTTTCATGGCAATCATCAATGCCCTGTGAATCTGCTCGGCACTTCCATCCCAATCACATGATATGATTCCCCTCCCCTTTAAGTCCTTCAAAAGCACATCACCGGTAAAGGGGCTACTCCCCTCAGTGAGAATGGCATTAACTAGAACAGTATAAGTAGTGGCATTGGGCCACAGACTATATTGTTTCATCTCTTGATAATGTTCGAAAGCGGCAGCTACATCCCCATCAGCACAAAGGCCTGAAATGATGACATTGTAAGCAACAACATCAAGCTTCAGACCACAAAGTTTCATTTTATTCCTTAACTTTAGAGCCTCGGCAATTTTACTTCCTTTGCAGAACATGTGCATAACTGTTGTAAATGTCGCAACAGTTGGAACAAGTCGCATCCGGAGCATGTTATCGAGAACCAACATTGCTTCTTCAACCTTCCCACATAGGGCGAGTCCTCGAACAATAGCACTCTCAGCAACATCACATGAAGTGATACCAAGTGATGCCATTTCATCCTTCAGATCGAATGCTGTTTTCAAATTCCCAACTCTACACATAGCATTAATCAATGTAATATATTGTTTACCCTTGGGAAGGAAACCCTTCTGAGCCAATTCGTGCAAAACAATACGAGATTCTTGGAGAGCAAGATTTCTGTTGAGCACATTAATGATGGCATTATAGGTCTCTGCATCAGGAATTATTCCCAACAAGTTCATAATATCAACCAGATTAAAGGCCTTTCCTGTCTCACCACTTTCAGAGCACTTGCTGATAAGCATGTTAAATGTAAATCGATCAACTTCAACCCCTCTAGATATCATCTTTTTCAAGATTTCAATACCTACATCCAACATGCCTGACTTGCAAAATCCAAGAATGAGACAATGGGATGTTACTCTATCAGGCAAAAGGCCACTGCTGATCATGAGTTTAAAAAGAACAGAGCACATCTGTATATCTTTTTTCTTAGAATATCCGTGCAACAGAATATTATATGTAGGCAAATTGGGGCATAAACCGTTGCTTCTCATTGTGGAAAACAGATTATTTGCCTTCCCCATTTTTCCCATCCTTGATGTTCCATCTATAGCAACATTAAAAGCAAGAACATCAAGATATGGGCCTTTCTGCTCCATCTCTTCATAAAAATAAAAAGCAGCCCTTGATTGGCCAGCCTTGAAAAGACCATCAACTAAACAGGTGTATGTAACCAGATTTGGGGAAAAAGCTCCTTGCCCCATCAGTTTCCCCAAAAATAGAAGGGCAGCAGCAATTTTTCCCTTTCTACATAACCCATTGATAAGGCTGTTATACGTGTAACTATCAGGAAGAAGACCAAACTGAACCATCTCATCAAAAAGAACCACTGACTCCCACATAGTCCCTGATTTGCAGGACTCGGCAAGTATAGTGTTGTAGACAACATTATCCACAGCAGAAGGAATGTAGTGCAGCTTGCCCAAAAATTTCTTTGCCTCTACCAGATTTCCACCCTTGCATAGTCCTTTAAGTAGGCTGCCATATGTGAAAAAACTGGGACTATTACCTAATAGAACCATCTCATCAAACAAAGAAAATGCTTTCAGCCCATCACCCAAATTTCCATAGCCACTTATAAGACAATCAAATGTAACGGAGTTAGGGTTAGGACCAATCCTACTCATGTGACGCATGAAATCCTCAGCCTCTCTTGCTTTTCCATCTCTACAAAGAGAAGCAACCAAAATGTTACAAATAAAATGATCAGCAGATTGGCCACTGCAATTCATAATTCTGTAAATTTTCAATGCTTCTGTGATGCATCCCATCTTACAAAAATTGTAGATTAATGTGGAGTAAATGACATTGTTAGGTGTAAATCCAGCTCTATACATTTTACATATAACTTCCTTCCCATTTTTTATCTTTCCAGCCCCATAAAATCCATTTATAAGCACAGAAAATGTGATAATACCAGGAGCCACACCCTCCTCAGACATCTTATGAAGCATCTGTATAGCTTCTTTCAAAAACCCGTTTTTGCATAGTCCATCAATCATCTCAGTGTATAGTACACAACTGAAACCCATCCCATTTGTTCTCATTCTCTCAAAAATTCTTCTTGCTAGGTCAAATTTGGCATGCTTGCACAACCCATTTAAAAGGGCTCCATAACTGACTTCATTAGGTTGAGATCCCACTTGTTCCATCATATCCATAAGTCTTAAAGCTTCTTCAAAATTACCCTCATGAGAATGCCCTTCAATCAAAGCATTGTAAGAAGCCAGATTTGGCGAAATATTAAAATTTGACATCTCATCAAAAACCCGAGTAGCAATTCCAATCTTTCCCTCCTTGACAAACCCGTTAATAAGAGTGTTATAGGTAACCTCATTGGGAGATATGCTTCTCTTTCTTATCTTTTTTAACAGTAAGTAAGCTTTCGCACTTCTGTTGTTTCTACACAGATCGTGAATAAGCATATTATATGTACAAACATCTGCTTCAATACCCTTGGACTGCATCTGATCAATCAGCTCAAAGGCTAATTTATATCTCCCCTTCTTGCAAAACCAATTGAGCAAAGTATTGTAAGTAGCTATAGTTGGAACATAACCATTGTCTTCCATCTTTCTCAACAAATAACGGGCTTTCTTAAGCTTCCCTTCGACACACAAAACATTGATCAGTATATTAAAAGTAGCGGTATTAGGAAAAATCCTCCAGCCAAGCATTTCCTTGAAGAATGACCAAACCGACCCAACTCTTGTATCTTTCACCATGGAACCTAACATCATATTACAAGTATAAACGGATGGCTTAAATTTTCGAGAACACATCAAATTAAAAGTCTCCAAAGCATCATCGATCATTCCATCTCTCAAATAAACCCTTATTAGTAGATCGAAAACTGAAGGGTTTGAATTGCAAAGAGGGTATGTATCCATCAAAGCACCAAAAACAGACCTTGGGCCAACACCCATCTTACATACCTGCCTCAACATCGATTTAGCATAGTCATACATTCTAGCTCTAACAAGCACATGAGTAGTTATTGAAAACATATGAGTAAGATGATTGAGTTCCAAACCAGGTTGCTTGACAACAAAGTTGAGAAATTTCAAAGCTAGCCTTCCATGAACTTGCCTCAAAGAAGCTAACTTGTAATCCATGTGGTTCAAGGACTCCCAACGGTCTATGGTTAAAAATGTATATATGCTCTTCTCCAATTCTACACCAAAAAAGGGTTCAAAAAAACTTTATCGTAAGAAACATATGTTTGTACAAAATTTGCTCAAAACTTCAGCATAAAACACAAAAAGTTGAGAAGAGTTACCATAGAATTGTGCTTGGTTTTTGCCTGTATCATCTAGTCTTGAGCCTTTTGAGGAAAAATGATAGGAACCCAGAAGAGGAAAAGGTCTGAACTTTGAGAATTCATGGTGGACTCGAGAGAGTGCCTTGGTTGTGGAACAAGACATGAGTGAAACTGCAACTCTTCCTCGGACCTGAGCCTGAGTGAAAATTTTTGCTTTCTTGTGGTTTTTTCTACTTTTAAATTTTGGGCCTGAGCGGTGTTATCTTAACCCATAATGTTATGATTTTGGGCCACTCGTGGGTTACTTTTGAGCCATTTTTAGGGCTATATTGGGCCAGCTTTTGGGCTATTCTGATTTTTTTACCTTATAAATTTACTTTTATGATTTTTTATATTGTTTTCATAGTAAAAAAATCGAGCATTTATATTATAAAAAATCTAAAATTTAATATAAAATACATTAAAATAGAATTTTTTTATCTTAATTTTGGTAAAATTCATGTATATTAAGTTTACATCTCTCAAAATTTTTCAATATTAATATAATAATCGAAATCAAATTCAAATCAAATTGAACTAAATCAAAGTGATTTTCCATTGAATTATAATTGTTTTAATTTTCTAATACTTTTCCTGCTATGAAACTTCTTTGGCCTTGTACTAAGTAGCAACTAGTACGACAATGGAAACAACAAGAGACAATTAATTCTCTATAACAAGTCAAACTAATGAATCCACTTGTACGAGAAAGGAGAAGGAAATTGACTAGAAAGAGAAGGAATAAGGAAGACAAGGGAGCCAAGGTGGGAGACAAAATGTCAAAAAAGAAAGAAGATGGAGGACAAAAAGAACGTGGAAGACAAAGTCAAGTTCCTTGGAGCTTAATTAAGGTGGTGGTCTAGTCCTATTAATCCACGATATAATTGTAATTGGCTTTAGGTTTGATTCCATGACGTTAATATGATATCATAATGACCATAGTCTTCGTTTATTAATCACTCTATGATTTTTGTTACGTGATAAGAAGACAAGTATCAGAGTGAATTCTCAAAATTCGGAAACTTTGAGGAAACCTGTTAGCAAGAACAGGGAAGAGTTATTGCAACCCTGGAATTGAACTCCAATTTCCATGTTTACTCAGTGACAGAAAAGGAAAGAGTTGGTGTAACATAACTCGATGAGGATTGCAGGGCTATGCTGCCGTAGCTTTGTGGTCGCTTTCTTCTTTTCCATTCACTGTCATTGTCCATGCAATTTTCTTCGTAGCAGCAAGCAATATCGGGGAAGTATGTCTGGTTCGTACACCGCGTATGCACAGTTCATTTCCTCTCTATAAGTTACCTGGTGCAGTATAGGAGGAAATGCAACCCAAGCAATGAAATCCAAAAGGAAAATTAAAACACTTCTTGGGTTCCAATCAGCACTTTGAAGCCTGCAACAAATGATAATTTTGAAGCCTGCAACGAATCTTTTGCATATTGCAAAGGATTTACAAGAAGCTAATGGAGAAAACTCCGGGCTGCGAGGAACCAACTCAGCCCCTCAGGAAGATACTGTTGCAGGGCCAATGGCCAGAAAGTGGGTGCTTGGACCTGGATCTTTACAAGTACCATGTTGCAGTTCCTACGCTAGCTAGCTCGCATGGAAGACAACACCTGGAGATGAGAATTATGTGGTGATGATGGAGAGGAAGAATATGGAAGAAGTAAGTTGAGGAACAAAAATGCATCAGAAAAAGGGGCAAAAGCTAGTTAGAGAAAAATTTGAAGCCATTGAATGTGACTGTGAAAAGCTCCAGCAAATCTTTAGCATTGCATGCAAACATGTTGGATATTTGCTGGAGTTTTCCACATTCTATTCAATGGCTTCAAATTTTTCTCTTACTTGTTTCTGCCCTTCACTTAATTAACCCTTCTCCATCATCAGTCTTCTTCTCATCAAGGAACAAATTTTATGCAATCCAACATATAGCTAAAGCATTTTCATACTAGACTGATGGGGATCATACCCTTCAATGAAAAGACTTGAGATATATTGGTCTTGTTCTATGCAGCTGATTGACCAAATTTTCATTATGCTCATACTTTATTTTATGTCTATAAGATAAGATGAATATTGCTATGATTTATTTTTGTATTAATAATCATGAATTTTCCTTTAATGATCTTCTTATATGTTTTACTTAATAAACAGGAAGAGAACAATGCTATATACCAAGTCAATACCTAGATATTAAAAAGTATATAGCTATACTAACCATAATTTCTCATCTTTGAAATCAATAGATTAACTCACAAAGATGTCGAAATAACACAGAAAACTAAATCCAATCATGCCAGCATGATCATTCAGCAGTGTAAACCAGTAATACCCAATTTTGTCTTATCCTTCCCAAGCTGCAAAATTGCATCCAAGTTAGACTTAGACCCCAGGCCCCCCATCATCAAAGCTAGCAGTTGGCTTCAGAATATTCAAAACCCGATGTCTGGTAAAGTGAATAGAGTGTATGATTAGCCTTTTCTTTTGTCTGACATCGTGGTCCTGCTGCAGCCTTTCAGATAATTAACACTATCCTGGACAAATTGGATTACATAGATTCACGATATAATTTTACGTTGGATGATGTGACTTGAGGCTCAAACCCATTCCAATAAAGTATATTATTATTGGAACAAGACCTCTAGCCCCTAGCCTCAAGCCCTCCAGCTCTCTAGCCTCCAATGCATGTCCCACTGGCAAAATGTCTTCTTCTTTTCCATAGATTTATCAAAGTTTCTTGATGGAGCAGTTCACACATGAAAGAGGAAGCGAAAAAGACGGAAAAAATTGTAAAACTTAGTGTTGAAACCTTCACCGATGACCCACTTGAAACTCACCCCTTTTTCCTTCCTTTCAGCTTGAAGCTCTATAGCTACGGTGGTGGTGGGTGGTCTGATCCTAACATAATCTGCTTACTTATAAATTTTTTTGTTAAAAACAATAAAAATAAGAGAAAATAGTAAAAAATAAACTTTTCTTATAAAAATATTTTAAAAATAATTATAAAAATAAATCATATTTAATCATAACTTAACTTGAAACTATTTTAAATATTCATCATAATTTCTCTTAATTTATGTTTCTGATTTTTTACTCTTGTATTTTTAAATTTTTTTTTCTTGCACTTTTAAGACATTAAACGATGATTTTAATGTACTTGGGATGAGTGGTTATTTAAAAAACTTGATTTTTAAGTATTTTAGATAAAATTAAAATGATAAAAAATATAACAGATATTTGAAATAGTTTTTAATTGAATCAATTTGAAACATATACATCAATAAACTTAAGAATTTGAAATTTATATTTTTTAATATGACGTGTAATAATCTCTTTTAATTATGACATATAACATGTTTTTATACATGGTATATAATAACTTAATTATGACATATAATTTCATTAAAGATAATGTTGTCTAACTTGATTAAAAATAATTAAAATTATAAAAAAAATATTTTAAAAAATATCTTATTTTTAAAAATTCCCTAAACAATAATAAAATTAACTAATAAAGAGATATTAATTAAAGAAAAAAAGACCAGGTTTGCTCTCAGACTTTCGGATTTAACGAGTTTAAAATATGTGTTTAGCTTGGATTCCTGAAATGAAGCGCGTGCCAGGGCTTTAGCTTCTGCCCCCGCTTTTACTTTCCTTAGCCGTGTTAAATCCGTGTGCAACACCGTTGTCCTCTCTCTTCCTGACCCATTATAAATCCCCGTGCCCTGAAAGGAAACTAGACCAGGGCGAGGAACAGAAGAAACAGTCACGTTTGTTCCTGGACCAGGAGAACTGCATGATTCTGCTATGCAGGCTAGGGAGGAGGAGAAATGAGAAGAACCATAGATCAGAGGAGCTGCCATGGGAATGATTTTGGGGAAGAACAGATGGAAAGAAACTACATAAGCTAGTTAGGAAGAAAAGAAAAGCGTAGAGAAGTGCCAAGGCCAAGTAGAGAAAAACTTTGAAGACAGTGATTATGAATGTGAACAATTCCAGCAAATTTTTACCGTGTTTGTAACATGTTAGATGTTTGGTGGAATTGTTCATATTCATAATCAGTGGCTTCAAATTTTTCTCTACCTTGCCTTTGCCCTTCTCTGATGCTTTCTTTTCTTCCTCTTAGCCCATGTTCTTGATTTGGATGCAGAATTATGTGGTTCATTCTGAGTCAGGAACAAATTAAACTGGGGTTTCTTCCCTGGTTTCCCCTATTTACTTGAGCTGGAAGATAGTTAAACAGAAACTAAAAAAGGGGTCTTTGTGACTGCAAGTTGCTGATCATCAAGGAACCAAGAAGGCCATCGTTGCCTCGGACTCAGTGTAGGGTTTCTATATTGTGAAGGAAATTTCTGGTCTCAAGAAAGAACTTGACAGCTGCCTTTGAGAACACAACAGGAAGATGAATTTTGCTGCAGACTTTAATGGTGATGTTAAGACCAAGTCTAACTATGCATCTTCAGGACTTTGCTGATGAGAGATGAAAGATATTGTGTTCTAGAGAATGTTCAAAGATGTATTTGACATGAGAGGAAATTATTTTTTTTCTTAATAAAATTAATTCATTTATTCAGCTGCAATACCTGATAATGACTCTCTGAAACACCCATGATTCAGCTTTTGATCTGTTGCTGATCATCTGCTTATTAAAAAACACTTTATTTCTCCCATATAATTCCTATCAAATTTTGTTAATATATGCAGAAAACATCCCAATCTTCCCCCACACCTGCTACAAGCAAACAAACCATGTAACCAAATGCAGACAAATCCAAATCCATGGGGCCACTAGCCATGTGAATAATCTCCTTTTGAAAATGTGCTAGTACACAGATGGAAATAGAATTGAAACATCCTTTCAGTTCAATTTTGGATTACAGAAAGAAAAATAGAAAGAGATTACTGTTCTCATGTTATAACTCCAATCAAATTTTTGTTTCATTTTCTTTTCCCAACTGATATACAAAAACAAGTACATCTCCATTTACTCAAAATATCCCCAACCTTCCTCCACACCAGCTACAAGCCAAGAGACCCTAAAACCAATTGCAGACAAATCAAAATCCATGGGGTCACTGGCCAGTACAGATGGAGATAGAATTGTCACAATCTTTCAGTGCATTTTGAATTACAGAAAAAAATAGAAAGAGGAAGGAAAACCCATTAGTTGGCACCCATTGACCATGACTAAGTACTACATATTAATTACTATGTATGTTTGTTATTGGAAAGCTTAATGCAAGCAACCCTTTTGGCATTCATTAAGATACCATTGTAATTTAAAGTATGGAAGGTTAATTTATGCTAATCTCATTCTCATCTGATTATCCCCCAATGGTTTTTTTTATAAAAATTACACTGTTTTCCCTGAATTCTAAAAGATTGCTAGCTTGCTTGCTGGTAGCTTTAAATGTTCATTGGTTCATTTTTTTTTCCTTCCTTTGATTGTGACAATTGCAGCTTCCTCATTGTTTGGTTAGGTCTCTTTATATATAAACATATATATACTAAATTCAGTCATCCTTTTTAAAAATTCAATTTTCCTCATCATGAGAAAGAAACATTTCTATAAAACTTTTTGTTAATTTTACGAGTCAGTTAGTAAACAATACGCGGAAATAAAATATGATTCAATAAATTGTGAACAATAATTTTAGATGTAAGTTTTTGAAGAATTTCATAAGTTAGTTTACGCACGTAATTTCTTTTCGTATATAAAATAATAATTCAAAATTCCTACTTACAAAGAAATTGCCTTCTCTTTTTCCTTTGCAAGTTATACAGTTTCTGTTAGCTTTCCCTTGGTGCCTCACATGCCTATATATATGGCAAAGAAGGAAAACCCAGATGGTCATCCCATAAAAACTAGCTTTGCTTAGTAATCCCAATGGTTATGGAGGTAATGCAACCATGCAGGAGGTTTCAGAGAAGGGCCCAAAGACAAGTTAAAGCAAAATTTGAAGATATCCCATTGTAGGGACAACTTTTTCTTTAACTTGTCTTTGCCCTTTCTCTGCTATACTTCTTTAAACACTCAGAACTCAAGCAGGAGACTCACTGTTTGCAGTGGAAGGCCAAGACAAGTTAAAGAAAGAGTTTGAAGCCATTGAGGAAAAAAAAATTTTTCTTTAACTTGTCTTTGCCATTCTCTGATGAACTAATGTTTGTGACCAAAACTGAGCATTCAAAGCTGCTTTGATTGCAGACCTTAATTGCCTTTTCTTGCAGGAAAAGGTAGAGCGTTTATTATATGTAATTATACATCTAAACTTTTTTGTTCATATCTGTATTTGTTTTTATATCAGCAAAACTCATGCAAATAGAGAGTAGAAGTTACATTCATATCATTTTAATGTCAAATTTTGCATCATTCAACTAAAGATTTAATTATTGATATGTATATAAATATTTCATTTCATATCGAATTTTTGGATATTTTAAAATTTAAGTAATTCGAGCTTATTTTATGACATTGAATGGTAATTTTTATATGATTTTTTATCTCGTTTAAAATAATGTAACAGGATTTTAAATATTGGTCCAAGCTACTGTGTTTCTAAAGGACAATTCCACCAAACTCCCCATCTTTTAATAATTGTGGAGTCGTCTGCCATGGTGGACAAAGAAATTCAACCCGACCCGTTTACTTCATTTCCGTTTACTTTCCACAGAAACCGTGTTCCTCACCGTGTGTGGGAGATGGGTTTTCCTTTCTTTGAAACAGCTATATATATCCAATGCAAGGCAAGAGGAAATGCAACCCAAGGTGAAGATATGTGATCGAACAATTCATCAGGGGTTGCATCAGGGTCCTGGTTTTCAGACCTGATCGAGAGAGAAGAAGGGAAGAGGCATCAAGGAAGCAAAGACTTTCAAGCAAGAAGCTGTTCATGAAGGTACTGTCAGTTCATAGAAGTCTTGCTGATGCATGATATATGGCTTATTCCTGCATGAAAATCAGACAAATTCAGGTGTTTTTCCTTATCTGATCATGTAGACTGAATTTGTTATTGTGCAGGCCTGGTGGAAGAAGAGAAATGAAGAGGAAAAAGAGGGGGTATAGTGGAGCAAAGAAGCATCAGAGAGGGCAAAAACAAGTTATAGGCAAAAGTTGAAGCCATTGAATGTAAATCTGAACAATTCCAGCACCTATTTAGAATGCAAACATGTTAGATATTTGGTGGTGTTGTCTCAGATTCATAATCAAAGGCTTCAATTTTTACTTTAACTTGTCTTTGCCCTTCTCTGATGTTTCTTTTCTTTGCTTATCAAAGTACTTTCGTCTTCTTCTTTTTGGGTCCAGAATCATGCAGTTTCACATGTGTTGGAAACCAGATACCAGATATCTTTCACTTTTCATGATTTACTTGAGGAAGAACAGCTTGGAGTCAGGAAGGTGACCATTGTTGGAAGGGAAGTCTGAGCTCAAACCAGAAAAGGATGAAGAACCCACTTCCACCATTGAAGCAAATCATATCACATCCTGATCATATCTTGTTTGTATTTGTAATCTTATCTTTTTTCCAAACTTGTAACCTTATACTCAATCAATAAATATGGCTAGCATAACCCTTCAATCCAAAGTTCATCTGCTACTTAAATTTCTTAACCATGGCAGCTTTTCTGTAAGAAATATGATCTTTAGCAATGGTAAATATTGTTGCAAAAACCCACCTTTTCCTTGTCAAAAAATCATTTTGGCTCTCGTATTTTCAGGTCAACCACATAGCTGCTGCAATTTCTTTCGAGCACAGTGGAAGCCGTTAGCTCCTTGAAGTTTCCAAATAAAAAGATTGTGAAGGGTACCCTTTTTGTTTCTGACTGCTTCCATGGTCAACCTTTGATCTGAGCAAATTAATGGATTCCACTGTTCTTGATTATTGTGCTTAACCAGTTAACATTAATCATGCTTATCCTACTGCTCCTGGCATCAGATACTTTAGATATAATCCCTAAAGTGCTAATTTACAAATACTTCATTATCGCTACCTTTCCGTACTCTTAAGTAATTCTCACAACTGATAACAAATAATTCCATGATATTACCCTAATCAAACCAAACATTCCAGCCTGAATCACAACCAACATGAACTTAAACAGTATAGCTGCAAATACATATTTGTGTGTATATATATATATAGCCCAAGGGGGCAGTTGGCCATGTCATGAACTTATAGAAAAATTGGGTAATTTCGTATACACTTGTGTCTCCATTGTCAATGCTTTTGGGCGCATGACCTAAAGCCACATACAAGAAGAGTTTGAGGGGGAATTATTGGATGGTAATGTACAATAAGATAATTTAATTAATTTATATAGTTAGCTGCAGACCATTTTAATTAGTGCTAAAACAGTAAATGAAGACTTTATGCTGGGTTCTGTCAACTTTGAAAAGCACATGCTTCACCATCTTTGGCCTATACCTTTTCTTGGAAGGATCAATAAACACAATATATAATATACATATGAATAGAAAGCTTAACTTTATGTAAATTGTTTAGATAGAGTGACTCCAATTCCATATTTATAGAAACTGTATAAATATGGAATGATTATTAATTAATAGATTAATCTTTTGTTTTCTTTTCTAAGCCATGAGAGACTGATTTTATTCTTCTTCCTTCATATATGTATGGAAAAATTAAGGAACAAAAGAAGAAACAGAAACTTCTCTGTCTTTTCCTGTTGAATAATTCTTTCCTGAACAAGTCAAGCAAGCACCAAGAAAGAAGAAGGAAAGGAAGGAAAGAATGGAAAGTCATAGAGAGGAAGTAAAGGAAAAGCCATGCAAGGGACAACAACATTAAACAATGTGAAAAAAGGAAAAGATCATTTGAGGGTTTTGGAGGAGGAAGGATTTTCCCATATTCTTTCCTGGAAATGAGAATGGAGAGAGAAGGAATTCATGCATGGTTTGTACATCTAACATTTCATGAAACAATTTCCATTAAACTTGGTGTTATTTTCCAGGGAAAAGGACCTAGCTAGGAAATTTTCTAGAAGGCTATGGATCATAAGTAATTAACTTTTTAAATGGAGAAATAAAGAATGTAAACAGGAGAATTTGATAGAAACCTTAGAATTAAATAATGGAACAAATCAATCAATATCATTAATTTTTAATCTTATCTCAGTCAAACATAAAACAAGCAGTAAGATTATACCCTTCTTAACGCTTCATTCTAAAAAGAATTCAGTTTTACATTTTCTTTTTCGTTTCTGTTGAACCCAAAGAGAGTAGATATAGGTTAGATGGCTCCATCATGAACCTTTTTTCCTGCATGTTTCCCTAAGAAAACAACAGAAAGAAAAATCCGGGTCTTGGGAAACAAAAGTAACCCAAAAGGATTGGGTTGGAATATTGATCATTGCTCATAGTAATTTTGTAGGGCTGATGCATGAAAAGGAACAAAGAAACAATCATAGGAGGGCCAACACAATGGACAGAAAATTTTGGTAACTTTTTTATACTTGTCTTTGCCCTTGTTTGGTACTTCTTTTGAAGGATTAATCATTCCAAACTATTAACATGATTGCTTGCTTCTTTTCCCATGGATGGAAAGGTAAAGGATTTTGTAAATTAGAAGTAAAAATATGTTGAATCTGCCATGTGAACTTTCACAACCACTTGTTTCTGCATTATTAATGCTGTTTGGAATGACCAAAAACCACATACATAAGAGTTTAAGAGGGGAATTATTGGATGGCAATTAAGAGTAAACTTAACTTACCATATTTATAGAGACTATGGAATGATTATTAATAGATTAATTAAGCATATCTTTGCTTCTCTAAGTCATGTATGAATGACTTTAAACTTCTTCCCTCATATATATATATATATATATATATAAGCAATTAAAAGAATGAACAGAAACTTCTGTGTCTTTCCTGTTAAAAACTTTCTTTCCTGAACAAGTCAAGCAAGCAGCAAGAAAGAAGAAGGAAAAATGGAAGAAAAGAACAAAAAAGGGAAGGAAAGAAAGGAAGAGAGGAAAAGTAAAGGATAAGCCATGCGTGGGACATCCACTGACAACAACATTAGAACATGAATTTGCCATAAATTAGAGGGTTTGAGGGGAGGAAGGGTTTTCCCATTAGTTTCCTGGAAAGGAAAATGGAGAGAGACGGAATCCATGCATATGGTTTGTATATCTAACATTTTATGAAATAATTTCACATCAAATCAAACTTGGTATCATTTTCCAGGGAAAGGACCTAGGAAATTTTCAAGAAGGCCATGGTGATAGAAACTTACTTCTTTTTTTTTCCTTCCTTTTGAAACCAAAGAGAGAAGTATTTTGTTGAATGGCTCCACGATGAACCTTTTTTCCTGCGTGTTTCTCCTAAAAAAATATGGGTAACTTATAAAGAAATTGTCTTTCCTATTTCTTTCTACTTTCCTGCCTTCTGCAAATCATACAATTTCTGTTAACTTTCCTTTTATTGTGTGTAAGTTGGTGCCTCAGCATGCCTATAAAAAGAAAAGAAGGAAACCAGATAGTCATCCAACAAAAGCTAGCTTTGACTAGTATAGAATTCACTGTGTTTTCTTGTTAGATTTGCAAATGGAAGCTAATGTAAGCAGAAGGTTTCAGAGAAAGGCAAAAGACAGGTTAAAGAAAATTTTGAAGATAACCCTTTGCAGGGACAACATTTTCTTTAACTTGTCTTTGCCTTTCTCTGCTATACTTCTTTAATTCTCAAAACTTAAGCAGGAGGTTCACTGTTTGCAGAGAAAGGCTAGGACAAGTTAAAGAAAAGAGTTTGAACCCATTGAGAAGATTTATTTTTTCTTTTAACTTGTCTTTTCCATTCTCTGATGAACTAATGTTTGTTTCTCAATACTGTACAATCAAAGGGTGTTTTGATTGCAGACATTAATTGTCTTTTCTTGCAGGAAAGGTTAGCCGAATCTAAACTAGTTTGTTCAAAAACCTGATAGATTATTTGCATTTTTTATCAGCAAAACTCATACAAATGGAGAGGTAGGTAGAACTTACACTCATATATTGATCATTGCTCAATAGTAATTTTGTGGGGCCGATGCATGAAAACAACAAAAGAAGTACTGACCATATCAGGGATGAAACTATTCTCTAACTTGTCTTTGCCCTTGTCTGCTACTTCTTTTCTCAAAGCTGAAGGATCCATCAATCAAAATAATTGACATTGCTGTGTTTCTCATGGATGAAGAGGCAAAATGCTTTGTCCTTATCATTCCATTAAATGTTGATGCTATAAGCTACCTACCAACGTACCATGAGTGGACAATATTGCTTCCTAATGGCAATACATCTACCTCTTAAACTACAATACGGGATTAGTGACTTCATATTATGCCTGGGTTGAATAATACATTATGCCTCAGGCTCTCATGTATCAGTGGTGTTTTGTTTTGCATGATCAGGTCATAGATTGATGGAACTTATGTATGGTCTGCAATATTTAATATAATCATCACAGGGGATCAGATGTTTGGTTGTAGTAGTTATCTGCAAATCCTATCCTTGTCAATGCAGCAACAAAGGAATGAATGAATGCGCTGTCTTTCCAAGACTAATTCCATTTACCAACCTAATCCAAGTTAGATGTTTGATTAATATAGATATATTAATGAGCAAATGGTACTAGCAAAGAGACTAAAAAATTGTCTGGATTCCTTTCGTGACTACCTATGCGGTTTGACCACTTCAGCCTGGGTTGGATTACAGTTCGACATCATACATATACTTTCCACAGACTATACGTGTCAGGTTATGGTTGATGCGCACTTGTACGTGATTAAAATCTTAATTTATTTGGCAATTGCGGGTGTCATTTGACTTTTTGAATAAGTTTCTCACAAGCTTCTGCATGCATTTTTCAACAAACCACGTGCCAGGCTTTATGTTTTTCCTTCCTCGTTGATTCTGTTATAGTAAAGCCACCATCAGTCCTATGAAGGAAGATTTCCAACAGACAGAGAGAAAGTAGCTAGAGCAGAAAGAAAGTCTTTTATGTCAAATTGCAGAAATAGAAAGTATCAATGGAAGGAGGGGTTTGAGACAGAATATTGCAGACAATGAACCCTTCATTAGAGGCCGATTGCTTGAATCTCATGGTCCCAACAACCCTGGCGAAGTCAACATAAAGATTGAAGAGCTAAACGAGGGGAAAAGTCCAAGCTAGAGAAAGGGTTTTTCAAGACATTGAAAATGGATTAAAAGTTCTGAAGCACTTGGTAATGGCTTCGGGTTTTTCTCTGAAACTTTGTCTCTCCCTTTACCAGGGATCTTCTTCATCAGAATTTTGGGCAATAACGCCGCAGTGATGATTAAAACATAGAAACAAACTGCATAAGGAAAAGAATAAACCTTCCTAGCTGTTGTTTAAAAGATATGGAGCTTTCTAGCTTGACTTCTAATGAGCATTGAAGGAAAGGAAAAAAACAAGGTGGGATGATTTAATATGAACAATCACTAGCTTATTAAGAACTAGGGAAATAGTTGAGGACATGCGCTAATCCAAAAAGACAATTAGCCATGTGAGCACTTTTCAAGAATTAGAAAAGAAAAAACAAAACTAATATTAACAATAGAACCATCTTCTTGTGCTCCCTCTCAATCACTTGACATGGCAAAAACTATGAAAAGAATCTCATTTTTCCTCTGGGTTGGTTGTTTGAGAAGCTCGCCAGTAGTAATCAAAGGCACAAGCATCATCCCCTCCATTTCTGCTGCATTGGGCATCCGGAATCCTATTTCTACACTCTTTAAGATCAGCAGCTTTTCCTCCCATTATTACATCTTCATCGGCCAAATCCATCAGGCTTCTGCTACATAGAAACAGAGAATGAACATTCGATAAGTGATCAGATTCATGGTGCATTTAGACACTGGCATATGACATGGAGGAGGAAGGATCTTATACTGACATGTACAATGTAAATTTGTAGATGGATTATAGGTGCTGCTGAGACAATGTCATCATAATACAACATTTGTTCAACCAAAGCCAAACCCTTCACTAGCTTCATGGATAGCAAGCAGCAAACGTTCCTGAAGCTGTTCCTTGGAGGTATACTCAGGAAGGTCTAGTTGATTAAAGCTGGAGAGCCAAAATAATAGGTTAAAACAAAAAGAAAAGCACCGAAGTTGTACAGATAGATGGCGACAAGAATTATCCTCACCATGTATGTGCAGAAGGCAGCCGCTCAGGAGCTCCATATGCCTTGTGAATCTGAAACCTTTGTGGACCAGAGATGCCCTGCAATGCCTTAAAACCCTCCAACGGCACCTGCACACACAATAAAATTGGTACAGATGACAACCAACAAGAACCCAAGCCATTTAACACAATAAAAAAAGTACCTTTGATGTTCCAGTGACAAACTGCAGCAGTCTTGCCATGTCCTCTTTGTTAAAAGCTTTAACAACTTCCCAAAACCATTGAATAACAGGAGATGCAGCTGTGTAGCCAGTATACTCGGTGTTGGCCTTTAGATCATCCACTGCAAAATAACAATATTGCTCAGGTACTTGAAGAAACACAGGCAAGCTCAATGACAAGTGAAAAAGCATAGGCCGTAAGCTTACAATCAATTTCAGGAAGTCCACTGATTAGTAGCTCAAGCTCTTTATCATTAAAAATTGAAATAAGTTCCCGTGGAACCAATTCATTAAATCCCTCAAGGAAGGAATTGATCTGAGGACGGATAGCATTTGTCAAGATATGATCAGCAACAAGGTCTACGTACTCGTGTTTTGTTTCTTCAGTAACTCTGATATTTCTTCCTCCGGGTTTAAGCTCATAATCAGTAACCTTTATCAAGCAAACAATCACAGCAATTCAGAAGATATGGGAAAAACAAAAACAAGAAAAGAAAAAATCTTGGAAAAAGAATTCATCGTTCAGCATTAACATACCTCAGTTTTTTCATAAAGTATGTGCTTCTCTTCATCAGCATCCATGCTAAAAGTCAGGTCAGGTATGTCACTCACATCGTTCTGAAATAAATAAGACCATTATAGAAAGAATGAGGAATTAGTCCCTTCCAATGCACATTGGTTCCAGTGCACTATGCAAGAAGTCAGTTAAAAGAACCAGGGGAAGAAATTGCATAATTAAACCAACCTGTAGCATCCACTTCAGATTCTTGTAATAATCAGGATCAACTGCCTCTATATCATGGTATGTCACCTTCACACCAAGTATGTGCTTGTAGAAGGAACGAGTAAAATAAACATCCAAAAGTTGACCATCAAATAATGCCTTTGCAACCTGCATATATGATTCACAGAAAAAAAAAAGTAAGAAAAAAATTACTGCAAGATCACAATAAACACCCAGCTCAGAAATTAACAGGCTTGTGACTCACCACACGACCAACAAATTTGAAGTACGATAGATGCTCAGTCTGGTAAACAGAATTGGAATTTGGCTGGAAAGTTGCATTGTTCCCCACAGTAGTAAAAAGTAATGCTCCTTTGTCAAATATAACCCTTGACAACAACTGATACCATTCTCTTGTCAGACCACCAGCATCAATACCCTCTTCACCTTGAAACTGCACGTTCAAACGACCCTTCAGATCCTGAGTAGGCCGCATTCTTAACTGATTGTAAGAGTCCTCCAAAACATATGCACGCCGCACACTTATCCGCAGTGGGCCAGCAAGGTGCTGTTCATGCTGTTGCCTTATTCTTGAACGGAAATATGCTCTTTTGTTATCAAAGTCAATCAACCTTGGAGCTTTCAGCAACATAGAAAGTGATTTTTCTAACAAGCCAGGATTCTGCCTAACGAAAGCATTCAGAAGTCTGCGATGCTTCTCAGCAAACCTTGCAAATGTCACAGAACCATCAAGCTTTTTCTGAGAATCCCCACCGCACTTGGAGGATAAGGAAGCAGAACACTCAGCAGACTCTTTTACTTCTCGGGCAGTCACATTTACATGATCTTGCTGCATGATAGAATGATTTGCATGTAGCTTTTCACACAAAACAAAGAAAGCCTCAATGAAAGGAAGGAGTCTCTGAGTCCCAGGAGGAAGTGGTGATGATGAGGATGTTCCCTGTACATGCTCCCCAACATTTACATTAGATACAGTTGGACAGAGTGAGCTCTGAGCCAGCTGTATCTCAGTCATGCCGATACAATCACTTAATTCTTCCCACAATGGCTCTAATGACACATTTAATTTCCACATGGTAGCTTGCTCTTCCTGTTCACGAACACCATCCTGTGGTGTATCATCATCAACATTAGCTGAAGCAAGTGAGCTAAGCACTTGTAGCACACGCAGGATTGCAGCTCCTGCCATGGAACCTGCACTCAGGCCCAGCATCTGTGTATTCCTCAGTGTAATCAGCTCATTGACAGCCGAACTACTCAAACCATGAGCTAATTCTGAAAGCTCTGAAGTAAAGAACTTGCGATGCGTCACAGCAACTGAGGCCAACTTCTTCAGCACCTCACCAGCCAACATATAAACTTTATCCGACAGCCTGAACAAAAGGTCAGCAGTGAAAAAATAAAATAAAAAGATATTCCAGGGGGACCATGGGAGAAAAAGGAACACGGAGTTAAAATCCTAAGTAGTATAAATAACTTTAAACACATTCTGAGATAAGCATCAGAATTAATACCCCTCACGACCAAGAAGACTGCATAAATTGCGCAAATCAGACTCTGGCAGCTGCAAGAATATATTGTACAAATTGACATTTCTATGGCCACCAGATACAGAGGATTCAGCATTGGTCCGTTTATCCTCCTGATTAGAATCTGGTTCTGACAAAGGAGGATCTTTATGAGCATCACCAGAAGCTTCATTTGTGAGCTGGTTAAGGGAATTTGAATTATCAACTGCCAAATCAGAGAGTGACCGACTTTCTAATTTTGATGCTGCTGTATAGACAACTACTTGAAGCACGCCCACAACCTGCATCATTGAAAACCATATTTAACAATAGGAACAAGACAGGATATTATCACTATAGCAGTAGGACTGACAGCCATAGCTAATGGGTGTTAAGATGTTTAGAAGAGTACTACCTGCTCGAGATGGGCAGTGCTGTGCAAAAACAGCGGCCGATTCAAGAGCTTAAGAAATAATATTAAAGGAACATCTCCTTCCAGAGAGTTTCCCAAGGTTTTTGACGCATCTCCATCCATAATTTTCTCCTTGCCTTTATCTTTCTTGGTTTCTGAATACTTTGGGCTCAATGGTTCAGAAAGAATTGAGGGATCAAAGTAAAACAACATATTTGCAACAGCAGAATGATTTGTAGCCAAATAAGTCAAAATCTCGAGAACGCGACGTAGTACAAGAGGTGGAAGACCTATTGCAACAAAATTAAAGGTAAGATGACGAACACAAACACAGAAAGGTGCAATTACATTAGATGAAAGCATTACCATCAAACAACTGTGACCGGCCATAAACAACATTTGACTGGCAACCATAAAGCCTGTGGGAATTTATTGTTGACAAACCATTGCTTGAGCCTTCAGTTTCAGATTTAATCATATCAAGCAAGAGCTTTACCAAAGTTGCTCTTGTAACACTATGTGCACAAAGATTTAACAGAAGCCTCTGTAGAAGGCCTTTCCCAAGGGGCTACAAATAGATACAAACAAAAAACCAGTGTGTTAGAAACATACACAAATGTTCAAAATTTTCACTGACTATTTGGACAAGCAACATTACAATGACACCATAAGCTTCCATAAACTAAAACTGAATATTGCATTTGAAGCATCAGTTTAATGTTAAAGTTGTCAGTCTACAACCACTCTGACAGATTGATCAGAGCCAGCAAGCTTGATTGACCATTGAACCATGAAAAACAGTAAATCGCAATACCTGCGCTAGCCGTAGAAGGCGAATCAAAGCTTTCAAAGAATTTGCATTCAACAGAGGCTCCCCTTCAATTTCCTTCACTTTTAAGCTATCTGAAATGGTAGAGCCTGGCCTTCGACCTAATGTAACTCCAACACCCCTGTCCATCACTGTCTGCCTATCCAATCCCAAACCATTCCTCCGATTATTTAGCCTGTGGCTACCTCCAAAAAGACTACGTGCCTGGTAATGACTCATTGCTCTGTCCCTAAGCATTTGAGCTTCAGCAAGCAATGAAGAAGGTAACGCTGACAAAACTGCTTCCGAGGAAGTCAACAGCACCTGGAACAAAGGCCAAAAAGAGTTATTATAGTTCAGTTAACAAGGAGGGGAAAAGTATATTTTGTGAACCTCTTCACGCAGATCAGCAGGGAAGGTTGCAATGATCGAAGCATTATCCATGTCCACAGGTTGACCCTCAGCTTGCTGAGCAACTCTCTGCGCTCTCTGCTGTGCTAACACTTCTGCTTGAATGTCTGGAGGAAGAGCAGCTAAAAACTCAGGATCAATGTCAT